>NW_026611600.1:1297500-1740353 GCF_029532465.1 Lipomyces tetrasporus
CTAGAATATCACATTTGATAATAATAGTCGACCTCTATTGCCGTACGAGATTACTCGTATTATGGACGAATCGCTGAAGCCTCTTGAGGAGCGTATTGCGCCTCCAGAGAGCGCCATGGAGATGAAGGACGATTATACTTACGAGTCACGACTTGAGTGTGTTGATGAATATGAGTCCGAACGAGTGTTCTATCAGACAGTTCGCGATTTCGTGCATTCCAAAGCATTCGCTCTTGCAGAACTACGTGTCCGCCGAAATCTCCGGAGGATGATTTCCGAGACTGAGGTTGATGACGCGAAAGACGATATGGACGACGATGCCACCGCTGCTGGTGCGATCGCAGTTAATCAGATCCTAAAGGTCAGCGAGGAAAGTCTTCGTGATTTCTTGTCGCAATGTCTCAAGAAATACGAGAAGTCCAAGGTAGAGCCAGGTACTGCCGTCGGTGCTGTCGGGGCACAGTCGATTGGTGAGCCCGGTACACAAATGACATTGAAGACTTTCCATTTCGCTGGTGTCGCATCTATGAACGTGACGCTTGGTGTGCCGCGTATTAAGGAGATTATCAATGCTTCGAAGACAATTAGCACACCGATTATCAAGGCGACTTTGGTGAACAATGCCGATGAGCGTGCTGCCCGGATGGTGAAGGGCCGGATCGAGAAGACTCATTTGGAAGACATCATTTTCTACATTGAAGATGTATACCAGGAATCTCGTGCATATCTGTCAGTAAGACTGGATTTGAAGACGATCGAAAATTTACAGCTTGAAATCAAGGTGGAGGACGTGGCTAGAGCAATTTGGCAAGCTCCAAAGCTCAAAATCTCTTCACAAGATGTGTCGATTGTCGGGAGAGATCGCATCCGTGTCTACGTTCCAGATATTTCCGAGAAGGATCGCAGGAAGGCGAAGTCTCTTGCAGAATCCGATATGTTCTACCGATTGCAGCACCTTCAGCGTGTTCTTCCTAGGATTGTGGTGCACGGTATTCCCAGTATATCTCGTGCCGTCATCAATATCAACAATAACAAGGAGAAGGAGCTGTTAGCGGAAGGTTACGGACTTCGGTCCGTCATGAACACCGATGGTGTCCTGGGTACAAAGACCAAGACGAACCATGTCCTTGAAATGCGACAAACGCTTGGTATTGAAGCTGCAAGAATTAGCATCATTGACGAAATTGCTGAGACCGTAAGTTTGAACGTCGATGATTCGACAGGTATCCTAATTGTTCTTGCAGATGTCGCAGTACGGTATGAGTATTGATCCTCGTCATATTCAATTGCTTGGTGATGTTATGACGTACAAGGGCGAAATTCTTGGAATCACACGCTTCGGTCTTGCCAAGATGCGTGACAGTGTTTTGCAGCTTGCGAGTTTCGAGAAGTAAGTCTATCCCTGCCAATTTAGAAAAGTGAACTTTTTGCTTATATTTCAGGACTACGGATCATCTTTTTGACGCTGCATTTCACATGAAGACCGATCTCATTGAGGGGGTTAGTGAGTGCATCATCCTCGGGCAGCCGATGCGAATCGGTACGGGCGCATTTCAGCTTGTTCGGCGGACAGGAATGTCATCGGGCGAGAACTTTGGACCAAAGCCAACTTTGTTCGAGGATTTGTGTGCGGAGAGGTAGGCTGAATGAACTGCATTAAGTAAATATCTGTTGGATAAAATGAATTTATTCTGGTGTTTTAGATGGAGCTTTGGCGTGTTAAAAAGGTAGGGTCGTTAATGCATGCTAGTTGTAAATGGTATAATGACAATGATTGACCACGATCTTGTTACCACATAAATGGAGACGTGCGATCGGTCTCCGTCGTCGCGGGAATAATGCAGAGCGGTAGTGAATGACGTCTAACACGGCCCCTGCACGGTGATGTCAGTGGCAGTGCGGCTTGTACCTGAGCCTATATCGCCCCTGCGCCACCGACTAGCAAATGAGGTGGAGTAAAATCACATCCCCGGACAACGGTAAGCTGTACAGGCCCATTTGCGTCTATAAAACCTGGTAGTCGCTAATGGATTCTTCCCTGTCCCTCTAGTCAATTGCGACGTTCTGAGTGCTACCATCACATCACGTCTTACCCACAAATGCTGAACAGCATACAGCAAGCGTATGTCCAATACTCTCCATTTTGTTGCATTTCCATCCGTCAAGCAATTCCTAACTGTCGCAGCTGGTCACGTGTCTTCCAGTCTCGCCACGATCCTTCGGATCCAATATCAAAGTACCTCCCTCCCCAGAACGACCTTTACCGTAAGGCGAAACATAATAAGTACCTCGATCGCGGCCATAACGCGAATTTGATCGAAGACGGCGACGAATCACGGGAGATTAATTTTGAGTTTGAATTGGGTGACGCAAGCTCGTTCAGACGAAAGCGCGCCGGGCAGTATGAGTGTCTCGACGAGCCTGGCGAGATGGTCATCACCCGGCTTTCTACTCCGCGGTCGTCTTTCGAATCGACGACTTCGACTTCCTCATAGTTTTCTATAGTAGTACGAGTTAGAGAGAGTGTTTGAGATGATCTGTTGTGTACTATATCTACACATGGGCTAGGATTTATAGGTGTTCTTGGGTTTATCAAGGGAGCAAAATCAGGATGTTTGTAGATGTTTACGTGAGTTCAAGCGTAAATTACTTCATAGTGTATGATTATGCAAAAGAGGCTTCATATTTGTGCAGATTTATCAAATTTTGGGATCGCACGAACAATGCATTCGCGTCGCCTGACCGCTGCTGCCTCGATTCAAGTTTGTCAGTTTGAGGCGGTAGAGAAGCTGAACAAGCCCTGGATCGTGGAGACTTCGTACGAAAACAGGGACGCGGCGACGGACTCCTGAAGGCATGTAAGGCGGGAGAAGCCAGGTGCAAGAACGATAAGAAGCCATTTGAGATCCGATGCTGCGTCGAAAATAGTGCTTCCAGGAAAGCATTGTCATCCACAGCAAGCACAGCGCGGTGCGCGACGTGCGGCTCAGCGCCGTCAGGGCTGACAGCAGCGGTAACCAAACCGCTGAGCGCTCATCAGAGGAAGGCAAGGACCATTTTCTGTGAGAATATTTTATTTACTAATGAATACCCAAGCAGAACCTGTACAGCCGCCGGCCGCAAGTGCCAGCTCCGATGACAAGCAAAAGATCTCCGAGACTCGTAAGATAACGAAACTATCCCTTGCTTTATCCTCTAAAGCTCTAGCGCTAACAGTAGCTTCTTGTGAATAGACCAAGGAGCCAAGAGCGCGCATGCATGAAGTCGCGCAAACCAAGAGAAAGCAAAGTTGGCAAGTTTGGAAAAAGCGCGTAAAGTAAAGCAACGAAACGCGCCTTCTTGGGTTGCGTGGTTGCTGCTTTTGCGTCTGTTCTACGTGTACTTAATTATCGTAGACACCTGACAGAGAATAAAACGAGGGTTTTGTCCTCGCTCTCAGGCCAGGCACAAAGTCTTGTATTCTTAAAATAAATTGTTGGTTCAAGTTTACTTTCTAGTCCATTTCGCTCTCGAGTCTGTACTGTTGAGCCCCGTTACAGGTTGCACGGCAGTGGCAAGTACGCCTTTCTTCGGCACATAAAGAGTGCCGAAAACCTTCAAGAGAAGCTGTCCTTATAACAGCCGGGGTCAGAAGTAGGAATCCAGGACGTGATATGCTTCAGCAATTCGCCTTATGCTCATCCGAGAGCCGTGTGAATATCCTAATCGTCCAATTTCTCGCATTTGCACAGAAAGGGTTTGCCAAAACCGAAAATTTGCTCCGTCAACCGACGCGGCAATCGAAATTTTCGCCGAGGCATGTAACCCGCCGAGAAAGAGGGTGTCGCGGCCCTAACTGTCGCGGCTAACATTGTTTCCGACTAGCCGTGAGAACGACCGAGTTGAGCTTCTCCACCCTGTAGGCATGGTAGTTGAACGCACTATCTCAAACGACCTGTAAATTGTTACGTCTGGAAACACCTTACAAGAGAGTAGGACAAGGATAATTAAGCTGTCAGACTCCGACGGACATTTATTGAGGACCTACCTACAGGTATCTATCGTATCATGCAGATATTATTCGAGCAACACTCGTATAAATGGCGCAATGGACATATAGCCTCGTTGTGCAATGAAATTCAAGTGACAACTGACCCCCCCGCAAAAGAAGCAATCATCAATTACTTCGCGAAGTTGAGCACAACTGTTTGCGTATTTATGCCGCAGTTACTCTATCGCAAGACTCATGAAGCCGTAAGCTCGTATTCGGAGATCGAGTAAGCCGCAACGGCTGGGTGCTGACTTTAATTTGTACTGTCGCACTCTGACGTATTCCGTGCGACGCCATGACTGCATTTGGAAAACGTCCATTGACAACTCTGATTTCGCACGAGCTGTCAACTCTTATTCGCTACTGAGCTGTACTCACGAGGGCTCATTCTCTGGAGTATCTAGTTGGTCAGATCAGGTTTTCGAACGAGTTTGCGGGATCTAATCGGGCTATGGAGGATAGGTCCCGTGTTCAGTCTCCTAGCCTGTCGCCAACTACCAGCATTAAGCGAAGCTCATCGCTTGTTCGACAGAAGATTGAAAAGTTTCGGGAAAAGAGACGACGAAGGCATCATCGTCGAAGAGAGCAGAATGGTGAAAACGGGGCCGAATCGCCGAAGGGGAAGTTTAAGATCTTGAACGAGCGACGGGATAGTATAGGGAGTAATTATTCCGGATCCAGTTGGAGCGGGAGGTAGGAAAGATTCTTGGACTATAGAGGTGCCTGATTGTTGGCTAATCTGCGATAGCAGTTCGGAATACATGTATAACGGTGAATTTGATCCTGGACTAGAAGAAGAACCAACGCCGCCACTTGCTCATGCCGTGACTCTACCATCCCTTTCGCCGGACCAACTTGAACCAGAAATTATAACCAGTTTCCGAAAAAAGCAACCAAAGGCAAATAATTCCCCTCCGGTGGCAGAGTTCGACGGACACCTAAATGGAAATGCTGCTACTAGTCCGGAAGAGGGTAGCCATAACAAGCCTAGCAATATCCAATCTTCGAACGTGCTCACTGGGAATGCCTTTTTTTCAAACATGCTATCGGCCGCACAGAATACATTTTCAAGCTTGACAGCCGGTGCCGCCGGTAAAAGGGATGATCAGCTGTCAAATTCGCCTGTCTTGCCGAGCGCCTTTCAGGGCAACCGACCACGAGCAGAGACCGAACCAATACCGCGGCCTTCTGCCGAACTTGAGGGACCTTTTACCCCCTTAAAAGCTGTTGCTACTCTTGGAAAGGGAGAACTGTCGTTGTCGAGCATACTAGAAAGTAACGTGACAGGCCCTGAAACGCTGAACCAGAAGCCTTTGGATGAGCAGATAGAGGCTTCGGAGAGCGCCGTCGAGCAATTAGTGACCCAAGCCACCGGTGCCGAGCCTATTGCGCCAATGGACAGAGCGGTGTCTGTTGTTCCATCGTCGTCTAAGCGTCGGTCACCATCAATCCAGCGCCGACGCGAGTCATTGGTCAGTCAGTCGGTCCCTCCAGTAATTTCTCCAATCGCAGCTCCAAGGTTCACAGGCTTTGCTGTCGCGAGCAAGAAAAGAAATAGGGATTTCCATCAACTCTTCCGATCAGTTCCAGAGGACGACTACTTGATTGAAGATTATGGGTGTGCCTTAAGCCGTGAAATTTTGTTGCAAGGCAGATTATATATATCTGAGCAACATATTTGTTTTAATTCCAATATCTTCGGATGGGTTACGAATTTAGTGATATCATTTGACGAGGTAATGGCAATTGAGAAGAAGACCACAGTCGGACTGTTTCCCAATGCGATTGTTATTCAAACATTGCACGCAAGAAACGTGTTCGCCAGCTTTATATCAAGAGATAGTACGTACGAACTCATGTGTTCGATATGGAGGAACGGCGAGCAAGCAGCCTCGTCGAACTCTTCGGAGGACAGCGGTATGGAATCAGACGGAGACGGCGACACGTTTGGTTTAGAGGAGTCGGACGGAGAAAGCGCTGTCGAAAGTGGGCTGGCAGAGAAAGTGCCAGGTGAAGGTTCTGAGAACGGTATCGGCGGGGTGGATATTGGTCCCTTAAAACATCCTCCGACCAAATGTGGATGCAAGTCTAACGAACATTATGAGAAAGTTGTCTGCGACGTTTCGTTTCCTGCACCTATCGGCCGTATATGCAATTTGCTCTGGGGTGACAACACTACATGGATTGAATCGTTCATGAAGAACGTTTTAAAGGTCATGGAGCTGTCCACGCCTACGCCATTTGAAGCATCCGAGGCCAGCGGGAAGAAGTCGCGCTCATTTAATTATATCAAGCTACTCAACGCCAATATAGGACCGAAGCAAACCAAATGCTTGGCTACGGAAACAATCGAAAACTGGGAATTTGAAAATTACGTGACTGTTGTTGTATCAACGGTTACACCGGATGTTCCCAACGGTAATATCTTCGTGACTAAGACGCGGTACTGTCTATCTTGGGGTGAAAATAATACCACTCACATGCTGATTACATGCGGCGTTGAGTGGAGCGGAAAGAGCTGGATTAAGGGTAAGCATTTAACTGTTTTATTGGGTCTGTCTAGAATAGTGGCTAATTGTATTTAGTGCCGATAGAAAAAGGGGCAAACGATGGCCAGCAACAAGTCGCCAACCAGCTCGTCGCCGCGCTAAACGAAAAATTCCAGCCCAAAGCCAAAAAAGGAAAAGGACGTAAGAAGAGAGGTGACAAACACAAGGGAGCCATTAAAGCCGCTGCAGAGCTCGACACGGTTAAGAAGGAAGGGTCGGTGTCCATATTTGCGAATGCCCTTGGTTGGTTCGGATTTCGTTCCGACAGCACATACATCACATATGTTGTTATCGCATTGTTCGCCGCCTTACTGGTTGCGACTCTTTGGCTGATATTCAGCGGCGGAAAGAAAGATAAGACAAGTAGATGGGATACAATATGGGATTTCGAAGAACAGAAGCTGTGGGAGTGGCTCGAAGATCGCAGCGGACACGTTGGGCCCCCTATGGGTACAAAATCGCCGTCAGGTAGCGCGCCTGTCCGTCCAAAAGGCTGGCTTAGTAGACGAGAGGTTGAAGAAGCGATTCAAATCACGCAACGGAGACTGGATCTACTGAGGAAAAAAATGGAGAATTATGGAGGTTAATTTTCGAGTTCGTGATGAGTTAGTTGGGTACTCCATTTATTTTGGGATCGTCAAATGTTGATATTTTCGATGCATACGGTGTTGTTTCTGTTAATTGTACTTATACCCAATACATATATGAAGCGTGGTTCCACGAGCTTGATACAATTCCGACGCCGCATACTCTGTGGCGCGTTGATTTAAGGCGCTACTATCTTTGAGGTGCTATCCTCGACGATCTGAGATTCAGATATGGGTGTAAATGCAGCAATGGCTACGCTTACATACGGCAATAAGTATCTATCTGCCCCAGCACTCAGTGACTTGTAGAACGAGATACACTGCTACGCAAAAAAAGGGCCTACTGTTACTGGCTCTAAGTACAGTTTTGAGTTGTTAGTATTACGTCACGAAGAATGTTGATGAGCAGTTAGCAGTGTAGGGTTAGGGTACTATGCAGCTTGCCAGCGCTATCATCGTCCAGGCCACGTGAGTTAAGGTTACCTGAATTTTTTGTGACTAACAGGCGGGTCCCTTGGTTACCCATTCGAGGGCCAAGACGTTCGCGAACATAACTTGCACTCCTCGCCTATTTTGATTGTCTAATACACTATTGACCAAAGTCGCATTTTGGAATTTCATTTTTGATATTGAATTTCTTGGAGTGAGAACACAATGGCCGCCTCGAACGCCAAAAACGACGGCAAAGTTGTCATGATCGATAACTATGATTCATTCACATGGTATGCTTGCCGTCTATCCCTAAAATCATTTGGTCACTAGTCACAGTTTTATGGACGGACTGAACGTTAATTCACTAAACAGGAACGTCTACCAGCTACTATGTCAAGAAGGTGCTGATGTGGCGGTATATCGGAATGATCAAATTACTATTGATGAGCTGGCGGCGCTCAAGCCCAGTCGGCTGGTTATATCTCCCGGACCAGGGCACCCACTTCATGACGCTGGTATATCTCGGGAAGCTATTAAGTATTTTGCTGGCAAGGTACCAGTTTTGGGAGTCTGTATGGGCGAGTATGTGCTCTTACTCTGTATGTCACGCCGAGTCCACGTGCTAAGGGCGTCCATTTTAGACAGTGCATATTCTCCGTTTTTGGCGGGACAGTGTCATCAGCAGGTGAGATTGTCCACGGAAAGACCTCCACTATAGACCATGACGGAAAGGGCATTTTTACCGATGTTCCGCAGCAAGTTGCGGTGACCCGGTATCATTCGCTTGCCGGAACTTATGACACACTTCCGGATTGCTTAGAAATCACTGCGCGAACGACCAATGGCATCATCATGGCTGTCCGTCACAAGACCTACACCGTGGAGGGAGTCCAGTTTCACCCCGAGAGTATATTAACAGAGGCCGGTAATCTGATGATCCGCAACTTCTTGAATTTCCAGGGTGGCACATGGGATCCTGCTCTGAATCCGAAGCCGGTCGCAAACGGCAAGGCCAGTGGCAAGGTTAAGCAGAGTATTCTTGATGAGATCTATGCTCGGCGACGACTGGATGTTGAAGCACAGAAGCAGCTTCCAGCATTCACGCCTTCAAATCTCATTCAGCTTTACGACCTAGGAGTCGCGCCTCCTCAAATTGATTTCCCCGCCCGTCTCCTCCAGTCCGAAGCTGCTCTGCTTGCCGAAATAAAGCGAGCCTCGCCGTCAAAAGGTGACATCGATGTTCTTGCAAATGCGGCCGCTCAGGCGCGACTCTACGCCCTGGCTGGTGCCTCAGCTATTTCGGTTCTAACCGAACCCCATTGGTTTAAGGGTACCATTGATGACATGCGACACGCAAGGATGGCTATTGACGGACTGCCAAACAGACCAGCTGTACTTCGTAAGGAATTCGTATTTGATGAATACCAGATCCTCGAGGCACGTTTGAACGGTGCCGACACGATTCTGCTTATCGTCAAGATGCTAAATGATGAAGAGCTGCCACGGTTGTACAAGTACTCAAAGTCGCTCGGCATGGAGCCGTTAGTGGAAGTCAACTCGGCGGCAGAGATGGAGCGTGCCATCGACCTTGGTGCGAAGGTCATTGGAGTGAACAATCGTGATCTACATTCTTTTAATGTTGACTTGGGCACTACTTCGTCACTTGTCTCAATGGTTCCAGAGGGTACCGTATTGTGTGCTCTGAGCGGTATTACTTCTCGTGCAGATGTTGAGAAGTATCTCTCAGAAGGAGTACGAGGATTTTTGGTTGGAGAGGCATTGATGCGAGCGACTGATACTTCAGAGTTTGTGCGTGAGTTGATAGGAGCAAAACCAAATTGAAGAATGTAGATATAGATTCAACAGGTAATAAATCCGTTTTTGGACTAATCGAGTTTCTCCTATCTTTTCCACGCTAGGCCGCCGGCTAAAGTTAAGATCCGATTACCTTCACTTACCACCCTTGTCATATGAGTAATGTAATACTGACCGCGACTGCACTCACTGCGTGCGGCTCATCTAAAACTCTAAACAATTAAAGTTTGATTTCGGAACTCGTTTGATCGGTTTTCACGAGGCCAATGATGCTCGCAGGTTTCTCCCTTCTCGGTTAAAAAGTTGACTACTGTTTTGCTGTGGATATGATCGAATCTATTCTTACAAAGAGACCAATCTTGGAATCCATAGCAGACCATTCTGCCGCTCATACAGCGACCGCTATCTCTAATAAGAGATCAAAGACCAGCAGCAATCGGACGGCAATTACAGTTCACAAGACTCACCCTCTTGGAATACGGCCATTCGGAAATTTGATATTGTGTGACAATGACGCGTATTGTCGAAGCGCACAGATGCGGGCAAGGTTTCTCGGATATTTTGCAATTTTGCCGGATGAGTTAATATCGTTGGTTTTGGAGACTTTAGAAGCTACGGAGTTGCGGAAACTGGGCTATTCGAGTCGAATATTCGGCGCCTTTGCGTCTCAAGATGATTTGTGGAAGCAACTGTTTACAAGGTATAGTATATCAACTAATGTTTGGGTCGTTGGGTGAATGCCTACTAATGGAATTCGAAGTCGTGCGAGATCACCTCAAAAATGGTACGGCACATGGCGGCGAACGTATCTAGAAATCGACGAGGAGAATGAGGCAAGATTTCAATGTGAAGGATTTTTCTCGGATACATTGTACAGGCCCTTCTTTTGTGCCTCAATGAATTTAACAGAGTACTTGCAGTCCTTGTGGATGACTGGGTCTAAATCGACGAGGATCGCCCGATTGTCGCATTGTCCATCAAAAGAGGAGTTTGAAGCCCATTGGGCATTCAAACCGTTTATTTTGGAAAATCATTCATGGCCCACGTGGACCATTCAAGATCTTGAACGCGACTACGGATCATTGAGATTCATTCAAGAGTGCGTTCAATGGAGACTGGGGGTTTATATACAGTACATGCAGCATAATACCGATGAGAGCCCGTTGTATCTTTTCGATCGCGAATTCGCCGATAAGACTGAACTGGCCGCTGGTTATGAGGTTCCAGATATCTTCGCGACGGATTATTTCAAAATTCTGAAATCTATCCGACCAGATTATCGCTGGCTTATTATAGGTCCTGAAAGAAGTGGCAGTACGTTTCACAAGGACCCCAATGCGACGTCGGCGTGGAACGCAGTCATTGAAGGAGAGAAATACTGGGTAATGTTCCCACCCGACGTCCTGCCGCCTGGGGTTTTCACTTCGCATGGTAAGTAAACTTTGTCAGTGGTTTACAGCCGGCCTAACTTTGATGTAGATGAAAGTGAGGTAACAAGTCCACTCTCTATAGCTGAGTGGATTCTTGGCTTTCATAAAGCTGCCATGTCGACCCCAGGATATGTCGACGGTTTCTGTAATGCCGGTGAAGCATTATATGTACCTTCAGGTTGGTGGCATCTCGTCGTCAACATGACCACTACGACTGCAATTGTAAGTAAATGCTGGTTTAGTGCCAGAGAAGGTCTAATTGGAACCAGACGCAAAACTTCGTGCCACTACCTCACGTAATGAGTGTATTGAAGTTCTTTCACGGTAAGAGGGACCAAATCTCCGGATTCCGACGGTTACGATCGCCAGAAGATGACGAAAATGAGACGCCAGAGATGGACGTGCTCAGAGTTTTCATACAGGGACTCAAGGACTTCAATACCCTACCAGAGGGAACTATTCAGAAGATTGATGAATGGACAAACTCTCTAGCAGAGTCAAAATGGACTACGTTGGCAGAGGGGAAGGGGAGTTCATTCAGTTTCGACTTCGCGGAAGACAGTGCTGACGAAGACTCGTGAAGTTGTAGTCAGAATCATCATCAAATTTTATTACTCCCAAATGTTCACTTCGCTATCATTGCCACATTACAGGTCAATTGTATCTTGGTTTTCCTTTTTCCTTTGCTGGGGCTCTCTCTGTCGTTTTAGTTTGACTTGAAACTGTAAATTCCACCTTTGTTGGCAACATCGACCGAGATCTTGCTCTCTTCAATAGCGGCGCCATCCGACTCGAGACCAGCATCGATGTGGTCGCCAGGGACCACAGAACCGACGCCCTTAGGGGTACCAGTCAGCACAATATCGCCGGGCTCAATTGTCATGACACTGGAGATTGCTGATAGTAGTTCAGGAATAGGGAACATCATGAGGTTTGTGGAATCCTTCTGGTTGGGCGGGTGCCTGCCGTTAACAGAGAGAAAGAGTGTCACATCGGCAGGATTTGGGACCTTGTCCTTAGGAATGAAGGTTCTGTCGGGTATGGTTAAAGTAAGAGCGGTAGAATAAAAGCATTAATAGACATACGAGATGGGCAGGAAAGTATCGAAGCCCTTAGCTGTAGTCCATGGAAGACCCTTCTTCTTGATGTCATCCTGGACATTCCGAGCAGTCATATCAATAGCGACAGCGTACCCTTCATACGACGTTAGGCTCTAAACGGCAATAACATGATATCACTGCATAAACCATACCAGCAACATGATCAATAGCCTCCTTCAAGGCTTCAGCCGGGTCCTTGTGCTTGCATTCGAAGTCTCTCATAGTCTTACCCATAATCAATGCTAATTCAACTTCATAATGTAAATTAACGCCCTTGGGAGCCAAAATTGGGCCGTTTCCGGGTAGCAACATCGACGACGGCGGCTTCAAAAAAAAGAACGGCTGTGAAGGACGCGCATTGTTAAGCTCCAAGACATGGTCGAAGTAGTTTCTTCCAATACAGACGACTTTTCGGCACTTCTCGGCGAAGGCTGTGCTCATGGTGGATACTTGAAATAACTCAAATTAATTAGAAATGCCGGAGAACTCGCTGCCTTCACCAAGATTATTAACCCAAATCTAGCATAGGGATTTGCCATGGCGAGGGAAAGGGTCTCGAATGCGAGACCTCTCGGCACTGCCGCACTGGTCGTGGCAATCGTGAACTGACCCCCTGGTTCGGCTCGCCTACGATTGGCCGGGCGACAATTTCGGTGACTATCATAGAGCATTCTGACACAATCCATTTTGCGCTAGTTACAGATAGACTGTTCATTAAGCCTAATCGAGCACGCTACTATACACGCAATTATGTAATATACAACATTGTGTTACTTCCTTTCTTCATCCACCCATCTAATGAATTCAATGAACAGGTTACTTCCTCCTTTCTTCATCCACCCATCTAATGAATTCAATGAACAGGTTACTGTTATTCGGTAACTTCTTATCTATGGCCCATTTCTTCATGAAATCGCTATAGATAGTCATCAGCTTCCCCATAATCTCCGCGGGTTGCTCTTTAGCGCTGCCTGATTTATGTAGAAGTTTGCACAGGAACATCGCGACGGCTGCGCAAGCGTTTGTGTAAGTGTTGCTATTGGTATGAGTCGTCTCGATCAGAACCGTCGTCAAGAGCTCATAGATGTTATCGGTGACAGATACCTGGAATTGAGTACGAGCAACTTCCGTTCGTATAAACAAGTAAGTACGACTACGTACTCCCTCGTTTGTAGTTGTCTTGATTAACTTAAGCAGTGGCATGATCATCGATAGCATCAAACGGCCCACCTCCTCCGAGACATTAGTGGGACCTGTAGCCGTCTTTCCTGCAAATGACCGGACAAAGGCGCTGAGCATGTCCAATGTACGCGTCTTCGCGAAGATCACATTCTCTTTCGCCTGTTTCTCGAGCTTCTTGCGAGAGGCGATTGTCTGCTTGCTCGATCCCGAGACTCGGTCTTTGAAAAGTGCAGCAATATGGTGATCTAAGGCAAGCATTTGCTCATCGGTCATGTCTTCTTCGCTGCTCAACTCAGCATCCGAGTACTCCGAGGCATCGTCGTCGGGAAGTGTTCGCTTCTTGCTAATGTCACCAACGCCAAGCACTTTACTCAGCGCTTGTTCAAAGTTTTTATTTTGATCGTCCGTCTGCGCAGTAACAGCGTCTTCCGCGTCGTCGATGCTCATACCGTCACTGTCATCATCGTCGTTGTCTGCACCTTGGGACGCGTCCTCATCTTCAGAACTGTCTTCTGTAACGTCGCCCTCGTCCTCGATATCCGCAGGATCGTCCTCAACGTCAAACAACTCATTCTGACCACTTAAATTCTCTTTGGCCTGAAGAACATTGTAGAACAGTTGTAGAGCTTCCTCATCGATTAGATTCGCAAACCACTTCATAAGGTTCTCGCATGTCTCTTTCAGTACCGTCGACTTCTTTGTCGAAAATGCTAAAATCATCTCGACTAGCACCGGCCCAACGTTTCCTTCAATCATGTCCTCGACATCCGCGTAATCAAGGCTCGAAGTGACGCTGTCAGATGCATTGACTTTGCGCTTCTTGTTCTTCCGAGCCGAATTGTCCTGTTTCTTGAGACTCTGACGGCGCTCCTTGAGGATATCGTTGGTCATGGTAGTGCCGAACTTGATTACATCTTCTAACTCTTCGTTTACCGCGGAGCCAGTATAGACGAACAAGACAATCAATGAAACGAATATCTCAATTAAATTAACTTTTGGATTAGTGGACTCTCCAAATTTCTGCATTTAAGTTAGCGTCTAAGACACGGGACTATGGTTCCAGTATGACTCACCAGGGACTGGAGACCGTTTAGTATTTTCTTTGCTTTCTTAATCAAGGTCTGCTCGACTGGGTTCACAAGCGTATACCTATCCTTGTCCGCCTCTAGCTCTTGCAGTACCTGTACCGTGAGATATGGCCAACTCAGCGGACGGTTGCTACCAACAGCAACTGGCTTTGGCGTGTTCTCCCCGATCAAAAAGGACATTGCACCTTCTAGTCTCTGCTTAGCAAGAACTACCTGAGATTGGGTGAGTTCTGGAGCGGCATAAAGATCGCTTGTGGGATCCATTGTTTTGAAGCAAGCTGTCCATACAAGCAATCTAATCGCAGATCTTCGCCAGGTTGAAGAAGTGAATGTGCGTTGCCGTGTTGACTTAAGAAGTTGAAACACAACTCCAATAATTTCTCGACGGAGATCCCCAATGGATCTGGCCGAATTTTCGAAAACTTGGCCGGTCGGACGTAGAAATAAATCTTCCAGCATATTATATGTGCCATCTATCAAGGCCTCATCAACGGAATACTCAGCCACAATTGACGAAAGAGATGATAATGTGTTTTTATCGAACGTCGGGACATGGCCTAAGAGAAGTTTCCAAATGACAGGAACGTCAAGCGGATGCTCTTCGCACCTGGCCTTGACAGCAGTCGAGACCCGTTTTACTGCGAATGAGCGAAGTCTGTCATTCGATGCGTATGCGTACATTTCTTCTCGCATTACTAACTCCCGCGAGACATTCCTTGTAAATAGCTGACTAAAATAATCAACATCGATGGTTTTGATGAACGCGGCCAAAATATTGCAACCGGTTATGGATTTCTCTGAGTTGTCGTAATCATGCTCTGTGACGAAATATTTGGAATCAACCTTTGCCCATATCATCTGAAATGGCACAGTCTCAGCCTTGTATTCCTCTGTTCCGGTCGCAGGTGGATTGTGCGTGTTCGGTACGGCATACATATTGGCGATGGCGTCCCATACACAATGCCGCCTTTTTCGCCAACTGTGAAACTGAGAATAAGACCAATCGGTTTCGTCGGATCCAGAGAGCTGTTCAAGACTTGGAGACCGAACATTCAGTGGTGCCTCGTTAATTATTCTGTTGAGCATGTCAAAGTTCATGCGCGCTAGGGGATTCGCGTAGTTCCAGTATATGTACTTATTCTTTTTCTTCTGACCCAATGATGTATCAAAATTTGCACGAGAGCGAATAGAAAGATATACCGCGACTCCTTCTAATGAAAAATATGTTTTCTTTTCATCTGCTAATCTGCGTATAATGTAAAACTGAAGGCCCGAATCGACAAGGCGGTCTGGCAGTGTGACCAGTCCGTTACATAGAATCGCGAATGCCAGTTCGCGTACAAATGTGGCGCCTTCAGCAACTTTGAAAAGAATGTCAAACATATTGTTGATATCTGTAGACGCGAGTTTTGGGTTCGAGACTAGTTTCCTGTGAGACAGGTATGTGTGAACCGCGAGAAGCACTTGTAAGGCAGGCACTTGTCGGTCCTATGAATTGTCAATACGACACGTATATGCCGCCGCAATATGGCTACTCACAGCGCCATGTGGTTCCTTCATCGCAATTTTGTCCACCGCCAACATTTTGCAAAACTGTTTGGTGGACACCTCTTCACGAAGCGTATACAGAACCTAGCCATGCCAAATCAGCACCCTCTTAACGTTAGCTCCCCGAGAAACCGACATACATTCCCCAATAGATTCGAGTAACCCAAACGTATCGTCCGCTGAGGCGACCCAATCCCTGACAGTAGCCGCTCAATAGCTTGATTCCATTTCAGTAAATTATTCTCATTGATCAAGCCTTGCAGGATCTCCTCTGAAGCCAACTCGCGTACAGCCGCGTCAGGCTCTCCCAAACGCTTGTAAAGCTCCACTGGGTACTTGTTTTCTTTTGACGACATAACTTGCATATCGGATAGTTCAATTACCCGAAATCCTTGGAGTAAGGCCGTGCCAGTTCGATCTCATCTGGAAATTATGTGCTTCCTACGACGCTAATTTTCAGCGTCGCCCCCTGAAAATCTGAGACATGGTACAACACCCCCGTACTGGATTGCGAAATGTGAAAGCAATTGATACTTGCGTCGCACAAGTTTTACGAAGCAGCTTAAAGTAATGCGAAAACTATTACGATGACCATAGCACGTTCTGCGAGAGTGTTAGAATACAGAAAGCTGCTTTTGTGGGAACGTTGTCGGAACGATCCGCTAGCCTTCAGGGCAGTGTGTTCAATCACGCGATATAGAGGACATGATAATCGAACCGCTTTTCGCTGGTATTCACAATCTCCTTCTGGCGGAAAGACTTTGCCAGATAGCGCTCGGAATGTTACGAATGGCGAAGGCGGAAGACAATCGGACGATGGGGCAACATTGACAGGAGACTGGCCAACTTCAGCGGACTTAACGGCAGAGAGCATTTCTCAACGCGGAGCCAAGGAGATTGCGAAGGAAATTAAATCATCTGATAATGGTTCGTCGTCAATATCTTCTGAGTCTGAGATATCGCAAGAGAGAAAATTTCCAGAACGTATAAGTCCTGAACAGTTTGACACTTTCAGTCAGAGTCTCGAAAAGGCAGTTCAAAACACGCAAGAAATTCGATCGTTGATGAAACCAAGGATCATCGCATCTGTCACAGCACAAAGGGTTCGGAGACTACTAGAACTTTTATTCTCATCTCCACATCCAACCCAAAGGCGCGTTCTGCCTACATACAATGCACCGGAGCGCAAAGACATTTTCAGCAAGTCGTCGGAGACTGATATGGACTACGAAAGTTATTTTCCTGAATTGGAGACGATAGAGAAGGACAAGCGAGCCAATGAAGAGTTTCATCATCTCCAAAAGGAGAGTGTGACGACAAGTACGCCCGGACGCTATGGTTTCATGGAACCTGATAGCAAGGCATCAGCCGAGTCAGGTATATCATATGTGCCAAGTGATGACAGTGGCTAGGTTGTTACTAGCTTTCTATAGAAATGAATCAAACGACCAGAACGCTTTTGGTGGATCTTACAGTGCCTACTTTACGAAAGACCGACTTTGTACGGCTATTAGGCATCGACCCCGGACGGGGTAGTGAACATCAGCGAAAGCGGGCTCGGGAGTTTTTAGAGTACATTGACTTTGAACGTGAGATCATATGTTAGTAGCGCGTGGTGCGACTGGATAACTAACGACATCCTCAGTCAGACAAAAACGAGACGAAAATCTTCATCGACGAAAGGGGTACTATTTACAATTTAAAAGCGTTGAGGCTGCACAGATATATCAGAAGAGGACAAGCTCGGTGATGCTCTACGGCAAGCAGATGAAAGATAGGACTAGAAGCGTCGGTATCGACCGCCCTGGCTTCAGATTGAAAATGAGTGAGGATACCACCGGCGGTGGATCTCATTGTCGATATGTGTTGCTGCATGACCTCCCGTTGTCCGTGACCCATGAGCAAGTGGAGCAGAGACTGTCTGAATTTGCCCTTGAAGGCGAGCCGTCTGAAGCAATCAGACGATTATCGTCGTGCGTTCTGTCCTGCAAATGATGCTGACGAAATGAATACTGACTAGTCCTTCTGTAGACAGATTCCTCGTTCCCGATACCTTATTCGACTAGCCTCCGAAGATGAAGCGCTCAAGATCGTGCTCGAGCTGCAAGGAAAACCATGGTTTGAAAACGGCTCTGAAGAGATAATTGCGGAGATAATTGCTTGATTTGTACTACATTGAATGCGGTGTTCGTTTGTAAGTTGATCGGGAAACGGGGTGCAGCTTTTGAAAATGACTACAGCCGACTGGCACGATCTCACGAACTGCCAAAGATAGCTCTCTTCCGTTGCCTTCTGAGATTTAGGGACGCGGGAGCTTAACGGAACCGGAGGAAGCCATAGACGCAGAAGCAGAATATTCAGAAGCCTAAACTGGCGCACACCTCGCCAAACTTGTATATATCACCGTCTACTCTGTATCATCATAGATTCACAACAAGTCGTAATATTTCGAGTGAGATTGTCTGGTTTGTAGCTGTCTTGAAATTTTCCTTGCGGGAGATCTGCGACAACAATTTGCGTTGTCCACAGTTGGTTGTTCCAGCTGTGGACGAGCCTATTCACTCGGTCTTGATTTGTAGCGAACTCTCGAAATCTAGTCGTTATGCAGTATATTATGTGGATTCATAAAGTGTTTAGCCGCGGCCTGTGGCTGATAATTATTAGATTATGGTGTGGTAATATACAAGGCATATACAACCAGTTATGGGTTGTACCCTAAGGTTTATCTTTCACGGAGTATTCCAATATTCCCAATGTATCACTCTACCTGCCAGGCTGCCACTTGTGCGACCAATCAATTCATCTGTAGAGTGTAGATACTACATCGAAATATGGCAGATATTGTCTTGATCACTGTTGCTTTGGTGTTGCTTTGGTGTTCGACTCCAGCCGCTCTGGGCATTGAGCCGCGCACAAAAGAATTGCTGGCTCAGATACTATAGCATTAGACACGTACGTACTATCAGAGCGCACATCCACCTCCACCTTCACTGGCCCCAATTTACTTTAGCGTCATACGTGCCTCACTCACCAACTACATCCCACAGACATAGAAGTAATGTCGACAGACGTCACGACTAAATGGACTCACGAGAACGAAGCCGTACGTTTTCAGACTTACTCACGTGAATATCGGCGGAGAAACTAACCACGCCCGACAGATCGTTCTGGGTCCATATACATACCTCGAAGCGCATCCTGGAAAGGATATACGGCGTCTCTGCGTCGATGCCTTCAATTTCTGGCTAAATGTCCCGGGAGAGTCGCTGGAGATCATAGTACGGGCAATAGCGATGCTGCACACGGCGTCGCTGCTGTATGCATGATTTTCCTAATCTGTAGTAAATGCCACGTATAATTGGTTGAATGCTGACAATATTCACACAGCGTGGACGACGTCGAAGATTCAGCGACCCTAAGACGCGGCTTCCCGGTTGCCCATAGCATATACGGCGTCGCGCAGACTATCAATTCCTCCAACTACGTTTACTTCCTCGCGCTCCAAGAAATTTCAAAATTGAACAATCCCGCGGTTTATAAAATATACACAGGTCAGTCTAATCTCTGGCGGCGTGGTACAGTTCGACGGTCGTGAACCTAACGCCCAAATATTAGATGAGCTGTTGAATTTGCACAGGGGACAGGGATTAGATTTGTACTGGCGAGATGCATTGATATGTCCCACTGAAGACGATTACATTGGGATGGTCGAAAATAGTACGTGTTCCGGCTTGCGGGAACAAATGAGTGGTGCTAACAAGTGCAGAGACCGGTGGACTATTTCGATTAGCAGTCAAGCTGATGCAAGCTGAATCGGAATGCACTACGTATGTTGTTAAACGATTTAATGTTTTCTGACTTAGCTGATTGGAAGCAGTAACTTTGTACCGCTTGCGAATTTGATTGGAATATTATACCAGATTAGAGATGACTATATGAATTTGCAATCTGATCAGGCTAGTCTACCTTTTCTTGCCATGTGTCGTATTAGCTAAACGGTCGATAGTATTCAAAGAACAAAGGATTCTGCGAAGATTTAACCGAAGGCAAATTCTCGTTCCCGATCATTCACAGCATAAGACACGACAAATCTAACCAACAAATACTTAGTAAGCCACGCACAATCGTCTGGAATAATTTTGTTCGCTAACGTCCGTGCTTTGTACGAAGACATCCTCAAACAGCATTCAACAGACGATTCCCTTAAAGACTATGCTGTAACCTACATGCGCGATGTCACCAAATCGTTCGACTATACAACGCGGGTCATCGTGGAATACGAGGACCGGATTCGGAAAGAACTAAAGAGGTTGGATGTTGAACCGAATCCGATGATTGAGAAGATTCTTAAAAGCTTGCATTCTTCTTCATAGTGCTCTGAGATTAGGCTTCGATGCATGAACCCATTGATTTGCTCTGGTAATTTGCTTTATTGAATCTGTTCATCGTATGTTATGGCGCATAGGAGCACAAAATTATTGGCCGATATTTTGTATTGTGATATAAGTTAGTTATTTAGCATTTTGGGAATTGTACCTATAGCACGTATGACTGGGCGACTCAAGACATCACAATTATTTACTTTGTGACTACAACGTACATATTTATATAACAAAATGAATGACAAATTAAACAATTTACTTGAATAGCTTTCTGAGCGAGATCTGGCCTTCATCGTTCCGAGACAAAACCTTCGCGACAGCAAGCTCGAAATCCTCCTGCGTGACATGGATTCTGCGTTCTCGCAACGCGTACATGCCGGCCTCGGTGCAGACACCCTTGACTTCAGCACCACTGCATCCGTTCATCTTTTCTGCAATTTTGCGAAGGTTGATGCCCCGGGTGAGGTTCATAGAGCGGGAATGAATTCTCAGAATATCGGTTCGTGCCTCCAGGGTCGGTGGCGGAAACTCGATCTTTCTATCTATACGACCCGGTCGGAGTAATGCCGGGTCCAAAATGTCCAATCTGTTCGTCGCCATGATGACTTTAATATTTTTTGTTGACTCGAACCCGTCGAGCTGGTTGAGCAATTCCAACATTGTCCGCTGGACTTCGGAGTCGCCGCCGCTACTACCTTCAACGCGACTGGACCCGATCGAATCAATTTCGTCCATGAAGATGATACTCGGTGCATGTTCGCGCGCCATGACGAAGAGTTCACGGACCATGCGGCTCCCCTCGCCGATATACTTCTGCACCAATTCAGAGCCACTGACACGGATGAACTTACACTCTGTATGATGGGCTACTGCGCGCGCGAGGAGTGTCTTTCCAGTTCCCGGCGGGCCGTACAACAATACGCCTTTGGGCTGCGCGATGCCAAGAGATTCGAATAATTCGGGGTGCTTGACGGGCAATTCTATCACCTCCTTGATCTCCTTGATCTGCTGATCCAACCCACCGACCATCTCATATGTGCTATCCGGCACCTTCTCAACCATCATAAGCGAGACCAGCGGATCGACTTTGTTAGGTAAGATTTGGTACAGCTGGTACGTGTCCGAACGCAGACATACTCGTAACGACGGGGTGACCTTCTTGATGTCGATGTCGGACGAAATGTCGACAACGTATTTCCCTTCCGGCTGAACTTTGACAAGAACCTTGGTCTTACCCATAGCTTTGACAACTTCGCCCACGTACGACCCGGGTTCTTGCAGTAACTGGAGCTCTTCACGGAGAAGGCGGACTACCAATCGTTACTTGAATTCAAAACATCGAGGTCAAATTGATCCCATCGTATCCTGAACATACCCTTTGCGTTTAACGCATTTCGTTGCGCTTCTAAACGCCGCAAATTCTGCGTTTTTTCATTAATCTGAAGTTCAGTTTCCTCGATCTTCTGAGTGTAATACTGTGGCGATCCATTAGTCAAACAATTCCCACAACCGCATTCCAATCCGCCACGATTCCAAACAGTCATGACTAATGATTGTAACTGGCTACATACAGGTTTTATTCCACTTTCTCTTGTGATTGAAACCGTCATTATGATAATTTATACTGATCTGTTGTGAATCGAATGCAGTTGGGTCTCTAGTCAAGTGAGCTTGATTTGAGACGGAGCCCGTCCACACCAAACTTTAATCGGCTATCTCGGGTGCGGCGACCCCAGTGTGTGCCTTCTTACCAAGTTAAGGTAAACCAGCATTGACCGTGGGATGGCATGGTCGATGAGGTAGTACTTGCTCTTATTTGCAATTGGGAAGAAATAGAAGATTGCATTTACTGAACCTTAGTCGTCATCGGTTAGTATCCATCAATTCACGTCGTGATAGGTCGAGGATTTGATATTGACGGCTCCGACAATAAGACTAGATTGTATTAGAATTGAACGCAGTATGGACTCGGCACAGCAGGAGCTGGAAAAGTTTAGAAATGAGTGGCAGAAGGAGGTACGAGAGAGAACGCGCCACGACCGGCGATCTGGGGAAGCGACGTCGTCTAAACCTGCAAGGCAGAGAAGCAAAAGCGAAAGTACAAATATGACGGAGAGTATGGTTACGCAGAGAACATCGCCAGTGATATCACCTGCTTGGCCGAGTGAACGGCGGCAGATTAACGACGATGAAGTCGATGACGAAGAGGATGTAGAGGACGAGGTGTTGCAGTCGTCGATGGAGGAATTGGTGCAAGATGTTGCGCAGATGGATTTGAATTCTGAGTTGGAGTTACGGGAGGTCACAGTTGCTGCTTCCGTGCCGGATGACTCATCGCGACTATCACGGAAGGATAATGCAGCTGATTTAGAAGCAGAGGCGAGTTTAGGTAAATCTGACGGAGTGGCCAAGGAAGATCCGGAAGTCAGTCGTGCTCAGAGAGCATTAAAAATCTATGAGCTTGCTGTCGAGAAAGAACGAGACGGCAACTTGTCAGACGCGCTTAAGTTTTATCGGCAATCGTTTAGGCTCGATGACAGTGTCGACAAGCTGTACAAGAATAAGCACTTTCCCAGCAGCGCCTTCACAAAGCGTGCACCTTCGCCATCCAAAAAGGCAACCACTTCCACGTTACCGACGGATAAGACTACGTTTCTACTGTCAGATTACTCTCACCTGGAGGCTCAGCCAGAAGATCAGGATCGGCCTTCGCCGCTGATCAAGCTTCCGAACGAAATCACCAACACTATCCTGCGGACACTTGCGCTTCTCGACCTGTCGTCGTTTACAAAGGCATCATACAGCTGCCGCAAACTGGCGTTTTTGGCATACAGTGACAGCATGCTGTGGCGTAGTCTCTGTATGAAGGAATACCCGAGAATGGCGTACGACGACCCGGTGGACGAAAGCGAAACCGTACAAATTTGGAAGGACAATTGGCGGCGGATGTTTCTTGAGCGTCCGCGGATAATGTTCAATGGGATTTACATCAGCACCTGCAACTACCAACGTTACGGAGTATCGCACTCGTGGCACGTTCCGATACACATTGTTACATACTATAGATATGTTCGGTTTTTTGACGACGGGACGTGCATCACGCATTTGACGACGAAAGAGCCGATTGAGGTTGTGCCGGAATTCCACCGACATCTTATGAAGCGCGGTATGTTCAAGGGCACATGGCGGATGTCGATCGACGGGCGAGTTCGGATTGAATCGCAGTCACCAGTCGCAAAGTACCTGTTCTTGCAGGAGCTTGATGTGAGTCTTCCTGATTTCTGTTGGTATGCGGAATGGGGAAGAGCGCTGACGGGTTATAGATCAAATCTGCGGGGCGCGGACGGCACAATCGCCTGAACTGGGTAGGGTTCTGGAGTTTTAATAGAGTTACAACCGATCGGTTGGAGTTTTCGCTGCAGCACGACAAGCCGTTTTACTTTTCGCGCGTGCTTTCGTATGACCGGGAGTCCAAGTCATCGTTTGCGGAAGCAGGAGTCGGCACTGCGACCAGCGTTCGTGGAAGTGGGGAGGGCGTTGTTGCGGTGTAGTGTGTATTGCATTGACATTCCATTAATAATGTTTGATAGCCAATATGGAGCATTGGGTCATGATAGTGTGCAGTATCTCTGTCAGGGTAGACATTTACGACGGCGGAAGGCGTACTTGTGCAGACAACGTTCACACGAGTGTCATTCGATGTGGAGGCACTCAGGAGGTGGTCCCTGGTGTCTTGCCACACTCAACTAAGCACGCATAGCACGCGACTGTTCGTACACGCCAGTGTAATTTAGGTGTTCTCATTATCATATAGTACAAGTATAGTAATATTGCAACATGCACACCATAGATTCATTGACTCCGTGCATATACGCATGCAGGATTTGATCGTGGCAATTCGCGATCCGCAGCAGTTGTGGTCGCCTAAGACGTTTGCGAGCTGGCAATCCGCCTGTATATATATCGGAGATCGAAGTCTGAAAGCCCCCCTGCTTCGACTTGATCAGCCGCCGCATTCGCGATTGTGGTTCCCAAGGTACTCTAAATAGCGGGGTGGTGGTTAGGGCGTGCCTTTTGTCACCGCCACCACCGCCACTTATGAGCAGCATGTGCCAGGGCGGTGCAGCTTCGCCGTCACAAGACAGCGACAAGCTCTGTTCCTTTCACGCAGCCAGCACGACATCTCTAATTAAGCACTGGTATTTATCTATACCCATTACTCCATCGCACATACTATTCGATATATTATCTTCCTGCGTCTGTCCGGATCTGTCTGCCGGGATCCACGACGTCCCCAGTGCCAGCAGTTGGCCTCGTCGATCCGCTGTCACTGCCTCATCTCCGTACTGTCTTCCCTCACCACGCCGTCCTCTCCTTGTCTTCGTCTCCACCCAATGCTAACCGCTTGCTGGTTGCGATGACTTCGACAACCGCAACAAACTCCTCGCGCCAGCCTGATATCGACGTGGCCACGCCTCAATTTCGCCGCTCGGCCGCGCCTGAAGACCCGTTCCTGGGGCGCCTCTCGCCTGGCCCGTTTTCTGCAGACATGTCCCTAGCATATTTAGAACATCCCCAGCCGGCGTCCTCGTCATCAGCTTTGTCAATACCGTCCATCACGATTCCTCAGCACCCGCCGCCTGTCCTGCAGGGTACGCCACTACTCGACGACCGCGAGAGCCTCGCGTATTCCGACTTCCTCGACAAACTCGCTCTCGACTCCGATTTTATCTTCGATCCCGTCTTGCCCGAGACCCTACCTACCTGGCCCTTCCCATCATCTACGGGCTCGCCCCCGCCAATACCGGGTACAGACTTTTCACCAATACCGCACAACAGTCCGTCGGCAGAGATGCGCACCAGGGCTGGTCCACCGTTTGCAAATGGCAAGACGAAGAGCAAGTCTGTGGCTGAGTCTACCCCGTCGTGGTCGGCTGACCACCATCCGCAGACAGCATCAACGATGCAACTGCCTTTACTACCCACAGCGGAGATTGTCGGACCGCCGCTGACGTTAGACACAATTAGAAGTGGACATATAACGGCCGAAGAGCGCGCAATATTACTCCGAGCCGCGCACCGACAGCAGGGTCTCGCGTGGGGTTCAGACCCGCGGTTTTCGAAATCTGGGTTCAAATTGAATCCGGAGCACACGGACGCGCAGTCAAATGCCGGCCAGAACCATAGACGGGGCCATAGTGCAAGCGAGAGCGACCATGTCGCTGCGTCTGAAATATTGCGCCAAATGAGCCAGGACGGAGGCCTATGGCACTCCGATCGTACAGACGAAAAGCCGCAGAGCATGCAGCACGGGATTCCACCGTCTGTATTACATTCTCAGCAAGGGGGGATTCCGATACAGTCGTCTTCATCATCCATCTCGTCCTCTGCCAGCCCGATCGCAGTGTCTCCAGACGCCCTCGGAACCCAACGCAAACGGGCCTCGGCATCGCTATCACCGGTTCTGACGGCTTCCTCAATAAAATCGGACACCCCGACCCCAGGACAGCAAAAGCGCGCACGAAAAGCATCGCCATTGTACGTTGACTCGTCGTCGAACCAAAACCGGGAACTCCTTACAGAAGCCCAACGCCGGAAGAATCATATCTCGTCGGAAAAGAAGCGGAGGGATATAATCAAACAAGGTTTCGATGAATTATCGCATCTCGTGCCTGTGTTACGGGCGGGTGGGTTCAGTAAGAGTACCGTGTTGGGCCACGTCGTAGATTATTTAATGGATCTGGAAAGAAAGAATCAGGGGCTGAAGACGATTGTTGAAAAGTTGGAGAAAGAAAGGTCGTCTTGACGATTATGAGCTTACGATACATTATTATTGGATCGATAGGAAAACTTTACGTCTAGTAATGTTACTCCTGTTGTAGGAGTGGTCGGTGTGTGAGTACGGTCGTTTGGAGTACGGGTCTTTGTCTTTAAAAATGGTTAATGGTATATTTCACTGGCGTCACAGTTCCAATTTTTTTTTTCTTTCCAATACATTTTAAATGTTTTAAAGAAGGTGTACATTTATTAAATGTATTTATTTATGTTCGCGCTCATCAATTGAGATGTGAAGAGAAGATGACAACATCTCGAACTCAGCGCATCTGTCCTTATTCAATTAGAGCTCAAATGCCTTCCAGACTCGTCATACTGATCTAACATTATGCTGATGTCCGAGACTCTTCCATTGCATGGCAGGGACAGGCCTGTGGCCCGGCAGTAACAACTAATTTCAGACGACAGCAGCCACGAAACATGCCAGTCTGTAATTGATTGACAGGCAATAACAAATTCGTTTGCAAGGTAATCAAAGTACCAATCAAGTATGCGTCTGATCTGGAGGCATGGCGATACTGCGTGTTTGGTTTGGGAATCCATTGCGCGAACAACCAATGTAGGACTTGTCAACAACTCCGTGAGTGGTGGACATTGACAAAGCGTCAGCATCATATATGTCAAATTGCAATTACAACCAATCGGAAAAAGTAACAGGTGTTACATCCATATATACTAAAACCCACGATCTCCGCGCTCGCTATAGACGCAAAAATATGAAATGGAGATAATATACGAGAATACGGCACAAAAGCCCAGACCCACTACAACCGAAAGAGACGCAAAACATGAAAATTGAAAGTCATAAGACAACCCTAAAACGTAATCACCGTAACATTATAATGCATCACGTAACGGACGTTGATGATAATGACGATTGTGGATAGTGATCATATTGATGAGGAGCATGCATGCATGTATGTAAGCTGCATTAATGTATACATGAATGTACGTGTCGTGTATGCAGATAGGTATGTATCCCAAACAAATCAAGCAATCCCAACACATCCAGAATGTTTGCCATATAGTATAATAGCCAAAAGTCCACGCAGAATAAGTGTTGTCAATACTCAAAATACTCCAGGGGCCGATAGCAATCCCGGAACAATGAACACAGGGCCACCACCCATGCTAGAAGATATCTGCGCTTCGCCCGTTGTCCCGCTGAACCAGAACCCGCCCATCACAACGAGGTAGCTCAGGAGCAGGATCGAGCCTTTGAAATAATTACTCCTGCCTTCAGCGTAGATGTAGGAAAGCAAGAAAACGCAGAGCACGACCACGACTAGATCCCATCGCGGGAAAACCAAGCTTATCTCGTCAGCAACTATTGCAACTATGACCACAATCGCACTCACCTGAACGTGTAATCACGTAAATTCTCGTTTGCGGTGTAGTTCCACACGCTAAACAAGATCAAAGCTGGGATCTGCAGCAAGCACACTTGTAGCACATACGCAGATCCAATCTCCATACTCAAGGCAATATTGCCGTTCATAGCAAACGAAATGGCATTCAGGAACTCAGTCGTATTCGGCACCAAAGCGAAGAGCGTGATACCAAGGAACTTCTCGTCAATAGCAACCGAGTCTAGAACAACATCGACCGTGTCAACGAGAATTTCCGCAACGACAGCGTAGAGGATAGTTGCACCAAGAAGAACGATTGTAGACTTCAGCCTGCTCCAGTTTGGCGCGTCGTGTCCACCGCCGGCATGATGCTCTCCGGTCACTGCGTCAGCTCCCAATGGCGTCGGCGATCCAGGCTCAGGCACAGCGGTAGGTGACAATGGCAACTCGTGAATCGGCAACTTCGATTTTGTTGACCCCGACTGTGAACGGAACAAATTTCGAAGCGACCCCCGACGAGGCGTCGTACCCGTCGAAGTACCATTCGGGACATTCAAAACACCGGTAGCTGTCGGCGCGGCGGCCGTTGATTTCGTCGTCTTCGAATCCCCATTCGCCGCAGATGCTGGCACCGTGGTTGTCGTCGCAATCGGGTTGCCGTTCGCATCAACCCGTAGATCGATAAGGGGCAAGTCCTGGAAAGCGTCAGTGCGCTGGCCGCCCAGTAGCGGAAGCTTGAATTTATGACTGTTAACAGCACCGCCCATGCTATTAATAGATCCATAAACATCATCATAAAGAGAGTCATTTACCGTTAGTGCAGTCGGACCGCCGTCAGCAGGCACCGCTTCACCGTCCGGTTGCGCTGCAGAAACGGTCACGACAGGTTGTGTTGACGATGACGGATTGGCCTGCCAGATCATGGCCGCATGTGTGCGAAGCGTGAACCACAGACCAATGACGTAGGATACGAAAAGAAGGACGGCGCAGAGGTACGTGAATGGCTTAACTGCCGACTGATAAAAATCGTCATTCGTGAGGGGGTCCAGGAAGAACTGGCAACGGCGGCACGTAGCTTTCACTCCGTCAACTGGCTCTGGAGTCTCCCGAGAAGTGCAGGGAACACAATTGAGTTGGTACTATCCAGTTTCAGTGGGGTTGACATCTTATAGACCAACAGACTACTCACTGATCCGTAAATCTGGTAAAATAGAGTCGGGGCGAACGCCGCAATGACGGCAAACAACAACATAGTAGAGCTCACACCAGCAGACTTTGGATTGTATCGCTGCGTCTTGCGCTTGATCGCGCCCGAGCACATCGACAATCCTGGCATAACCAAAACACCAGCCAGGATACTGCCGATAACACTACCTTCGACTAGTCGACCCTTGCCCTCCGTAAGCGCCACGCAGTACAAAAACACTTCAACGATGGTTGAGAAGAACGCATTGATCGCCGCTCCCATGCCCATAGATGACTGTGCGGAAATAGAGGCGACAGCTTGGCCGATGAAGTAAGCCAGTGGAATAACCGAGCACAATGCAAGCACGAAAATCATGCCAGGAGTGGTAACGAATGTGGACGGGCCAAGGACTTTCGTGATGAGGTACTGGTCGAATATGGTAAACACGACGACAAACATTAGATTCATGAGGAAAACGTTTGTTCCGTCGACTGTGTACTTGTAGTAGTTCCAGCCAAACGCACGGTACGTACACACCAAAATCGATGTATTCTCTGGCGACTCTTCGTTGCGGGTCAAAGGGCCGTCGTGATGGAACGATAACGCGAGAGGATGTCGTCGCAGATGCGAGCAAAGGTGTATAGTGACCCGAGCCATCGGAATCGCAAAAACCATGAACCAACAGATCCCTGCAACAACCAGCAATGCGGGATAGACAAGCAAATAGAACCACGTGTAGAAAATGATACGGCCTAAGTTCCATTGGCCGCGCCCAAACAACCGGCGCTTAGTCGCGTACGGCATGCCAGACTCGATCGACGTAACCGACGCTGCGGATGACGATGCCGCTGCTTCATCGCCAGCAGTTCCGGCACCATTCGCGTCGCCGTCATTGGGATTGCCGGACGAATTCAGAAGGCCATCGCTCTCGCTTATCGGCTCTAGGCCTCCAGACTGGCGCCGTGCCCGATGTAATAATGGTCGACGCGAGGACGGTCCAAAGAATAGCCGGCCCCGATCGGCGCCGGTTCGCCATTCCTCATATTCACCAAGCGAGCGTCCCTCACCCTCATCCTCGAGTGCATAATGCTCATCCTGGTCGAGTTGGACAAACTTTCCGAAGGGGAAAACAAAATAGTTGGCGAGCGCACAGAATGCTCGACCATATTCACGCGCCGACACACTCCAAAAAAAGAATAAAAAGCAAAAGGAAGCTGGCACTTGGATGATGATCCATAGAGGAATACCGAATATGGCGGACCAAAAGTAGTTCCCTACCCAAACAACCCAAGATACCTTCTTGCCAGGTGTGGAGTGGATATCACCCTCGGCAATGCGTTGGACCGAACGGGACTTCTTGTACAAAGCAGGCTTCCAAATACGGATACCGAAAGGGTGGGTCTCATTAATTGCATCCTGACGCTCGCGCAGTGTGAAAGACTCTATGGATGCAGTGTCGGATGTGTCATCAAAGTCGTCGTCACCGTCCGTTGTGTGGATAAGCGTGCTGCCTGAATCGTCGCCATCTGTTTCGTCGGTGTGCTCGCTCCGTCGCGAGACATCTTCAGGGCCAAGACCGTCCTGCGACGGTGGACTGCGGTCGATGCCATGAGGGCCATGATGATGGTGGACGTGTATGCGGGATTCGTTGACGGGGGTCGAGGTGGCGCCAACGGACGGGTCGTCGGTGAAATGGACCTCAGCGACCGAAGGCCTATCGGGCCGCTGGCGAGAGCGCCTTCGGGAGCTGACGGGCCTGTGGCGCGCAGAGGAGGACGCCCGATTAGCGTCAAGCTCCTGCTCTGCGTCCTCTACCGAGAAAGATCTGTGATTAGAGGGGGCGGGCCGCCGAGACGTGTGATCCATTGCGCATAAGAGTGCGTGCGGAGTACGCAGCAGGAAAAAAGAAAGTAGAGACAGAAATTGCTGATGTGGACGAGACACAGAGCGGAAATTGGATAGATGGAGGAGACTGTCGATGATATCGAAAGTTGAAAGATGGGACGTCGTGGGTTGTGAGTGGCCTGGGAACTCACGCTGCCACAAGCTTGCTTGGCCATTCGGGAGGCGCCGCACCGTCCCTAACCTGGCGGGCAAAATCCCCCGGCCGGGTAACCACAGAATGCTTACATTGTATCATAATTAATCCCTGCCAGATTGTCGTTATGTATAACTGAATATGTGTGCCTATATACTGTTGTTCAGTGTAATTTCAATTGACAGATAAACTAAGCGTGCATTGCAGAAATTAGCCTTTGTGGCACAGAAAATTCACATGACGACTAGGCCTAACGTAGGGATCAAGATTACGTCACTGTTAGGATTGGGTTAGGGAGTCGACTCCACGCGAGACATCATTGAGCTGCCTCTTATCGATAGCCGCACATCCTGCATTCGCCCGTTCCATACATCAATAAATGTTTTTAATGTTATTTTGCCTCCCCATTGCCCAACTACCTTCATTTACAATAACTGTGTAACCCATACTTCGTTACTGTTCAGCAAAGCAGCACGGTAAGAAGACACGCGTAGAACGAATCATTTCGCAGCATCTAGCAATGATCTATATATCTTTGCATATATACAAGCAATGCAATTGATTACAGTATTTGGCGAATCTTTCAAGCTTCACGATAAGATAGTTAGTTGATTTTAATAATACACCTGGTTCAATCTACAAAAAATTTAAACGACCAGAGGGAGGATCGAACTCCCGATCTTACGGTTAACAGCCGTACGCCTTAACCAGCTTGGCCATCCAGTCACGCGGTGCTTAGATCGCTTGCTCTAGCTTGAGTATTTGTGCCTGATACCCGGGTTAGGGTACATGAGAACCATTGCCGCAGCTTTTAACTAAATCAAAAGATTCTGCATATTTTATTGGCCATTTGAGTGCACAGGTATACTAAGAGGTTTATTAATGTATAAATATATATATATATATTATTGTACTTTGGTTAACTAGCGCATGCAAATTTCCAAAAATTGAACAAAATTTAGTGTCTATTGAAGTGAGGTTTCGCCGAGGGACCCCTGAAAAGTTGGTAGCGGTCATAACTTCCGCTCCCATGAACCAGCGCTAGATCTATATCTATTCTGCGAGCCTCAGTCGGAGAAGGTGAACGTCATATCGGAACGACATATGAACGATAGCTTCCGAGAAATTTATGATTTAGTGACATGCAATGAGCAGTTTAGACATACCGGAAGCTGTGACTACGTCCGAGCAGGCGTCGAGATATTTGCGATCTAAAACTAAAGATGTCGGTCCTTTAATAGTATTTGCGCAGGCTTTAATAGATGAGAAATACGTAAACCTCTATTTTCCTCGAAAAGAGGATTTTTTAATGGACTGGTGGTTTGACAGAGCCGAGATCGGAATGAAGAAGTAGGTTACTACCTCTCGAACTCGATGTCCAGTGGGATACTCACACTTCTTTGTCTCCTAGTGATGATTTTTGGCAGATATTCAAAAAGATATGGACTTCTCTCAGCGCCGGCTCCAAACGTCAAATTTATCAGCGACATAAGTTTCTCGATACGATAAAATCAGCACTCGCCTTGCTTGCGTCGGACGTCACGAATAACGACAGCCAGAAAACGGAGAGGCTTGCGCTACTTTCTTCAATATTCGACGCTGTTGAATGTGTCGAACAGTCAAAAGTATGGTTACGATGTACAACGGAAGTTATGGTATCGATCGTGATAGACTACCTGAAACTCGTTTCTGTGTTTCCCGAAGCGGCTTCGGAAAAGTGGTGTCGCTTAGTTTTTAGTATATACGAGAACGCATTATATGGCGTGTCTAATTTTAAAAAGGCAAGTTTCCTAGTTACAGCTGCTAGTCCATATTTTGCACTCGCTCATATGAAACTATAGATATCGCAAAGCTTCTCAAATAACGGTCTATTAGCTGGTTTCACAGTCTTGAAGCAAGTTGACCGTCAGGCCAAACTGCATGATAAACTCAGCAACATTCTTCGCGATTTGGTCTTCAGTCCATCAGTAGTTAAAGACGATGAAAACCAGTTATTCAAGAAACTATGCGACGTCCTGGCCCAAATTCCAGACAGTCGGCAAGGTACGTTTGTCTTCAATTCCAAATGCAACGTTAGGAAATTAATAAGTATGCAGACAGTGACTTTCTGGGGCACGTGCTCTCACTTGGGCTATCCAAGTTTGGAAAAACGAAGCAAAGGTCGTTAATGCCGAAAATATGCGAAGAATTCCTCAATTTCGCTCCCCAAGCTGCACGCTCCATCCTCCGAGAAGCCAAGAATCACGATATCACGATCTCGACGCAAAGTCTCACAAAGGCATTACACGCGCAGGAGCCCACAGACTGGAGTCTAGCAACGATGATCCTCGATGGTGATGCTGATGCGGTGTTCCCCATGGTTGAAGGATTGATGGACGATAAGCTACGAAACTCCGAAACGAGCCGGGATATTGTGGCCTTTGTGTGCCAGTTGGCGGATTCATATACCAAAATCCGAAATTTACAACTGTTCATCAATATCTGGAGGAAAACCTTAACAAGGGGTGTGCCAGAGACCAGTGTGCTCGTCAGTGAGGATCTCGTGCGGGCAGTTGCGACTCGCATTTCCGAGAATTTGACAATTAATCAGCTAAATTCCATTTTCGTGGAGATTATTCCTAAGGATGAGACTGGCGAGCTTATGAGCGGCGATATATTACCCTTGATTGCGATTATATTAGGCACGTCGTTGTTACCTGATACCTTGCCAGATTCGTTATTGCTGAAGGCTGAAAAACTACTTTCGTTGCTGAATGCAGAGGCATTGCAAGATAATTACCTCGCGTGGAGATTGAAGTATCTAATCCTTTCCATGGACAAAAATATAGTGAAATCGGTCATCGAATCATTATACACCGGAGCTTCTGATGTGGCGTCAGCTGTCAAGTCTCTCGTCAATCCTGATAGGAAGGTTTATGACAGCCGGATACAGTACTTCAACCTGCAGATGCTGTTTAGGATAGCGGAGTTCAAGCCACTGACTGGCTTTCCGCAAGTCGCTCAGTGGCTTCTGGATATAATGGACGCAAAGTCTTTGCAGTGGGATCAGAATATTGCAAATATCGGGACAATGAATTTGCCTGTTGCTTTCGCTTTTTGCATCATAGATAGATGGCTTGTGCTGATTGAGTATGCATTACACTAATTATTGGCATTCGGGGATTCTGACACAGGCATAGACACCGGTTTGAATTCGTGCAGATTAAGGAATTGGTTTCCAGGTTGTGGAATTTGGCTGAGCTTAGTGACGAGTTGTTTAGCAATATTTGGAATAGACTGATTGCGTCACCCATCCTTTTTGAGCAGGCTAAAATAAAAGGTATTTCACGGTGTTATTGTGCAGATACAGTACATACTAATAAGCAAACAGACTGCGTTGCCTTGCAGTTACAGTCTCATTTGGAAATGCAACAATTCGACGACAGAACAAGAATTGTGGAAGTCTTGGAATCGACGGCGTCCAAGTGCATTGTGTCTAGTTCGCAAGAAGAATGTCTGCGAAAGGTCATCAGGTCGCTCTTATCGTTCCCAATCGAAGCGCTAAGAAGATCTCTTCGAGAGCGGATTTTGGACTATTTACTTCTTGTGGATGCGTCCTCTAGTCTCTCATTGAGCTTAGAGGGTAGAAAGCTGATCAGAAAGCTTCTGGAAGTTCCGAATATGACGGCCATTGTGGTAAGCCCATTACAATTTTTGGAGTGTGTTGATTTTGGGCTTAATTTGTCCTTAGCAAAATAGTCCGGCTGGGCTAGAGTATCTCGTCAAGATGCTGAATAATACGCAAGAGAAATCATTAGAATCGGCCACAGTCGATATAATCAAGCAAGTCTTCAAGCATTCTACGAGTGGTGATTCACAAGATAAAAGAACGCTACTCATAGCGTTGAATGCTAAGGCGTATAATGCCATAATGCAGAGCGAGGAACAGTTCAATATCGGATATATTAGACTGTTTTCGATATCCAGTTCGTTTTTGGAAGATATTGGTGGATTGGATGCGTTGCTGGGTCGACTGGTTACTGTGAAAAGGAGGATAATCAGGTGCATTTCTAACGCGGACGAGAATGATTTTGCTTTGGTGCGATCGCTGGTGTTATCTCTCAGGGAGATTTACTCGCTGTTGGGTTCAGAATCTCGAGGTAATAGTCCTTCACTGCCGTAATTCTTGACGACTAACTAGTTACAGGGACACTACCTCCGACAGTAATGTCTCACGTCTCAGTTTGCTTCAAGTTTATTAATGCCAGGGCTTATGACACCATTAGTTCTGAAATATGCGGCGAGGTAGTGCAAGCGTTATTTGAACTCCTCCTTCTTTCTTCTCCTCCCGACGGCATTGATACACTCACTAATGCCCAATATGTTGTGTCTTTCTTCGCTGCTCTGCATGACCTGTCGACCAAATTAGCCACCGTGGATGGTAAGATGATACAGCAACTGTTTATTGAGAATGCGAAATCGTGGAGTCCAAATATCTATCGTGAGATCGTTGACGAACTGGTTCACATTGCGTTTCCGGCAGAGGACTACGACCAGGCTAAATATATCGAAGCATTGGCATGCCTGATTACACTTGACGGGTCAGGTATGTTACGTTCACAATATTGACTGAAGCACAGCTAAATGTCGTTAGAACATTACGAGTTCCTCGTCAAGAAGTTGCCTTTGATCTGTTGTTCACTGGTGCTAGGGTTGCGGAAGATAGCGAGCTCGAAATTATTTTTGAAAATTCTGAATGCGCTTGAGAGCATCCTGAAGGAGAAGCCTTCGCTCGTTTCTCAGTTTGTGTTTGAACAAATAAGTCTCTTTTTAGTACTCTCAACCTCACGCTCTGGTCCGTCATTTACTGATGACTACGATACTGATGAGCTGTATCTTCGACTTTGCTCCGTGACCTCTACCATTCTTCTCTCTTTCCGCAAATTCCTTCGAGGCCACCACAATTTGGTTATCCGACTTCTCCAGAACCTCCTCTATCCTCTCTGCGTTCCACGCGCGATCAGTTCGAACGGACGTATCCACAAGTCTATTCAGTATCACTGGAAACGCGCGATCTGGCTGTCAACTACTTCTGCATGCTCCACGTCCTGCGCGTTAGCATATTCTAGACTAATTTCCAATCTTTGCGAACCTCCGTCAAGATCCAAAAACTTATCTCGAAAGGGAAAGCTGGACTCCCACGACAGGTTATCATACTCTCTTTCCTCCGCCGCCGGCAATTCTCGTCGCGCACTCTCTAAACACACGCCGTATTTATTAGTCGAATACTGTTACGCGATCTTGAACTACAAGATCGAGCCTGCTACCCGGCAGGCGTTGACGCAAGGTACCTACACATTATTCGACTCGTTGGGACAAAATGAATTGAAGGTAGTGAATGCTGCGTTAGACGTGGCTGGTCGAGCAATCTTCAAGTCTGTGTATGATGATTACTTGAAATTTGGCAAGTGGCATGAGATTTAGAGGTATTGGTGTATATTAGGTGGTATATTAAAAGCATTGCAATTTGCCAAATTGAACGACCGTGGCTCCCGACCTTAGTATTTATATAGCGTCAAATATTGTACAGCAACACAACACCCCTATAGACCCTTCGCATTTTTGATAAATAACTTAATTTTGTCCAAATCTTGTTCTCCGTCGGTTTCGACGCCACTAGAAACGTCCACTCCGTGTAAGTTCGGAACTCTGACGGCGAGAGCAACGTTATCGGCCGTCAGTCCTCCTGCCAATATGAAAGCGCCACTTTCAGGTAATCCCTCCCAGCTGATCATATGGCCCTCACCACCCGCACCACCATCCAGCAGTGGCACGGCATGAAGCCCCGGCCTCATTAGGTCGTCTTCCTCAACCGCGAACTTCTTGATCACGGGAACTGGTATCTCATGTGTCCACGACAATGGTTCCGAGCCATGCAGCTGCACGATATCAAGCTCATACTCTCTCTGCAGCCGAAGAATCTCCTCCAATGATTGATTCCTAAACACCCCGACAACTAGCGGCGCACGTCGTCTAATCTGCTCTATATGTCCAGCGAACCAGACATTGCGGTCATCTGTCAGCGGGAAGTCATGGAGAGGTCGCGAATCCCGAAACTCATGAACAGCACGAGAGATGGCTTTAGCTTGGTCTGCTGAGACGGTGCGCTTGAGATTCGGGACGAGGATCATGCCAATTAGATCCGCACCTGACGAGATCGCACATTGCGCTGCTTCCACAGTCCTAGTGCCGCAGATCTTCACTATAGGAGTAGACCGGGACGTGGCGGAGACTGTCATGACTGCTCTAATGCTGTCCAAAATGAGATAATACTTGCCCACCTGGCTGATCTTACTCGACAGGCCATGAGGTTGTGAAAACAAGAATACTGAAAGAGCCGCACGCGTCGAGGGTGTTGGCACTTGTGAAGGGCAAACTAGATCATACGCCACAGGTTGCACTGTGGCTTGCCACATCGCGTTCGCACGCGAAAAACGTCGATTGACTAGACAAAACATACACAGTCAAAAATCGGTTCAGCATCGTCTTAGCACATTCGGGTTCTCCATTCCTGTAGCGCATAGGAATTTGGGAATGCCGAGAGTGACGAGTTCGAAATGATAGCAGTTGGCACGCCTAAGCGGACGACAGAAATTGCCAGCAACAACACGAAACTTGCTCAGCGGCCCGATAAGTGTGACTATGGCAATAGGGAACTATTGTCTGATCCCGAACAGAGTCGGAGATTTTTCTTATTGCAAGCCAAATTTCCTGTTGTATTCGTCCCATTTATCAAAGAATTGAAGAAACTTGGACCAGAGGCCCATTATATCCTTATGAAAATGAAGACTTTCATGCAGAATTTGCCGCGTGGATTTCTCAATTTTGATGTATCACCAGACGATCCAGACGATATTTATCTACTTTCCGATCATTGTCTATATGCGCCAAGGGAGGAGGACAATGAAGGCGGGTTCTATATTCCGAAAGGTCATCATGGACGAACTATCCCGAACGAGAGCAATACATTTTGTGTACAATGGCGCTATGAATATGACGGCTGGTCTTTTCTTGGTCGGGTACTTGAGCATGCGGCGAAAATTTCTCCAACAGATGTTGTTGTGGAGGAAATTATCTATTTGATTTCCAGCACTTTGAGATGCTTGGACAACTATACTGCCATGGATATGCTGGAATCCTTGTGCGCAAAATTGCAAATAGAAGATGACGTGATTAACATCATCGGCAACGTTCTCACAAACGCGATGCAGCGGAAAGACGTGAATGTCAGTGTCGCAGCTATTGATTTCTTCACGGCTTTGATTCCAGTTCTGCCGCATAGGGTTTGGGAATTCCTAAGTAATTCAAATCTGCTTGATCGCAACGGACAAGGCGGAATGGCTGCTTTTATATTGTCGTCTGTCGAAATTATATCAGGAGACTATAGATTTACGCTGGCAGTCATTCAGATGGTCAATGTGCTGGTCAAGGATGCTGTGATTGGGAAATTTTCGACATTAATCCAGCCCGAAGTGCGAACGAACGTGTTGCTGCCGTTTACAAGGCACTTGGCAAATATTTATGAAACTTTTTCTTACTGGAAGTACGAGAATTTATCCCATCGTTTGGATATTGGTTGGTCGACGTTCCTATTGTAGAGTTTGTAATTGGTATTAACTCCCGTGTAGCTATCTCTATTTCAGACCTGTTCTCAAGTATATTACTGGCAGTATACGGTATCGATGAAGCAACTGACGGTATTAACAAAATAAACGGAGTACTGGTCCCTGCATCTCAACATATGCTGGACAGATTCCTGGCGTCGGATAGCAAGAATCTTCGTTGTATACAGCCTATCATCGGATCAATCGAGGCATCGGCTCGAAGTCTGCAAGCTTTGGCAGACGACCCAGAACTGCTCAATCGCAGCTACGAATTAATCGAAGCGGCGTTAATTTTTGCCGAGAAATTGACGCGAGTGCGAACACTTTTGAAGAGAACTCCATCCCAGCTTGAGCTCAAATTGTTCGGCTTGGCGCCTGCGTTGACACAGCTTTTCTTGCGGGAGAATGTACTTCGATTTAGAATTATGAAGTTGCTGAACGGTATGGTGGATAGCGTATGGGATGGCGCTGAAGCGCCATCGTTGTTAGCACACCTGGGCCCCTCGTCGGCTGTAACTTTTGTCAACGCATTGAACAAGGCTCTGGAAAGCAAGCGCGACATGAATACGCAAAACGAGATTGCAAGATTTGCGTCAGCTGTGTTTTGTACAAAGCAACAAGGTCTTTCGATTCTTCTATTGACCGGAAAGGAGCTCGGAAACCACAATGGACAGGACAAGAAAGACACACAAGCAGCTGTATCGCTGGTCCAGGCATTGGAAAAGAAAGCAGAGCAGTTTGAGGAACTACCTGTTGAATTGTCGGTCAATATTCTAGAGTGCATCGCCCTGGCTCAGAATTCGAGAGCAACAGCGGTGTTTGATAGTAGAAGAAACCAAGAGTTTCTAACAAAGATTTTCGAGATGTTAGATCGCGGCACTGGTGGACGGGTCACTGGTCTGGAATCGGCTGATACAATCGTCCGGTTTTGCTTTAACTCGTTGCTAGCCGCCAGAGCCGTCCAATTATGCGCGGTACAACTTCATAAAAATACCCAAGGGTCTGCAGAATCGAAGTCTATTGTGGATTACTTTGTCAAATCCGACAATCTTGCTAAATTAGCGGACACGGCGTTTCGGATACAAGGCTACCGATCCTCCCTCCATGGCAATTTGCATAGGAATTTTGACAAGAAATGGCCGATGGCGAAACTCATCCGATTTCAGAGAACGTCGCTATCACAAAAAAAAAATGGTCCGTCGTATAAATACGACTTGGAGATGATGGATGACATTTTTTCAGTGGATCCGATCTGGATAGGATATAGAAGTGAAATTGTACAGGCCAACCTGAACTTATCGTTGATTGACTCTCAATCGGTAAGTGCTCTCTGAGACGTTTGGGGATGGCGCAAGGCGATCTGGCTGACAGGTTCATAGCATTTGTTTCAGGCATGGTGGCTGCTAGTTGCAGCACTGCTCGAGCACGCGGAAGGCGACTCGAAATTGCTGAAAGCTCTCGAGCAGATCGCGATCCAATGCCTACAGATAAATCTCGACGAAGGCATAATGGCGCCATTATTCTTCCCGATTGTGAATGAGAGATCACAGTTAGCTTTCGTTATAACGCAGAAGTTGCACGCGATCTCGACACCCTCGGTCCATAAGCGACATTTTGATTTCACAAAGATTTTGTCCCTGGCGTGGGCGTTCATTAGTTCAGTCGACGTCGACTTCCCGCAAGCGCTCACAGACGGCAAGAAGGAGACATACAGACCGCTGCTCCGCATCCTGATAGTTTGCGCACGGGCGCTGAAAGACACAAAAGCGGACTCGAATGTCTCGCAAATCATGTCGGGTATTTTCGAAGACATCGTTTCTAAGGCGTATATGATTCTAGGTCCAGAGGCGCTGGAAGCGTTTGAGGAGTCGGGGAATCAACATGGTGAGAAGGTATTGAATGAGTCCGCCCAGGACATGCTACTTGTCACGAGTTTGCTGAGAGATTGCTTGAATATAGACGGCGTTCTGTAATAATTTGTATGATAGATTGGTTATAATGGATCACTGTTGTGTATTGCCTTGCCATGTAGAATAAAATGTCGATTCAAATGAATCTCCTAGGGTCAGACCATGAATAATTGATACAGCCAAGAAGTTGATATATTTAGCCTTCCAGTCAGGAAAGCCAGTGTAATTTAGATAACTTGGGACTGGGGAAATGTCACTAATTCCTTTCAATTTGGTCGTATGGTGTAGGTAGCTATTGGCGCCGACATCCGCCCGACAGTAATTCTAGACGAAACCCTAGTGTACACAACAAAATCCGCACAACCTATCAATTCACTTGGCGACAAAGCTACCAATTCGTCTCCCAAGGCGAAATTTTATAGATTATTTGTCTTCTACTTTGATCCTTTCTAAGGAGTCCTCGACTAGTTTATCCATCACCTCAACTAAAATGGCGCCATTTTTTCTGTCCTCTGTTGATGCATTATGGGTCGGCTTCACGTATGGCCGTCCCCACCTGTCAGTTGCAGATGCATACACGATGCCATCCACCGGATCCGCCTCCGGAACAGCGTCAACCGCAGCCCACACAGGCGCCAGAGCACCCTTATACGGCGTGATGACGTGCCAAGGACTTCCTATCCACCTTGCTATGTAAAATAAGCACAACATGCCGAAAGTAGTAAACCAGTTCAAGTATTCCGCGAAAATAGACGTCTGGCAAATACCGGGATGCGTAAGATAGATCTGCACATCAAGCTCCTCCGCCCACCGCTCCGCGATAGCGGCATGCATTAGTTCCAATTCCTTCTTCGAGTCGACGTACGGCTGATCGCTATTTATGAGCTGAACGTCCTCTGGATCGAACTTATGTGCGATTTCAGTCTCAATTGACGATATCAGAATGACGCGGCCGCCGCCGGATAGTAACGTCGATATTTGCTTCACAAAGAAATAATTGGCAAACACGTTAATTTGGAATACCCAGCCGAGCGAGTCTCGTGAAATTCTGCCGATACGCTCGCGCTTGAAGTGCGGGTGTGTGACGGCATTTTTAGGGCCGGAGATTACCTCTATGAAGGCTGCGGGCCAGTCAATGCCGGTGAAGTCACCGCCGCCGGCGTTGCAGAAGAGGTAGTCTATGTGGGTGTATCGGGAGAGCAGTTGATGTGCGACCTCGTCGATCGAGGAGATGGACGAGAGGTCCAGAAGGACGTAGTCAAAGGAGAGAAGGTCGCGATTCGAGGCGTATGCGCGTAATCTGTTAATTGTTTCCACGGCCTTCCGGAGATAGCGCGCAGTGACTACGATCGTAAGCGGTACGGACGGTGAGATAGTGTCGAGCAGTCTGCATGCGATGCTATAGCCGAGTCCACTACAAACATGTTAACACAGCGGACTGAGAAGTGACTTCCAAAAATAAGTTTACTATATATTTCACTCACCCATTAGCTCCAGTAATGACAGCAACCTTTCGGGTGCCCATCATGCATATCGGTATTATCTTGGTGAATGAGGCGACTAAACTGCTGTCGAGCTCAGCTGAGAGAGGAGAAATTGCTGTAGTCTCTGGTAGGGGCATCTAATCGAGTGGGGCTCAAATGATCCCGAGTCAGGTACGGCGAGGGGTCAGGTCAGAGTTCCTATAAGGTTCGGGTTATTCTCTTCTTTCGAGACCGAGAGAGTTAGAGAAGAAGTGAGAATGTAAGGAACAAATTGAGCAGGCGTGAGTCCACTATAAGGAAACAATTGGTCGGCGCGTGCTTATTACCCCAACCTTGCGGGAGTTTCACTTCCGAATTATACTTTGGAAAATATTCGAAAATGGTTAATGAAATTATAGAGGATGCAGATAAGGGCGATGGGTAGTAAGGCGGTCTGCGGACCGATACTACTATATAGCTACCTCCAATTCTACTTGTGCCACTTCATCTAATACAGTAGGCACATCGAATACAGATGGTCATCCTAGCGGGTCCTCTAGATTGCACTAGTGTACACTCGCTAACGCAAAGTAGGCACAGTCATGTACAGTCGAGAGCTGTGCTCCGACTCGTATAATTATCGTACGCACAGGCTGCAATTCTCCCGGCCGATAGGGCCACGGCGATCGTAAACGGAAAGGGTGTGAAAAAGCTACAAGATTTAAGCCTGAGTTCGTATTAGCGGACAAGCGGTACCATTTGTCGATTCAAATCCACTGCAAATTAGGTGTACGCAATGAAATCCTTCCTTAAGAATGTTAGCCCTAGACTCTAAAGGACTATTTGCGACCACTCCGTATAATCTTACGTGTACGTGATGTAGCAGTGTCTCCAGATGTTGATAACGGTAACCTGTCTGGAAAGGTTTGACAAGTATTCACGCGTTAGTACCTATGAGAGCTTGGCCAAGTAAGATTGACATGTGAAGTCCACCTTTACCAACGCGTGCTGCCAAGTGCAGTATTACATGCTGGGCAAGATCAGCAGCCCCGTCACACAATCATAGTTGGTGGCAAGTTGGAGCGGATCAACGGCCTCTTCCACTGGAAAGTATTCTTAGGCATAGCCGCATTCACCTGAAGAGCTTCGAGAGCGACCAGTGAGGAGTCAACAGCGTGGACTTCTACTAAATAGTAGACTGGCGGCGTGACTTGGGCCGAGAGTGAACTAGACCTAAGATAGAGACTGCGTCGGATTAGGCAACCTGCTACCTACATTCGGCCGATAGGCGTTATCGACGCCGTTCCTGCCTGATGTTGGCCACTTGCAGTCGCGAAATTACCCCGAATCATTCACGCAAATTACACGAGATATAGATTAGTATAGATATTGTTTATTTGACAGCGACTCTCTCAAAACTGCAGCCCGACCTTACCTGGCGTGTCAGGGTCTCCTCGGTTAACAGTGGCCTGTCAGCTGCTCCATTGACGCGCGGCTCCATTGTTAGCTCATGACAGAACCTAAAATTAACTGAACAGGATGGACTTCGAAACTGCAGACACCAACACCAAATCGGGAAAATGATAGATGAAGTCATATTTTAGAAGCGGGGTAACTGTCACGTTCTGTTGTCGAATCGACATGCAGTTTCGATACTCTGGCTCTAGTTCCCGTTGAAATAGGCTGCGACTCAGCAAGTGCCGGGCACCAAGGTCTGCAATATACGATCACATTTGGCTGGAATCTGGACAATGGTACGCCCTATTGCATTTCTTCTCGCCGAGCACCAACGCAAGCGAGACTTGTCAATGATGGGAATGAACGCTCAATGTATGGGCAAATCTCACTTTTAACACCGAGCTGATTGCTGTACAAAAAAACACAATCCCAATACGCCACAATGGTTCCAGACTTTATAATACAACAAATAACCCTAGAAACTTAAGTGCTCCAACCTTTTATGTAATGCCAGTCCTTCAGCTGGTTCGTCTTCAGCACCATTGACCTGTACTGCCGCCCGTCCGGCGTTGAGACCTTCTAGCAAGACGCAGGCTTTACATATCCGGTTGGAGGAGATGTATCCACATCTTTCACATGTTCTTAGTTTTAATTCCTTTAATCGCGCACCTCCGGATTTTCTTTCCAAAGCAAATGTCTCACCCGATCTAATAATATCTATAATGGCGCTCGGTCTGACAGTCTCAAGATTCTTAATTAGCGCACGTGCTGTTCCCCTGAAGGCCTCTGGGGAATATATACATTCTGTCGAGAAATAGTCGAGCTTTTTATAATGCGCATACAGCACAATTTCCTTTTCGTACGCATATTTTAAAGGCTTCGACCTCTTAACCGGCGAATCCGCCGACTGTGTGATGATTGCTGTACACCGATCCAAACGCGCAGTATCGCCCCTCAACAAGTTCATAAGCACGGTCTCAGCCATATCGTCCGCATTATGACCAGTAACAACATGCTTTATCCCAAGTTTCTGTGCTCCACGATCTAACGCCTGTCGTCGGAAGACACCACAATATGTGCAATTGTTCCGATTGCCGATTTGAGCCACTATATCGTCCATGCTCCAATCATCGTATAGTTCTTTATAGCTCACAATTTCCAGCGCCATGTCGTACTGTTGTTTGTTTCGCTTAACCGTTTCAAGGGAATCATCCCGGTAGCCTTTAATTCCTTCGTCGATTGACAGTAAAACGAACTCGACACCGTAGTCGTAGCGTTCGTTCAACACTTTGAGGACATACGCAAGAACCGTGGAATCTTTACCACCAGACGCACCAAGTGCCACTCGTTCTCCGCGGTAGAAGAGCTTCCTTGATGTAATTGTGTTGTGGATTTCAGTCTCAAATACGTGAAAGAAGCACGGCTGGCAGATCTTTTGACCCGTTTTTGGTCGGCGTAGGTAGGGCTTGCGATTATGACATAGTTCACAAGTGGTTGACAGCGGCACTGAACGAGGAGGCACTATACACGTCGACGGGGGTTGTGCGGGCTCTCTAGGCTGGGGCATGTTGCGTCGAGTACCTAGTATGCTGATACGACCGTCTTTCCAACTTTTTGCTGATGGCTAAGTTCTTCACGATCCGCTCGGCTCAGCGATGAGGTTGGGAGTTTTTTCTGGCTGGTGTCGAATTCACTTTGAGTAGTTCATGTGTACTTATCGGTTAGGGCAGAATCGCAATGACGTTATGCGCACAGTCGCGCGGCGCCCGGCTTCAAAAGGTTTGCCGGCGCTTTCCCGCCAGTTGGTGCCGCGCGAAGCGCGAGCTAATCTTACAAAGGATAAAGGAGGCCTCTCTTCACAGCTCTAGTGGCTGTCCTCCCGCCTCATCGACCAGATCAGAGTACTACACCCGTAAAGGACGTATAGCCAATAATGAGCACATCCGCGCCTATCACATCGCGACAAAAATCGGCACGGATAGCGACGAAATCGAGTGCTCGTCGCAACGGCGATGGCCCGGCGTCCAGACGTCAGCATCCTACCGAGATGTACCCCGGACTGAACGATATGTCGGATTTCCTCGAGGCGTTTCCGTTGGAGGTGATTCGGCATTTTACGCTACTTCGCGAGGTTGAAGCGAAGTGCACGACTAGCACTACGCTGCTGGCAGCGCTGATTCCCCAGTTTTTGGCGCTGCCGCACAATGATCCTGGTCGGACACAGGCACTCGCGGAGGTCCACCGCATTATCTCGGATTTACTCCCGTGCTTTGAAGAGAAGATTCACGTGGCTGGAAGTGCCACTGAGGCCGTTGCCCGGCACATGGATAGATTGAATGAGGACTTTGACCGGATATCGAAGGGCGGCGAGGTGCCGGACTCGGTCATGTTTGGCCCTGCACATCATCCGGCCTTGATAGGCGACGGAGGTAAGGCTGACGATGTAGCTAAGGCACAGACTCAGGCTAGCACGCGGAGTGAGAGCCGAAGAGAGGCGATTGCGGCCAAGCGGGCGGCCCAATTGGCAGATGAGCAAGCCGAGTCCAGCGCCCAGTCCGGTGGCGGCTCACAGTCGAAGAAGTCGCGAGGCGGTAGTAACTACACCCAGACAAACGGAAATTATAGCAAAAGTGCTGCATTGTCGGCGGCAGAGAAGTATGCCATGGACAATGCGGATGCCACCGGTTCTGCGTCTGAGGCGCCGTCGACCAAACGACGCAAGGGCAATACCGACAAGAAGGAGAACGGCACGACCCAGAATGGGTCATCGAGCAGCGCCATTTCGGCAATCACAAGTGCACCAATATTGGCATCTACGGCGAATGATAATACCAGAGCACCGTCACCAGCTCGACCGGGAACTCCGTCTGGCCAGCAATCGCGACGAGGTGGCCGCGCTGTCACTTCCCGTAACGCGCGACGACCGGCTGTGCCATCGTCGACGGCGTCAGATCCAGTTTCGCCAAACAGAGACGACCCAGAAAGCGAACCTGTGTATTGCTACTGCCAGCAGGTGTCATACGGTGAGATGGTTGGCTGCGACGGGCCGGATTGCAAGCGCGAGTGGTTCCACCTGCCTTGTGTTGGGCTCAGTGCTCCGCCCAAAGGCCAGTGGTATTGCAACGAGTGCGCGGCAAAGTACGGCAAAAAGTCAAAAAATCGGAGTTAAATCAGTCAAAGGCAGTTTGATGTCAGAGTTCGATTTGCTTGCAATTTGGTTGGCGCGCTTTGATTTCGGAGTCCAGGTACTGTGCGATTGCTGTGTTCGGGTGCATGCATTTTGTATATAACATAGGATGAGTTAAGACGGTTATCGTCACATGAAGCTCCGCGCTGTACATTGTCTTATTTATATGATGTTTGTATTATTATTATATTACAAAGATGCATGAAAGTCAACCAATCCCGCTAATGTGAACCCATACCGTACAGTTGTGAAGAATCCAAATACTAACAGTACAATATCTCATTCCAAAAATGTGATAAAATGCAAATTTTCAGACGGACGCTGATTAGCTAAACAATGTCTATATGGCACGCCGTTCGACTCTCTCCGTGGCTAGTAATTCCTCCTCCACCTCCGCACCATTCTCTGCCTCGCCGTCTTGGTCTTGACAACCCCAGTCTCCTTTCCGCATTCTCCGTTCGACAACCCATCCTCTGCTCCCACGCACATACGCGACGACTTCGCGACTCCTCGACGACAGAGGCGAGGACATCACCGGGGACGAGTTCCCTTCTTCGTCAGTCTGTTCGGAGATAGGAGTCAGTGAAGGATTGCCGATTGGGCGCTGAATGTCTGAATCGTCGGAGTCAGAAAAGGCCTCGTCTGGATCATACGCGTTAACTTCGTCAATCAGCATGTCGTCATATCTGTCGTCGTAGGTATCATCAGAGAAATCAAACGCGGTTATTTCAGCAAGTTCCGACGCTGAATAGACTTTTGCCGGGAATGGAACGACAATATCATCGTGCTGTTCGTTGTCATACTCGATGTCCGTGTCTTCTGGAACCGAGAGCGGAGGACCTACCGAGATTTTGGTCGCATTGGAGCCATCAGAGTCCTTCCGTAACAAGGAGCCGTTGGTCGACGAGTCGAACGAGAAACGCCTGCGTGTCCCGGTGCTTATGTCAGTTCTAAGAGTAGCGGACGTCGCGCTTCTACCCACTGACTGCGGTAGGCTGATACCCAGGGCATCATGATCTCCTGGACTGGGGTCTCCCAAGTCCGTCCTATAGCCATTTGGTACCTCAATGTGCGTCCGGGCGCGCGACAGTTCGGACTTCTGTCTGGATATAAAACTCGGGAGGGCGGGTAGAGGTTTGGTCCGCAAAACAGACGCCGACACTTGCAATATTCGTCGAAACGTGCCCCTACGTCTCGGAGATGCTCCGGCTCTAACGTGGGCGCCCGTGAAGGTGGCTGACGTGGGCGACTTGACTGACGCGGTAGGTGTGCCCCAATCGTATGTTCGTGTTCCGTAAATAACGCCAGCCTCGATAGCGGCTTGCTTTTGGAGATTTCCCTGGGCCATGTCGCGTCGTGCGAACAAGTAGCGCGGGTTCAGTCTGTGCAAGATCTCAGGCAAGGTCAACGCGCTCAAGTACCCCTTTCCGTCATGAGATGAGCTACCAAATCTGCCATGCAACTGAGACGCGGTAGAAGATGGGAGCCGTGTCGTTGGAGACGTCGCTGTAATGGCGGGCGCATCAAAGCTAATGGTGTTGGACCGTCTAGGCGACTGTTGCACTTCGGCAGGTCGCCGTCTCCCGCGTGGCTGCGGCGTGTGCAGTAGACTGCTTAATGAAACAGGCATTATAAAATGCTCTCAACTGGGCATTCGTGATATACAAGTCATCTGAGTCCTGTGTACTGTAAGATCATATTGTTGCTCGCTCGAAGGCATCGAGCCCGAAGTTTATTTTGGGACCAGGGACCCTCCCAGGGTTAGGTGACACTGATGCAGCCACTTTGATGCCCGTGCCCGATGTCCATTACTGGTCAGTCGCAAACTATCGCGGGTTATTCCGAATTTGACTTTTCGATAACTTACACTTTATTCGATGTCGGGACAATGCTGAGATACTCGATCAGAAGTAGGTAGCACTGAATTTCTGTTCTTGATACCATTTTGAGTCAATACCAATTGATACGCTTACATATTTGATCAACTGCTGTTCGCTGTTCATGCGCACGGGACTGCGTGTAATTAGTCTGGTCAAAGCTCTGATTGTCTGATTCCAATTCGACGTTAAATGCCTGGCTTAACGATAACGCGGTACTGGATGATCGGGACAGCGCTACCTTACTGCGTGCCATACCGGGCCCAAACAATACTCCACTGTTGGTGATATGGAACAAGATTTGTTACAATCTGTGATGTTTCACGCTATCCAGAAAGACGTACTATTCGGGCACTGGGACACAGTAACCCTAGGCTGATTGTGTCGCGCATTCATCTCTTTTTACTTCATAACATATTCCGAGATGCGTTACATGGCAAATTTACTTCTGCAATTTTTCTCAAGCTTTTGGTAATCGATCACACGGAAGCTTTTGATAGAGCTTTGTTATATCATTGGTTGTATAGCTGTTCGGATGGACTGGCAAATTGATTCCAGACTCTAGGCGGCGATCTATACCAATACACTCGACCCATCCCTTGGATAGGATGGACATGCAAGTGTGCTTCTCCGGAACAAAATCTAGCCATGAACGCAATCCGCTATAAGACGGAAGAATATGTGCGGGTTCGAGAATAGGACAACCTTGGTCGCCAACATAATGAGTGGCAAATATCAGCTTGTGTCTGGTTCTGTCATCTACGGAGTGGCAGAACTGCCCTGTATAATGCTTAACATTAAAATTGATTCTTGTCTAAATATGCTACAAGTTTGGAAAGCTTCAATCAGGTCGATAGCTTTCGAACGCGCTATTGCAACGATTGTTCAGTCGTATCCCTCACTTGCCGTGCCGAATGACTGTGGGACGGACATAGTGCCCGAGGTATTAGTAGATATTATACAAACCGAGTTCGAGACGTCAGTCCGATCGTCATCCACAGAGTTGAAATTTGTATGTCGACTAGATCAGCCGCACTGATTAGGGTCTAATGTGAATGTGCGGCACGCTAAGGCGATACATTCTCCTCTTGTATTCACTCCGCAGAGGTAATATTACATACAAGGCGGACGCATTCCCACAAAATTAAGCCCATATATGTTCATTTACCTTTGCCTATACATATAAACCTAGCCAGTCAGCTTATTCAGAGTTGGCGCATCCCGAAATCGTTCAGATTTTCGAGGTGCCATTAAGCGAGCTGCGGCTGAAATGGTCGATCGATGCTTCGGGGTAGGGGGACTCCTTGATATACAAAATCATCGAATGCATTTTTAATAACCATTTAACACACGTGGGTTCAGATCTGTAGTAATGTGCGTACTCAGACGAAGTGTTTTTGCTAAAGAAAATAGTAACGTGGGTTCTTGGCTTCGCATTGATCACATTTGAAAGAAGATTGTATAAGCGGGCAGGACGAAAGTTAGGTCCGTCTGCACGCCCAGAGACGTCGGGTGCGATCATATAATCTATATAAACCTTCGCCCGCTTGGACCCCGGCATACCTCTGTCACCGTCATGGACCGGCTTGTAGCCTGTCGTCACGATCGATTCTGACAAGACTCATTTGCTCTGCCTGTTCCGAGAACTTTTTTCTGTCTCGGTCGACATAGGCCTTCGACGCCGCTGACAATTCTCAAGTCCACACGTTCGAATTTCCTCAAAGAGCCCCAGTTGTTATTGCTTACAGCCGGAGGGAGTAGACTTAACTGAGAACGCCGCCGAGTAAACCATGGAGGACGCTGACAACAGAGAATTCAAGGACTCGGACGGGTTTTTGCAGCCGACCTATGGCGATCTTGACGATCAGAGGCAGCAGGCCAACTATGGCCATTTTGACTATCGGAAGCAGCAGATGGAAGACAATCTAAGGGTCTTATCCGAGACGGACAGGGTATGTTTGTGGAGCGGTTTTTACTGTCAACAAAACACATGCTAAGACGAGCGCTGCAATTAGAGACACAAATCGCGCGTGCGCATTGCCAGAGCAGGTCTTCGAATATTCAACTTTATGTGCTCGACTGTCGTCCTCGGCCTGACCGCGACCACGCTCGCTGTTTTTAATGCCACGCGGGATCTCACAGCGGGCCCGTTCCACGCATGGCCCGCGGATGCGTATTCTTGGCCGACCACCGTCACCCTAGTCGTCGCGGCGGTGTCGGTGGCTCTGAATTTGGTGATTCTGGTTCTGCTCGCCGCGGTGTCGTGGCGGTCGTCTTCGAGGTTGGACACAGTCGCGACTGTGTTTTCCGTAATCTCGTTTGTCGCCGGCATCATCTTGTGGTCGGTCGTGACTGGGTCGCTCAAGCTCTCGGGTCTCAAGGACGAATTCGCTGGCACTGACATTTGGACGTGGTCGTGCCGCGAAGGTCCGCGTCGCGACGCGTTTGAGGGAGAGATCGATTTCCAGCGGGTTTGCTTGCAGAGCGATTGGACTTTCATCTGCGCCATTTTGCAGATTTCGGCAGAGCTGCTGTCAGGTGGGGTTATGTTGTTTGGACTGTACCGACGAGTTACAAAGAAGAAGTTGTCAACCGAGGAACAGAATTACAGGGATTATATGAGGGCGAATACTCATATCGTCAAGGACAACTGATGGTTCTGTACGGGGATGGAATGTCGGTTTAGCTATGTACGCAATAAATATGGGATAGAATTCTCTCTGAACGGATGATTCAGATGTGACGTGCTCGAAGCAGCCGGAGCTGGAGCAGCAGTGAACCGGTAGCCTGCCCTGTTGGCTCCACTGTCATTCAGGTTGATAAAAGTATTAATAGACATCGACCTATACGTTTTTCGAAACGATAAGCGATTGCGGTTTCCTGACAGACGCATGGAAAACGTGGGGCGCATGTGCTTCACACTGAGGCGCCGCACACAGCCACAGGGTAAGTTGCCACTATGACCAGCCACGGGCGAAGCATGCGCCACGCAACTATATTTGGAGCCACTTTTTTGTTTTGCGTTCTCCACTAGGCGAATAATGCAGGCTCGCTCGCATTCGGAGGTTTCTCTACAGGGTTTTGCCTGTCATTTGTTCTTGACCTCGACATCGCCCATCACAACACACGGCCTACCACCATTGTGCTGAATCTCAAGCAAAAGACTACTTTCCCTACCAGGCGTGTTGGCATAATTTCCCGGACCTTTTGCTTGCGTATTGCTCGCTTAAGCCGGGCGTTCCGTGGTTGAATGTTTTCAATGATGAACGGCAACCCCTTTCCGCACACTTCGCAGACTTTCAACATATCACCGCATAGGTAAGTCGCGTCTGATTTGGCAAAGCTTGACCAGGTAGTTGTGAGACTAAATTCGCGCGACAAGATTCCAACCGCGGTCGAAAAATCAGTTTTTGCGGCGGCAACCGTCCAAACGGCTGCTTCTCCTACTCTGTCCTGTCGCCGTCGTTTTGTTGTTCCTGTTCCCGACCCTGCGCACGCTCGCGATCCCGACGCTCGGCTCGAGCATATTCCGCGATGACCCGCTAATAACGACTGTCCACCACTACGATCTGTCGCGGTCGACCGGCACAGGCAGGGGCTGGGAACGGGGCGAGCGCGTGCTGATGTGCATTCCTCTGCGAGACGCGGCCCAGCATCTGCCGATGATGTTCTCGCACTTGCGCAACCTCACGTACCCCCATTCACTGATCGACATGGCGTTTTTGGTGTCGGATTCAAAGGACGAGACGTTGCTGCTGCTCAACACGCTGCTCGAGCGCCAGCAGTCCGACAAAGATCCGTACCAGCGGTTCGGACACATTGACATTTTCGAGAAGGATTTCGGCCAGGTCGTCGGCCAGGGGTTCTCTGACAGACACGGGTTTGCGGCCCAGGGACCGCGTCGGAAGTTGATGGCGCGGGCGCGCAACTGGCTGCTGTCGACGTCGCTGCGGCCGGAGCACAGCTGGGTGTACTGGCGGGACGCGGACATCGAAGTCGCGCCGCCGACGGTTATTGAGGATCTGATGAGACATAACAAGGACGTCATTGTTCCGAGTAGGTTACTTTTGTGTGAGTGTGGTTGCGATTGTGGATGCTGACATGCGTAGACATTTGGCGACCGCTTCCGGACTGGTTAGGGGGAGAGCAGCCGTATGATTTGAACTCGTGGCAGGAGAGCGAGACTGCGATGCAGCTCGCGCAGACTCTTAGCGAGGACGCGGTTATTGTTGAGGGTGGGTTTTTTTTATTTTTTTTTATTTGGGGCTACGACTAATGATGGTTACAGGCTACCCGGAATACGCGACGTGGCGTCCGCATTTGGCGTATCTGCGGGATCCGTACGGGGACCCGGATGTGGAGATGGAAATTGACGGCGTCGGAGGAGTTTCTATTCTGGCAAAAGCAAAAGTGTTCCGGGCCGGCTCGCACTTTCCGGCGTTTTCGTTCGAGCGGCACGCGGAGACCGAAGGGTTCGGCAAGATGTGCAAGCGGATGGGGTTTTCTGTGGTGGGGTTGCCGCACTATGTGATTTGGCACATGTACGAGCCTAGTGTTGACGACATACGGCATATGGCCGAGATGGAGCAGGAGCGGTTACGGAAAGAGACGGAGGCGCAGGAAGCGGCGGGCAAGGAGAAGGCCGACGGAGGAGGTGTCGCCGGCGGCGCAGCTGGAGTGAGCGATAGCGGAGATTCGCCGCTGAAGGAGGCGTCGCAGGAGAAGGATCTGTTGGCCATGTACGAGAACGGCCAAGGGTTTCTGGACTCTGTGCGGGCGGCGGAGCTGAGGGCGGCCAAACAGGTCAAGGAGGAGATGAAGCAGAAGAAGCTGGCAGCGGAGAAGGCGAAGGCGGAGGAGGCGAAGGCTGAGAAGGCGGCCGGGCCGTCGAAGAACGGAGGCAAGAAAGGGGCGTAGGCTGGGATTTACACTGAATACATAGATTTTGGTACGATTAGGTGGGATTTTCTGCGATTGATTGCATCGACGTGGGTTGTGTAGGCATGATGGGATTGTATATCATTTGTCAAAGATTGTAATGTGCATGTATGCAAGCGTGTGCGATGGCGTGTAAATGTATTTGGTTTAACTAATACTGTGCGGTGCCATCGGGAGATCGGGTTAGGGCACAAGACAGTATATTGTCAGTCATCTGCTGGTTGAGTGACGATAACAGCGCAGTGGCGAAGCTGCGTCGTCGCGACAAGGCACGGCTTGGCGGGCAAGTGGAGAAGCCCAGCAAGAGAAGCAAGATAAGCCCGGCCTTGTCGAACGAGATTGCGAGAACACGAAGTTGCGCTGGTATGAAATGCAGGCATAAGGATCATACGCAACTTAATCGAATGACTAGTTGAACCCTTTGGGACACTACAAATCACCAGCAGTTAGTTAACTTAACTTGAACCGATTATTATCCGGCCTGGTCGTCACGTGGATTAAGCCGGGCAAGCGATGGCCCACACGTGCGGACGATGATTGGTCGAGATTGCGAAGCTTGGCGAGTTGATGATAATGATGAAGACTTGAGCGGGATTGCTGATAGAAGAAAAGCAGCAGCAGTGAGTTAGTTACCTGGATTTTGAAATAATGGTCGCGTGCGGTAAGTAATTTATGGCAGCAGATGACTCGTGGCTGGGAAGCGATAAGCCAATAATAATAATAGCTAGAATCCAGCAATAGAACAATGAGAGGAAACTGCAATCGCGCAGCACACGACTGTCACTGTCGGCATTTGCCAGTCCCCGGCCAATTCCCGGATTCCGGATCTTGGATCCTGTGGTTCTTGTGCCATCTCCACTTTGCTGCCTACTACTACTGCTGGTGCTGGTCCAGTCCAGACTGGCAGTCGCTCGTCCTTCGGGTCTTGCTCTCTTTTGCCGGTGGCGAGTCTTGCGCAGTCGGTTCGTTTTGCTGGGCGCAGGTGGTCATGCCAAGTCGAAGTGCCAAGCCCGTAGCATATCTATCGCGCAGTGTGTAGTTGTGGCTGCATATCAGCTGCCGCGTCTGACTTCGACCACAACTGCGCCCTCGCGTGGTGTTCACGGCGGGCGGGAGCACATTTGCGTGCAAGAGCAGTCGACTGTCCGCCGTCGCGCGTGTCCGCCTCATCGGCTTTTTGCTCGCCATTCTTCTTCTTCGCCAGCCCTTGACTTTCTTCTACTTCTTCGCCTCTTGCCTCGCCTTACCAACATCAACGAATTACATCCAGCAGCTGCCAATCTGGCGACTCACGCGAATCCTCCGCCGCTGCTTCATCGCTACCCGCATCCGCATCCGCCGCCGCCGTCTTTGCCCCGCATGATGTCGTCCTCGGTCGCGTCTGCACCGCATCTCTACCATCTGCCGCCCACAACGTCCGCCGTCGGCTATCCCACGATTCCCTCGCTCGTCGTCGACGGACCGTCGTCGGCCAGCTCAGGCTACGCGACTGCTGCTGCCGCCGCCGCCGTCTCGTCTACTTCGCCGACATCGTCGACCACGTCCTCGGTCTCGACCTCGTCTTCGGGCGGCAGGCTCTCAATCGCATCCTCCTATTCGTCCGCCTCGAACTCGCCAACCTACAAGGCACCGGGCCTCTCGGCCCCTGCGCCAGCGCCGCTTTCGCGCCACAACTCCTTCAGCGGCCCGTCGACGACGGCCGTCGGCTCGGTTCCGAGAATCATTCCGTCAAAAGAGGCAGTTTCCGACGTAAACGGCCTGCTGTGCCAGTGGGCGACCTGCAGCGACCGGTTCCAGTCCGCAGAAGACCTCTATAACCACCTGTGCGATTTCCACGTCGGCCGCAAGTCCACAAACAACCTCTGTCTGACCTGCTCCTGGGGCAACTGCCGCACGTCGACCGTCAAGCGCGACCACATCACGTCCCACTTGCGCGTCCACGTCCCGCTCAAGCCCCACCGGTGCGACTTTTGCTCAAAGCCGTTCAAGCGTCCGCAGGATCTCAAGAAGCACGTCAAGACTCACGCCGATGATTCTGTCTTCCTTGCCCCCGGCGACTCGTCCCGCCAGCGGCTGCATCCCCAGCACATCTGGAAGTCATCCCGCGAGAACTCGGCCTCGTCCGGCGACGACCACTCGCCGTATTCGGTCGCGGCCGCTGGCTTGAACTACACCCATCACCCGGGGTCTGGTGTCGACCCGGCTGCCCAGTACCACATGCCTCCTCACCACGACACTTCGTCCATGTACTATCCGCCTCCGCCGCCTCAACAACAACAACAGCAGCAGCAGCAGCCGCCTCCTCCGCCGCCCCAGGCTGCGGCGTATGGGTACGGCGGCGTGCATGACACACAGGTCTACAATCAGCCTCCCGCGGTCAACCATCCGGACCTGCCCCGAGCGAAGCGTGCGTTCGACGCTGCCAACGACTTTTTCGAGGATGTCAAGCGCCACAAGATGGCGCCTGTGTACGGCCAGGACATGGCCTCGCGCCTGTCTGCTCTCGAGGCCCTCGTCGGCGTCACTCCGCCGGCGACGGACTACATGTCCTCCCAGGCCGCTGCTGCCTCCGCCGGTTACCATGTGCCGCCGCACGCGCACTACCCACCACCACAGCAGGTCGCGCATCCTCCGCCGCCACCGCCCCAGCTGCAGCCGCACCACACCACCCTGCCGGCGCTGCGAACAAAGCAGGACATGCTCGAGACCGACCACTTTTTGAACCAGCTCAGCTCGAACATGTACCACGCGCCGCCGCCGCCGCCTCACTCGGCCCCGCCGCAATACTCGGCCCCGCAGCACCATTCATACCACCCGACCGCCGGCCAGCAACCACCACCACCGCAGACAGCGCCATTCACGCCCATCAATGCGGCAGAGCAACAGCAACAGCACCAGTCCCCGCACCACGGCGTCGGCGCGCCCCAGCCGGGACACTACGCACACCCGTCCCATGTCCCGGCCAGCACAGGCATTTACCCGCCTTTGCCAGCAGTCGCGGGCGCCGGCCTGTCCGACCACAATCTACAATCCCACCCCGGTCTGGCAAGCCGGTTCGACACCGACCCGACCCGTCGATTCAGCGTCGGCACGCTGCAGAAGAGCGCAAAGCCGGTCGCCGACGATGATGTTGACGGCCTTGTCGACCAGATCAGGGCAAAGCTCGTCGTGCGCGACAACAGCGAGCCCGTCACTGTGTCGGCCGACGCCGACACCGCCGCCGCCGAGCGACAGCGCAAGATGCATTTGCTTGTGATTGACCGGCTGCGCATGCTTGTCCGTGGCATGCTCGTTACTATCGATGCGTGATTTGTACTATTGGGATAAATTGATGTAAAACACAGGGTTTATGTATTGCGGTACGGTGTTGGCAATGGTTAAATATTTTTTATTTGTTGGGTTCGTTGGGTGGTACAAGATCTGTCGCGCGCAGGCCATTTTAATAGTATTTTGTATTATCGTGCTTTGCGTGCGTTTATATATATTACAATGCTTTGAAAATATTTTGTCGTTTTTTGAATAGTCAATTATTATGTTGTCGTTTTGAATAGTCATTATTATGAAAACTAGAATCCACACAAACACGATCAATGAATGCATAAATACAAAAAAAAAAAAAAAAATAAAACACACGCAAAGTACAATCATGAATGCATAAATACAAAACCCAACGCAAAGTCGCAGGCCCGAAGCCGAACTCACGACGCAAGCAAGTCGGCCGGGAACTGGTTGAACACCATCTGGTCGACGACGTCGTGCCCGTTCCTGCCGAAACTCACGCGCAGCCGTAGTCGGACCTGGGCACCGACACTGGCGGTCACCCGGACGGCCTGGCTTGCCGTCTCGCCCGGGGCCAGGTCCGGCTTCGAGATCGGCCGCAGCTCGACCTGTTGGGTCTTGGGCACCGCGACCTGGAACGTGATGTGGTCGAGCGCGTCCGGCCCCGTGTTTGCGAACGACGCGACAATGTTGACGACGCCGGCCGGCGTGGTCGCGTCCCGGATCGGCTGCAGGGTCAGGCTCAGCCCGTTTTGGTCGTAGGCGGTGTAGGCGGGGTATGTCTGTCCGCTCGCTGGCGCGTCAACGACCGGCGCAGGTGCCGGCACCGGCACCGGCGGTGATGGTGCTGATGGCGACGGCGTGCTGAACAAGCCGAGAATGTCGGTTATGGTCTGCTGCCCGTTTGCTTGCTGAGAAGGGCTCGTCGCCGCCGACACACTGCCACCGCCAAACACATCCGCCAGGAGATCAGACGGATTGCCGTTCGTCTTACCGTTCGTCGCTCTCGTAGGAACCGACGGCAACGCGCCACCACCGCCGAGCGCCATGGCCAGCAAATCGCCGTTCGCAGGCGACACTCTTGACGACGGCGCTGCCGCGTCCTCGTCGCCGCTCATCAAATCTAACAGGATCTGCCGTCGTTAGCTCCCGACCGATCGCGTTCTCGGAACAAACTTACATCAGTCTCGCTCTTCGGCTGCGGCTTTGGAACACCACCCTTGACGGCCGCTTTCTTTTCGGGCTGCAGCTTTCGGTCCTCCCGAATGACCGCGGCCGGCATCTTCTCCAGCACACCCCGCCTGATGTCGTCATGTCCAAACAACGCCGCATACTCGACCGCGCGCTGCTGGATCTCAACGTCCAGCGCCGTCGTCTGAGACGAAATCAGTCGACGGATCCGCTCAATCTGGCCCGGATCCGACATGCGGGTCGACAGCTTCGCCAGCGCGTCCAAAACGTATTCCTGCACGGTCTGGGTCGCGTACGTGCTGTGCAGTATGCTGTCGAAAATCTGCACAACGTCGGCTTCTTTGACGTCCAGCATCGTCTCCTCGTCCTCAAACGCACCCGCCTTCAATAGCTCGTCGCCGTATTCGCCGATAACCCACGTGCCGGCTAACGTCAGTCCCTCCTGCGTAATGTCAGACCGCAGCAAGGAGTACAGCTTCTGCACGGTGTACAAATGCATGCTAGTCGTGTTCGACACGAGCGCAATGAACTGCGAAATAATCTGCTCGGAAACATAATTGCCGGCAAGTTTGAGCACCCGCAGGACAGTGTCAATGTGCCACCGCTTGTTGGGCGCATACTTGTCGGCCGCAATGCATATCTGGACCGTCATGTTGGCCTTGAACTCCGTGTCCGCCGACTCTAAAAACACAAGCAACTCGCGCACGAGCACGCGCACGTTCTGGTCGTTGATCAGATCGAACGATAGGTCGAGCGCGCGGCGGCGGATAGATATGTCCGCGTCGTGCAGGCATTCCAGAATCGTGTTGCGATGTCGCTGCACAGCGTTCGGCTCGAGCTCGACGACCTTCGACAACGTGTTCAAGCCGACGTACTTGACGTTGTTGTCCTTGTTGCCCAAGAACCGGCCGAGAATGTTGATGCCGAGCACCCGGAGCCCGCTGTCGGCGTCGATGTCCAGGATCGTCAGCACGGCCTCGTACAGGATCGAGTTGCCGACGTTTTTGGACGAGTCCGTGTTGGTCGCGATTTGCGCCAGGATGTCGTTCATTTGCTCGGTCGCAGACTGGTCACCACGGCCCAGCACGCGCAAAAGCCGGAGAATTTTCACTTGAAGGAATGGATCCGACACGCCGGCCACGTCGTGTTCGGGAGCGTAACCAGAAGTTGTCAGCGACTTCAATTGTCGGATAAGCGATGGAATAAACTAACGTTGCCCGTTAGTCCGACTCGCAGCAGACTAATCCAGGAACCATACCTGTCTGAATTGAGGAATCAAATTGGCGTCTTCCAAGCACAAATCATAAACAAGAGTCATGCCGCAGATCAACACGCCATGGTGGTGATCACCCAGCAACGACTTTGCCTTGTCGACAAACCGTTCTTGCAACTCCGGCACTTTTCGAATGATTCTCATCGCACACAACGCCGCTTTCTTGCGCAAGTATGGATTCTGAGTCACGACGAGCTTCTCGACGTCCGTAAACAGATCGCGCGCCATTTCCTGCGACGCGATATTCCCAAGTGTGCACAGGGCCAAACCTACAACGTACTGGTTCGGATGATTCAAGTCACTGCGAAAAACGTTAGCACTCCCACACGTACTCATATCACCAAAACCGCTCACTTCTTCAACGAGTTCGTAACAAGCGTCAACACCTCTTGGTTCTCGTCCAAAAGCAACATTGTGCCCAAATACCCTAGCCGCTTATCCGAGAACTTGCTCGTCGCAAGCAACTTCAAGCACTCAATTTGTCCGAAATGCGTCCGCTCCCCGAGCGTGAACAGATACAACAGCTTGGCAATATTCTGCCGCCGCATGTGCGTGTCTGTGAAGTCCTCGCGGAAGGACGTGCGAATCGCGGCAGATTCTTTCTGGATCACGGCCCGCTCGTCAGCCATGGTTTTGGCAGCGCGGACAGACTTGATGAATGACTTGAGAGATGACATGGCGTTGAATTCACAGATATTACTGTTGCGGTTATGCGCGACGGGATGGTGCGCTGTCGATGCCGACTAAGAGTAACCGGACAGACCGTCACACAATTCTTCGCAAGATATGTAAAACACCAAGCAAATGGGCGGCGAGTCTCCTTGAGAGGTGCCCGACAGATATTAGTGATGTCGAGAGCCGGACAACGGTAGATGGATTGCGCTAACAGCTGTGTTGTGTGTGCTCGTTATTGCGGCCTCTACTTCGTAGGCTTGACGAACGAACGCGCTCTTCGACGGCGCGCACCCGCGCGCAGGCGCAGGCACAGCCGCAGCTATGATCCCTTCCGTAAGCCTATCCCACCGCAAATCGCGGCAGGCTCCAAAATCACTAAAATACACTTATGCACATCTCAATATATGATTTGCCTTCTACATATGAACAGAAATTGTGTAAGAAGCTGGATCGCGAGGTACGTAAGTATGTATCGTCTATTCCACCCATGAATCAAACATCAATGGGACAATCATACAAATATACAATATTCTTTGCTAGACACAGGCTATAGCATCCTTTATCTATTCCAACATATATCCCATGATTACCTCACTAGTAGAGAACAAAAGTTGAGTAAAAGTCGACAAGGAAAGTACAGTAGAGAGGTACACAAATATACAAATACATCCCAAATGCAATGACACCTGCTAAAACTAGTGTTGAATCAACCGAGCAATATATAAAGATCCGAACAAGAATAGAAATGTGTAACGAAAGAACAAGAGAGGAAAGAAATTACATATAAACCCAAGACGCTAAACGCACGTTACTAGCAAAACAAAACCAACTTTTGTTCTTCCGTAGAAAGCAAGCAAAACACCGCACCAATATTTTGCAAATTTTGTGTGAATTTTTTATTTGTATGTAATTTAATGTGTGGTGTGCCCTCGGTGATACTTCAAACCGTTCAAGTTCTTGTACCGCTTTCCGCAAACTTCGCATCGGTATGGCTTGTCCTTTTCTAATCCTGGATAATCCGGGTAGGGGAATTCGTTATCGGGCGCAATAACTGTTAGTGTTCCATCTTCATTCTGACGTAAAACCTGATTTTGATGTCCGTGCTAGACGATAGCCGGTTAGTACCGCAATTTGTAATCTGCGACAATTCCGCCGCAACTTACTTGTCTGTGGTATTTCAATCCGTTTTGATTCTTGTACGCCTTCTCACATCCAATGACTGGGCACTTGTATGGCTTGTCATCCCCTTGGTGATCCATAACATACAAATGTCTGGCTGGGTCATCTATGCACATTTCGTCCTCCTCCTCGTCCATCATCATCGGTGTCCCTGCATCCGAAGGCTCAGGCGATAAAAACACTTCATTTGTCGATACCGCCTCAAATACTTGCATTGGCCGTGAATTATAGTACATTGGTTCTGGTGGCGGTGAGGGCGAAATGTGAGCCTCTTCGTAGTGCTGTAGTAAATCGTGAAGTGTGGGTAAGCGTTCGCCACAGCAGTTGTAGTCACGGCAAAAGTTGGCCTCGAGCTTTGTGAGATACGATCCCGAGTTAAATGATGGTGACATATTAGACATGTTCACCGATGTGCTGAAATTGATTCCGTTCGCTGGATTATTTTGGCTGCCTACGAATGGCGAGTTGCCCATCATCAAGACCCTGCCCATTAATGTCAGCATATATAGGGATCCCAGAAAATCTCCACTCAAAGGCATTGCAAAAACCACAATTCATAGGAATATAGTGCTCATGAGTCAAACCGGAATGTAGTGCTCCGACCCAGACTGATTGTCACCGTGTAACTTGAAACACCATGGGCTCTACAAGCCGTGTAGAGCCAGGCCGATGCAACAAGATAACACATTATTCCTATTACACTGCAAGATTCCACATAGTCGTATCGCGATACCAAGCCAATTACGTGCGCAGTGCCATTAGAGGTGGCCATGACGGCGACCGCAAAGTCACAAGCCTTTCCGCTTTGTAACCTGCACATAGTAACACCCCCGTCGCTAGACCAGGCGCACAAGTAATGAAGGTAATTCAGAGAAAAGTGTTTGGTAGGCCATAAAGCCAGTTTAAGAAGACCATGAATATACATATACTTACTCATCTTTGAGCCACGAGCCGACACTGATACCTCCCCATGAGATGCCACCCATACCCTGCGAGTGGGCCACGGACTCTCTACGGAATCGATGATGTTGCTGTTGGGGCCGCTGGTACGATATGTCGATAGGTGCCGGCATCATTTCTATAATTCGGTAATCGATTTTCGATACGTAGTATGGAAGACAGGTAAAATCCAAACGGTATGTATGACGAGTAAGCTGATGAGCCTGTGATGGCAGTGGAGCGGGACGGATTGCCCATACAAAAGGTATCCGTACTTACCCTAATATGGAAACTCGACACAACCTGACATGCCGAAACAGCAGTTAGACCATACAGCGCTCAGCTACGAGGCAAATACGCCGTCCTGCGTTTCATGCTGCAGGTGCTTCATTTGCAGCCGTATCTACAACTGCGCGGTACCAATTGATACGCTGGGGCCAGACCCGCATACTCTTTGGTTGTGCTGCAGAGTTAGTAACCCTGGCCGGACCGTCATCGTGTTCATATCTGTCGCTTACAAGTTCCATCACAAGGTATTTTCTCGACCATTAATTTGCAATGGATTTCGCACCGTATCAGAGTGACGAGCCTTCAGCATCGCGCACCAATCTCGGTGGTTCCGGGACCTATACACCGCCGCCCGTCCCACGCTCCACCTCGACTGCATCCCCACCACCGCCGCCAGTGTATTCATCATCCCCTAACGCCTACGCCGGTGGTTCCTCTTCGACTTATGGGCCCCCCGCTGAAGAGCAGCAGAATGTTCCAGTGAACCAGTACGAGACTAGCATACCACTCAGGTGAGCAATTACTGTCTTATCAGCTTGACGTGTTGGTCATATGTGCTGCGATTGACTGTGCAGTTGTGAATAAATAATACCCGGTGAGCGTGCATTAACGATTGGTTCCAGATTAGATTATGAGTCTGTACTTGCGTATGGCGCCCTTCCGCCTGTTGGCTCCGTGGCTCTGTTGGTCTTCGAGACCAAGAACGACTACATTCGGTATGACGAACATTTATGCTAGCTTGACAGACCTCAAAAGGCGCTGACACTTATATTTAGTTTCCACTCGTGGCAGGCGTGTCTACTATTCACTCCTCTATTCATTCTGTTCATTATCCTCTCATTCTCTACCATTCTCTCGTACCTTGTCCTCGCAGTTTACATTGTTTTCGCAGTCTACATGGCGTACCGAGCTTACAGAGATTCATCTAGTCTCGAGCGACTAGAGTTGCCAGTTATAGGACGTCTGGCATCCGATTGGGTCGATTCGGAGTAATTGTGGCTTTGTACATTGTAAAGTAATCGAATCGATTACGGTCCGATACTGAAATGATAGATGTTGGGTCTGGAGGGTTTGTTGTCATGACTGGCATTGAATATGTCGTTGTATAGGGTGCAGTATTGTCGGAGTCACTTTTTTTGAAACGTTTTGGTATCGAATGCCACTGCTCGCACCACAGGGATCGAGCGGTAGCTACGGATAACGTGAAACCGCAGAGCACTGATTGTTGATACTGTGTATTGTGCAGGAAATATTTGGATCATGTTGTTGTTGGGATGTTTGTTTTCATAAGGGTGATGGAGTATCAATCGTTTTTACTTGCTTCTCTGTACCAATTTCTTCACATTACACTTTAGTACAATCCATCACTAGATCTTAATTACTATCAACAGTTCAGGGAACGTTCCCAAACTTCTGTCTTGCAAGCTCCCTGAGCATATTAATTGTCTTCTTCTCTCTCGCCTGCATCTCTTCCCATCTCTTTCTCCGTTCGGCGTCCTTTTCTCGGTAGAATGCTTCTCTTTTCTCTTTCTTTATCCTGTCCTTCTCTGCCCTGCGGGCAGCTACTTCGCTCAGTTTACTAGACGAGCCACCTCCAACAGCTCCGTCGAACAACTCATCATCGTCAACTTCATCGACACCGCCGGGTGACCGTGCTCGGACATACTCCCTTCGTGTTTCATTCTCCAGTTGACGCTTCTCAATCTTTCTATCTCTTGGATCCGACGGGTCGCTTGCCCCTCCTTGTAGTAAATTTTCAGCTGCGCCCAAGTACTGTGCTTCCGAGGCACGTCTTGAATGTAATCTTGCTGCTCTCATATCTTCTAGCGACTCATCATTTAGCTCTGAATTCATAAGCTGTATGTCAGCCGGAGATGGCAGGGTAGGGCCCTTCTTTGGCCTGGATGGCGCAGAAATCCTTGAAATGTTGAGTTCCTTGCCAGTAAACGCAGAAGGTGACAGATTTGGAACCTGATTGGATGCTGTTGAAAATGCGGGGGCTTCAACCCATTCACCTGCGCTATCATCGTCATCCTCGCTACTACCCGACTTTGAGGTCTTGGTGGCTACCATTGACTTCGAATCGGTACTCCGATCCGACCGCCGATATTTGGTATTGTCGTTCGAATAAGACGTCATATGACGCGAGCGTCGTCCGTCATATTCGCTTTGCGCTTCCTTGCTCGAATCATAATGTGTCCGCCTTGAATGTGTCTTTCGTCGATCGTATTCATCATCTGACTCATGTTCACCTCGATGGGAATGTTTTCTTTTGAATTCGGTTGGTTCTTGACGTCTCACTCTATTGCGAGCACCTGATTCCAACTCGCCAGAAACAAGTTTCAGCCACCGATCACCCGAGGATATATAGTCGTCTTTCGATGAACTTGAATCGGTCCTAGTTGACATAGTCGGCGTCAATACTTCAGGTGACGAGGCGATTTGTGCGCGCCGCAGCGGGAGGCCAAAATCACGAATGCTTTTCGAGCTTTATGTCCTCTACACGGGAATGGGATGGCTGTCTTTGGTTGCCATCCCCGGAATAATGAAGAGCGGTACACAAAATGCTTTGGAGCTATAGAGGTACCATAACAGCTAAGATGGGCGAAACTATAAAGTCCTCGTGAAGCCGCAGCCGCCCTACAGCGATCGTGGCTTAAATGGTTCAATGAGTCTTTCCCATTTCACAGCTTCTTCTCGTTAGCCAACAGACTTGTGAATACAGGAGACGTATATTATCGGTTGCAATAATATTTTACGGCTTGATTTTTTTTGGTTTGCACAGTCGCTGACCGGCAGGATCAACTTTGGGCGTCACCACTGAGTTTCGGCAGAAGCGGATCTAAGGCAGCAGATTCCAGCGGTCACCACAATGTCAGCCACCGAAAGTGAAGGAATAAAGTTGATCCCGGTATCTCTAAAAGAGGCTGCTTTGGATAGTCCGTCGTTTCGAACGGCGGCATTGCATGTTCACGACCAGGTCGATGCTGTCGAGCGCTGGATTGACCTCTATGTCAAGGCCGGACATCGTCTCAGTAATGATGCGGATAGCATGCAGGAAACCGTGAACATGCTGCTTGGACGTTCGTTTCCAACCTTCATTACCGAAAATATTATTGATCATGACTACACGCTCACGGCTATGAAATCATATTCGGAAGGGTTGCGGATATTTTGGTCAAATTTCATCAAGTGCGTCAAAGGAATGGAGAAGAATGTCATTGAACAGTTGGAGAATTTGCATCGAAAGGAGATTAGACAGTACAAGGTATAAAGTGAAAGGCAGAGCTGATGGGATTCATGCTGACAGAAGTAGGATATCAAAAGGAATTTTGATTCAGCGCAATCACGATATGATACGCTAGTAGCGCGATACGCGTCTCAGTCGAAAACTAAAGAACCATCCGCACTTCGTGAAGACGCCTTTCAGCTATACGAAGCACGACGGCAATATGTAAAGACATCGTTCGATCTATGTCTTACGACAGTATCCTTGAGGCATGCGCTGGACCGCACTATCATTCAGGCCTTCTCAGATCAGTGGCTGATGTTTGGACACGATATCAATGAGACTAGCAACAGTCCATATTCCAACGTCGCAGCTAATCTACGACGAATCCGGAAATGGAGTGACCAGATGAAATCTTCGCTGAAGGTGCTTTTCAAGGAACTGAGTATAACACGTCGAGATCTCGAGGGATTGGTTCTTTCTGAGATCTCACCGCCAAGGGAGCTGTCAGAGTATTCAACTTGGACGGTCTCGAATCCAATAGTAGTGATAGACAAAAATAGCAGCCCTTCAACTTATCCCGCTTCACGCGAGCGTGCGTCAGTTATCGATCCTCAGACTGCAGACTGCGAGAAACATGGATGGCTATTTTTGAGAACATATGTCGGGAAACCAGCCAGACAAGTATGGGTTCGCCGATGGGTGTTCGTGAAGGACGGAATATTTGGAATGCTAGTCCAGTCACCAAATAGGACGTATGTGGAGGAAAGTGATAAAATTGGGGTACTGTTGTGTAACGTCAAGCCATCTACAGCCGAAGACCGGCGGTACTGCTTTGAGGTTACCACGAAGGAGTAAGTATTTATTGCAACTGCGTTAGGTGTCAGGACTAACGATTAATAGCACCACTCTCATGTTCCAAGCTGAGAGCCAGAAGGATCTTGCATCGTGGCTCGGCATCTTCGAGATTGCGAAACGGAAAGCGTTAGAGTCCTCTAACGTTGCCGATACTGACAAAGCCTTTGCCATAATCCCGCCCCTGCCCGAGTTTGCGTCTACAGCCCAGACTTCAGCAGATACAGAGCTCAGTCACGAACGACATGAATCTCTCCCGGTACACGCAAGAACGTCTTTGGATTTGAGCCGGGCAGCCGCTAAACGAGTCAACGCACCAGCTCCGACTTTGCAGGCACTGATATCGGCCGGACAGACTTTCGCTGGGCAGCATGCTTCTCAGAATTTTATTAGCGGAGCGGATAGGTTATTTGACGAGATTGTCCCGCCTTCGACGTCATTGGCCCCAACGACTCTGGCGAATAATCCTTTGGCAACGTCAATGACGAAGACGGCTATTGTCGCTCACGCAACCGTACCACCAGTTCATTTCCCAAACGGTCTAACTGCCAACGTATGGGGAAGTGTGGTATGTTTCTAACTTAATCGCTGACTTTACCTGAACGACACTAAGTTTATGTAGAATTGGGCCGCACGCCAGGACCTGGATGACGTCAGCGACTCATTAAAAAAGAGCGACAAGAATGTCGAATCAGAGACGGCGGTGCCTCCGATTGTGATTGTCGAGCCTCCTCAGGAGGAAGGTAGCATGTCACCAGTCGTCCTTCAACAGTTATACGACAACAGAACATATCCAAGTTTTTACCCGTACGAGCTTAAGGTCCAAGATGCGCAGCTGCGATCACTATTGCCAGATATCAGCCTGGAAGAAAATGTGGTAATGGTATTCCGAGCCGTTTGGAATGGGACAACTTCACAGGAATTTTCAGGTCGCGTCTACCTTACGCAGTACCGTGCCTATTTTTATGCCAATAATGGAGACATGATATTCATTCGTCGCAGATCAATTGGAGACTTTATATCAGTACGCGGCGAATCGAATGAGAATTTCGATTCTGTATATGCCGACTTCAAAGACGGCGAGATGTCAGCGAAGACTTATCTGGACTCGGGCCAATTAATACAGTATCGGCTCCAGCTGTTGATCGACAACTTCAAAAGTCCTACACCTCTGGAATTGGAAGCCTTAGTGCAGAAGTTAAAAGAGGCGAAGGTCAATACTATTGGATCGCAGTCGGAGGGCTGGGACGATATGCCAACCACTCTGGCCGAAGATGAGAATGCAGACTCGTTCGTTGTGACAACAAATCACAGGCCAATTGCGTTAGATAGAGGCTTATTGTCACCTACCAAACAGCTTCCAGAACGAAAGGTGAGGAGCAAAATAAAGCTCCCCGAACGGCCGGTAGAGTATGATCTCTCGAAGACAATGGATAGACGAGTTTATTCGGAAGAATTTGATATTTCCGCAAAAGCTCTTTTTCATCTCTTGTTCGGCGACAAGTCGGTTATATTTCAGAGCTTATACTACGGTAGCGGTGCCATCAATGTCCACCAGAGTCCATGGATACATCTTAGTGGACGATATATGGAGCGGGAGTTCTCGTTCAAGGCGACGTCGACGCTCGTTAGAGGATGGCCTCGGACACAAGGTATACGAGGTTTTCAAAAAATCGAGCGAATGGAAGAGTATCTTCTGTACGTTGTGGCCGATTCTCATACGCCTTGGAATCTGCCATCTCCCGACGTGTACTCGCAGATTAACCGCTATGTTGTATCATACGTGTCCAAGTCTAGCTGTAGGCTTACGATTTGGAGTAGCACGGAATGGACAATATCAAGCCCTTTTGTACAAGGTATTGTGCATTTATTGCGTTGCGCGAAGACTGTGCTAACTTGCCTTCTAGCATTCGTACAAGGTCCTGCGTTGGAGGATTTAGCGGGCGATGCGAAAACCCTTTCAATGCTAATTAAATCAAATGTGCGCAAACTTGGAGCCCATGGGAGTACGAGCAAGTCGATTCAACTATATGGACAAGTCGGCAAGTCGACAGTGCCAGTGGAGATATCGGACAAAGGGCTAGATATCATGGCTCTACAAGACAAAGGACGGCGGATGATCCTCTTGTCTCGACGGTCTTTCATCTACTTGATGTTTATGAGTGCATACAGATTACTGGAATCAGGAATTTCCAGCATTCTCGTGATACTCTTCGGCGTGATAAAGAGAGTTCTGTCCTTTGCTGACGGTCATTCGTTACTTCTTGCCTTTGCGATTGGGACATTGGTGCTTAACATATTCCTTGGCACACGATCAACCGTGGCATTTTGGACTGAACGACGAGCATACAATACTCTGAATCAGCTTGGAGTGCGACCGAATGGAATTCTTGCAAAGGCGGTGTATTTGAATGACCTGAACGATTATATCAACGATGGAAAGGAATTGGCTGTAAATCCAGCTGGCTCCTGGTAGGTTATCAACTGAAAATTTCCCGGTAGACATTAAGTATGCTGACACTTGTCGTAGCTATTCTAAGTTCCGAAGTCTGAGCGAATTTCTTACTCCTGATTCACCAATCGAATTTGTTGACTCGTCGTACACAAATGACATCACCCAGGAGGCAGCTCGTCGCGTTTGGATGGCGCGCCAGAGAGCAGGCATTGAGAGGCATCAGCACATAGTTGCACTTCGCGTCATCTCAAAGATGGAAGAAGAGCTCGTGGCTGCAGAGTGGTCGAATTGGTTACAATCAGAGCATATGCGATGCGTCGAACTGCTGTCACGCGAGACTTTATTGAATAAAGACGCGGGCCTGAACGCTATTGTGCCCGACACATCTGACGATGGTACTATAGATTCTAATGCGACTGACTGGGAGGCCGTTATTCGAGAATACTGCCAAAGCTGCAATAACGAGTTCAGTAATGGCCGGCAAGGATTGATCTAGAAAAAAATTTGACTACAATTGGCGGATATCAATGTAATCTAAGTATGTGGATATGTGTGGTTGTGCACATTTTGTACTATTCTTGAATGAACAACTTTTTCTGCCCATGGACTTCAGTACTTGAGGAGTGGGCAACCTTCCTGTGTTGACAGCTGATTGATGCCGCTCACTGCTTACAACTGGTCTTTAGGAAGCTGTGAGCCTTTAGAACACGGACAGATTTTGAAGGACGTTCAGCCTGTGGCCGCCTCGACTTCTTCTTAGGCTATGCCGCTACGCAGTTTTGAAATAGAACAAGAATCTAGATTGGAATTTTTATGGAGAAAGAAACTGTGCACAATTTCGTGAACTAGCTAGGAACTTACATCAAATCTGAAGGTCTAGAGAGCGCAGCTTACTAGTGCAGGTTAGGTCTCGGAGGTCTACTTGCCGAGAGGCGTGGCGATCGTCTCTTCATGTCTCGGCAAGAAATTTGGCATGATTTCGCCACACCTTTTGTAGGTGTCGTCTGCGCCTTGACGACATGAATTTATCGGATACGGAGTTCAAATAAGTCGTCAACTAGAAGCTATGCTACATGGACATGATTGACTCGATTCGTATTGCCTCCGCCTCCAGATAGGTATGTTGTGAATGGTAGCCGGTACTTCTAGTCAGATTATTAAGCTGAAAATCGATGCCAGCTCCAGTCTTGCAGAAATTGAATAAAACAGTCTCCTTGCCTATTCAGAATATTGAATCGCTGTAGTGTATGCTTTTGCTGCTTCTACAGTACTCTGTATCCAGCACCTAACTCGAGCACGGAGTTCGCGCATAGTAAATAACGTGGGCGCTAGTGGTCTTGGCACGAGCATGGCCAGTTAAAAAGGTGGGCGAGTGTGCTAATTCGTAACAGTAGCGTGGAGAGTGAGTCGCATCGAAGAAACTCATCCGATTCGAGGCTGCCTTTCTCACGGTCACGTAGAATCATTAGTCCCCCTTCATTACTGCCTACAGGCGCAATCCGCCGATGCAACGCTTGGAGTTCATGCCAAATTCACAAGCCATTCTTCTTAGGTTCCAGTAAGGAAGTTAATGAGTCTTGCTTAAGATAGTACTCATATATCAGTAACAATACTCCAGTGTTGCTTATTGTGTGTTTCCCAATCGGACTTGTTCATGTGGCATTACTTCGCCGAAGCCTGTTAAATTTCTTCACTAGTTTGTTGATGATTGATGCCAATTGTGTTCACAATGCGCAGGGCGACAATGCAGAGTAACTGCTACCAAGAACTCTACATCAAGTTGACCAACAAACTGACACAGCCAGTTCCTTAGCATACCCAGCATTACGAATAATCGTCATTTTGAAGGTCTCAGCTAAGAGCGAGATATGGCCTGTCAGTGTAAGCAGTATAACCGAAATGCGCGAGGCGATAAACCATGAAAATCCAGCTCATAAGCAACTTTATTCCCCCAAGTTCGAAGGCAAAGGTGGTCTAGAAGGCAACCTCACGCACAGTGATTTGATGCGTCGGTGCCGCACGGCGCATGTCGCGCGTGCTTCTTGTCCCGCTCGTCCGTGAATGTCGTGTAGAATTCCGACATCTTAGAAACGATAGAATGATATCACTTCCAGACTTATGGTCTGCACCCAATGACTGAAGTGGCCGTACAATGACTGTCAACTCTTGGTATCAAAGTAAATATATTGAAAGCGGAAGTGCTGGAAAATATAAGAAACTGATGATTCTCTTCTATCCGATGACTCCATTGTTTACGTCTTTCAACAGACCAGATCATGTGATTGCATATCTTGAGAACGGCTCTGTACCTAATCGCTTGCCATTGTCTGGAAGCTAAGCTTTGGATTTGGCATAGCTCCAACCTGTCTTATCAGTGTTGGAATCTGACGACAGAATTAATTCCAAAGCGGCAGGTCATTTCAGTCATCTGCAGGCGATGATACGTCAGTTGATCTGAGCGCATGTTGAGTATAACATTTGTCACGGAAATGGCTGTGGGCCATGTGGACAACGCGAGCGACATAGAATATCCGTAACACGCCACCGAACTAAACAAGGTCTTCAAAGAAGAGTAGATGAAGTCGAGTCCGCATAATTGTATCCCAATTTTGACTGTATGCCCGTCATAAGCTGGAAACGCGTAGGTAAATGCAAGGGATTCTTGGTGGGATATCATTGTCCTTGCCAACCGCCGCGCGACGAAATCATTTTTCCTTACTAAGCGACATTTGACATCGTACGATTATTAGCACAGATCATCCTTGTTCGGTATGGCGCGCTAGCTGGTGGCGAATCCGTGTTTTCGCATGCTGTCCAGTCCGCGAGTCTTCCAATCGGTTCTTACGCGGTCCTAGCAGGGTGGGACTGCGGTCATCCGCCACACACGTCCAGAAACCCGCGAGCAGGTCCGATAACACGTGCAGAATGCCCGCTGGCCGGCGCAAAGATCACTTCTTGTTTGTCGAACCCTTCCGCAGTTCAATGTACCCAAGTATCGATCGGCGACAGCAACACTGCGGAAATCACCGCCTTGCTCCTTCATCGGAAGGAGCACATGTTCGACTTACGGTAGAACATAAAAAGCAGCCACATTTTTTATAAACCTAGACAGTAGCAAATCGCCAGTCGTGATGTGACGAGATCCGGAAGGCGGCCGAAAGTACCTCCGGCCCAGCCGACGAGGTGTGCGGCGCGTTTTCGGTGCCCTGTACGCTTTGCCCACGGGATGTCAACGCGTGGTTCTTCACGCGGGACCAATTTCTCCGTGACACCGTCTAAACTATAGGTCGTGGGCGATCACCTACACTGTATTCTCAACTTGGGTAGGATAGAAGATGCCTTTGCCGGTCTAAAAGTTGACTCCGTATATATACACACTCTGAACAGCATATCTCAAGCGGATTGTGTCAGCACAACCCTGACCAAACTCGATTGATGAGGCGTGAGAACGAATCATTAAAAGCTTACTTCCGAAGATCACATCGGCACCACGATGGCATGTGGCGTCGCCGCATCGGAACCACGGGCGAGGGCAGATAAATGGCCTTGGGTTCATGTCGTCACTTGTGATGCGCCAAACAATTCGCTCGTCTACATGATTCAACACGGTACATGGGTATACTTCAAGATTTTGTAGCTAATCGCGGTACAGATACTATCCAGCGTGGTAGAGCACATCGGTTGTGGAGCTATAGACGCTAGATTTTATAATGTCCGCCTCACATAAGTACATAGCATATCGGACAGTGCCGCAGACTCGCGGGATGTAGGCAATGAGGCGAAATCATTCAGAGCCTCCTCCCTGAAAATTAGTCTTCACTTGGACAATCGATCGAACGCGCACACGTAATGAGATGCTCGCACGCTCAAATTGTCAGACATTGATAGTAAGACAAACTTTGTTATCGACGAATTGCGTTTCTTCGTCCGATCAGCCACAAATTAGTAAAATATCGTCGTTGCGAGATAGCTGTAAGCCCGCCGTAAATTGCAATATTGCTTTGGACAGACTGCGAGATGTTTTTTTCAGAACGAACAGTAAATAGAGTCAAAGTCAAAGGGGGAACTATACATAGAGAACAGCAGCACCGATCAAATAAGTCTACGATTGAGCCACAGAGGCTGATGCCACTTAATCTGGACTAATTATGAATTGCAATTAACTTAGCACAAACGACGGAACTGACCGACTACTAATGGGCCTTACCTTGCTTGCTCAACGACGAGCAATGCCGAGATTGCTCGTTGCCTCAGAACTCTCATCCATTCGCTGAGCGCTACCAGTGGGAATGACAAGTAATGCCTTCCAGATTGGGCACGAGAACGAATACGCGCTAGACCATTCCTGGCTTGAACACTAATAAGTATGATAGACTACTCATTTGATGACAAAGCTGCGAGAACAGCCATCTCTCTGTGAAGCAATTCGTGTAAGCAGTGTCTATTTCAAATTGGATTGATAACGTGAAATAGACTGCTCTGATGGGACACGGCACAATTCCGACAGACTCCATGTGGCCCCAATATGCCTCTTTGGATTCGATTCCTAAGTTCCTATTACTGGTGGTATAGAGCAATATCGACAACAAAGATGCAATGCAAGTCGCCAAGGACACAATCGATGATGCATTTCACTGCTAGTTTCGTCGGCACTATCGAGGACCAACAGCCAGTGCATTTGACTAGCTAAATAATACTCTATTGTGACGCATAGTTATTATTCGGGCAAGACGTCGCGAGAAACCCCGAGCAATGTCAGGATCGCCGCTCAAAACGCTGATGCTGGGGGGTTTGGTCGCTCGTCCAGACGTCATATTTATTCCCGATTTATTTCTTGAGTACTGAAGGCGAAGACTTGTATCAAGGCATATTGGGTGGACATGTCATCCGCGACTGGCCGACCTCAGATTCGCGTAAAACACTTTGATCATCGCAACATGAAACCTCGCTTTTCGATGCCGGTCATCGCGAAGGCACAAGCAAATGCAAGACATGTGATGAGAACCAGACGGGTGATGTTAGACAATACTCCTTTAAATGTCTACAAAATAAATAGTGTGATTGTAATTGCACTGGTTACACGGCATGCTTTTATATAACAGTCATTTCATATCGTTACATGGGATGACGGTTAGGTCTCTCGGACGTCGCTACTCTCACGCCGGGCGGCGCGTCGGAAGTTGAAGCGGGTCCGCTCTCATAAGGTTCTAATTTGATTAAACTATACAGTGGTTTTGACGCGCCGCAAATTTAGTGCGGCGCATCTGCTGTCGGTACCTGTTTGTCGCTCTGGTGGTCTGACAAGATGGCGTCCGACACGATGCACAGTGCAAGTGATAGCCCTCGCAACTAAGTACCGAGGTTAGAACAAGCAGGCAACCGATGATGGTACGACAAAACTTACCACCGAAGTGACTCAAAATTCTAATCGCTTCAGTTAACAGGCCCGTTGCCAGCTGATCGGTAAAAGGCGCACTGTATTAGACGAGATTGCCGAGGCTGTGCTTATCTCGTCGCAGCTCTACATAATTTTCTCATGCGCCAATTTGTAAATAAGACCATCTGACGTAGTGTATGCCGTCTGAGTATTCGCTGGTTTGTGGTCTAATTGCGAGAGAAGCGCTTCCCTTCATCTTTTCCCACAAGCTTTTGACTCGGCATATTCACGAGATCCGCCTAATTCCAGAAGTAATTATACTACGGAACCGGGTGGCGCCTGTTTAAAACTTGATTTTCATGAAGCTATAAGCTTAACAACCGAAATAGCTGTAGTCATAACCAATGCGCAAAGCGTTGCGAACTCACTGCAATCTAAATCTCGCAAGTTGTATTGTTAATATTCTTGGCTTTTGGCCCTTTGCAAGTTCACGATAGCACTGCCCGGATCCCATAAGAGGGCGAGCCGTCATCGTAAGTGGTTAAGCAAATGAAGACATCCACAACTCAGTTTAGCCGCCTGGCCAGTGTCACAAGCGAATAAGTCGACGCTCAAGATAGGGCCAATAAACGCATAAACGCCCATCGGGCTTTTTACCGGGCCGACGCGCCGGTGTTCCCAAAGGAGCATAGCACACATCGACTCAAAAGTGTATGAAAAATGTCCCGTGCGGCTCATAGAACCCGGCTCGTATTTATTCTGCCATCAAAACATCGTCGGGTTCCTCGAGTTCCGAGAATGCAATACTAACACAGGGCCTAATAGTCAATATCGATGCCACCGTACATGGAAGTTCGACGACGGCTTGCAATTTGTTGTCGCGCCGTCTGCAAATTCCCAATTTCGAGCCGGAGCGTAGCTGTACGCTACCGATCTATTGAAAACGCAAACCCTACCGCAGTAATGCTGTCGTTTCCGACATCGATCCTTGACACTGCGGACAGACTGGTTCGATATTGTTTCTTACGATTCGACCGTGCCGCAGCCTAGAACGCCTGCCTCGGCATGCCGTCGCCCGTCGCAGGGTGCTGCGGAACTGACCAGTCCCTTAAGACTTTTGCCGTATTAGGCTTTGACGGTTGATAGTTGTGCAGTTACGCCTTTCCTAGTCCGCACTAGCTGACCGGCTCAACAGGAACGAACAAGTTTGCCCTTTCTGACACTTCGGGCATACTCCAAAGACCTCTGCTGGCCTCTATCACATGGTGGAAGTCACTCCACTCACAGTAGTCATCATGTTTCCCGACCTTTAGACGCCCCGACAGCTGCCCACTCGATCAGTCCAAAGGCAAGGGCAACAGTGGACCGGTCGAGCGGGATCGAGAACATCCGGTATCGAAAGCCGCTCTGCGCAGAATTAACGAGCTATCCATGTCGAATGGTAGCTCTCTGGCTTGTATACTTTCCTGGGAGCTGCCGTTTGAGTTGTATATTCCGGATTGATACCGCGACTGCTCGATTAGCGACTGCTGCAGTTGGCGGTTGGAGACGGGCATAGGACGCAGAAAAGTAGCAGATATGTGGTTAACGCGACGGAAATCCAAAGCGGCGTTTTAAGTAGCAGTGGTTAGGTCGAATCACATTGAGTACGAGCCAAGACCAGGGTCACCGCCTTGGAATTGGCAATGGCAAACTTGCGAATTCCAACAGGAGCACCACGAGACGGCGCCAGGTCGCGCAGAAGCCCCTTCTGCAGTTCTGGTCATGTCCAAACGGACACGCGGTGAGCCAACAAGGCAGCGAAAGCGTCGAGCATCAAAAAAGTGACCAAAGCGGCTCCAGCGGTGTGCGTCAGGTTAGGGTTTGTCGTCTCGTACCAGGTACGAGACGATGCCACGACGGGTACGGTAGCTTCTGTCGACGCTCATCCGGCGGTCCCTAAGCATTTCCACCGACACGTCTCGCGCTTTTACTCGTGGCTCCGCCAATTCGGCGGGCGAACGCCGGTATGGCGTGGTACGGTGCCTTACTACGAGTCTAGCTCTCCGATGGTCGCTCCACCATGTTTCGCATGTGCTCATGGTCGACTCAAAAACGAACCTTGCTCTGATGACCCGTTATATATATCGGTCCCCGCACTCCAATTGTTCTCTGACGCATCTTTGGCATAGCTTGCTTCCCGTCTCTCGTAGCTAGAATTACTTGACCGTGTTATTCGTCTCATATCTGAGCGGCTTGTCGCCTATGTCACTGACAGTACTGGACACTTCGGATATGACATACTCCACACCCACAGTGAGCACCGACGATCTGATCTCTCATTCTCTCGCGCCGCCACATACTCTTCAGCACAAGCAGCCTCGTCTTGAATCTGTACCTCAGTCCCATCTTAGTGCCGTTCACTATTATGCGTCTTCACTGCAAAACACGCCACTCCCGCCAGACGCGGGGTTAAATATTGCATCACTTGGCGATTGGCAGCCAGGTATTGTTATCTCTTGTATTGAAAGTCTTTGCTATCGCTGCTGAACGTCCATAGTCGATGGCCTAGTCCAGCCACAATCCCTTACTCCTGAGGCGCTGGTGCTCTACAGCGACATCTTTCACACCGTCGAAGCATCCAAGCTATTCTCACTCGATACCGACACAATTTCGACCTCGTCTTCCAATCCCTCGCCAATACTTGAAGATGACTTCTCACCGACGAATGGATTGAACCCGGCGTTCGAGTACAACGAGATGCCGGTCTACGTCTCCGACTCACAGCTTTCCATGCAGTCATTGTCGGAGTTTACTTTCCCTGTCGAGGGCACTGGTTATAGCAGCAAATACACACCTAGCACGGAGCCACCGTCTCCTGCCGAAATCGCTGCCGCAAACGGTCTCTCCCCAGAACTGTTGTCGTACATCTCTCCGTCCGCTGCGCCTCATGTAGCCGTGGGTGCCGTTTCACCAGGGAAGAACTTGGATGAAGATGGCGGTAGTTCTGAGCGCAAGCCGAAGCCCAAGCAGAACACAAATAAGAGAAAGCGGTGGTCGATTGGGTCGTACGTGGCTCCTCGAAACGGCGTAGTCAACATCTACGACACACTCGCCGCATCGTCGGGTTCACTCGGTGGCGACGAAGTTGACGCGTCCGGAGATTTTGCGTTACCTTCGTCCGATGCCGAAGAAGACGAGTATGAAGAGCTGACCTGCCATCTCTCTACTCCTACTGGTGTGCCCGCCCGTGCTTCTGCGCAATCCTCGTCGCCGTCATCTACCTCGGCGTCCGCGGCTTCGTCGGCTATCACGTCGCCAGACGAAGACATCGCGCCCGAGTCCAGTCAATTCCCGCAAGACTTTTATCCGCCGCTGCCGAAGAGCAGGCAACCACCTCCAGAGTCAGATTTCAAGGTCTCTAACCCGTTTCACATCCCACGTCAGCAAGATCTCCGTTTTCCCGGTGATTTGTACACGCCGCTGTGGGTCCGGAAAAAGGGCGATTTGAAGGAAGGGTGGTGCGACCTGTGTCCGGAACCGCGATGGTTGATCCTCAAGAACTCAGCGTACTGGTACGACAAGAACTTTGCACACGGTATATGCCCGATTTCGGGCCGTCGATATGCCAAGCCCGACAAATGCAGGAAGATAAAAGGCAACGATGAGATGTATGAAGGACTGTGTGGAGTTTGCGGCCAGTGGATCCAGATTACTACCCGCAGAGGCGGTGGCGGGACTAGCTGGTTCCGACATGCAAACCGGTGTCATAATTATGAGAGACGGAAGTCTGACAAGTGATGGTCTAGCTATTGTCTTATTGCGTTGCATCTGGTTTGGAGTAGGAAAGGAATCGGGCTTGGGATCTACCTGTATTTTAGTCACGGATACGTGAATGGTAATGGACATGGAGTTAGGTCTTCGTGGTCTCTAGTTATATATTTAATATACGCTGAGGTCAAAGTGTGCTGGATTTTGGGAAACGATGGTTACTGAACATCTTTCGTTGTACATATTATATAGTTTACAGCTGGATTTTGTCTAAGTGTCTAAATGCAATTGCATAGCACGCAGCCACTTTGTGTTTCAGCCATTTAACGTCAATTCAGACAACTGCTAAATACGGCGAAGAAGGTAGTACGGATCTGCAACATTGCGGGCCAGGGATGTGGAGGCGAGCGCGGGCGACAGCGGCAATTGCCGTCGTCTATTTCCTATCATAAAACCGTTGTCGCCTGCAACGGAAGCGAACCGTAAGCAAATGGGGGCCGTCTCAGTCACCGCCAGTATACAGGTAAGCGTCTCGCGAAATTCGGTGTGCCCAAGAGCTTCATGCTTGAGGCATGGACCATGTCCGGAACACAATGCTGACCACTGATTACATTTCTGCCGCGTCCATTCTAGAATCCACACAACATTCTGAAGGCAAACTGCCGACCTGGGCTTCACATTAATGGCGTACGTTAGTATTATCTGCCCCCCGTCTGCATCTCGTCCGTATCCGCTACGAAACCTACGACCGTGGGATACAGAGCGAGCTACAAGTAAAACAAATGACGGCAGCATCGCCAATTCGCTTAACCTTTAAACCTAAGCAGCTAAGTTCGGACAAGTATACGGTTCTAGCGTCGCGGCGAGTGCGTCGAAATGATTTCCTACTCTACCGCACATGTGCGTGGTGCACGTGGATCGTCATTTAGCATCCCCTCACGACATGGCAACAGAAAAAAACTATTTACAGAATGAGGTGTTGCCGATCCTTGAACCACACGATAACAAACGACATTCGGCATCTGGATCTGACACTTGATCGCAGTCCAAATGTCGGAAATGGTGTCAAATATCTTTACGCACGGCGCGATTGCCTCGTGGGATGGACTGGCGAGATCAGGACCGTGCGGCTTGAAGATTCCATGGACTACAGTATAAACATTGCTATCACTCGACTCCACGAGTCATAATCACCAGCCAATGGGAGACGATTATCCTGATCAGGTGTCGCTGGTGCCGTGACCAGGGGGAGAGTATTTCAATCATCGTTACTGTGGGTCCTTGGCCCGTCCACGAGGCAACCGGTGCGGCAGTAAATGATTAGGTTTAATAGACGATGGACGGAGTCCCGTGAGCGCGTAAGCGAGAATTTTTGTCGCGGAGCCAAACTATCCGCAACCAGCTGATTCACTTGGCACGCCAACAATATTTCTCGTGCTGTCCCCGCATTTGAGCGTGGCCCGGCCATCGTCATTTTAAGGTGCGAGTAATTAAAGCCTAGCTCAGATGAGTGTTTGAAAGCAATCTCGGCGTGGCCGTGCCCGCGCCGATCAGTGCTACGTCCAGACAGGTCATGATGCACCTGATCCGACTGAGATGGCACAGCTGTGGACCGTAAATGGATGGAATCGCTCTTCAATACTCTATCTAAAGTGAGAGTACAAAATAGTGCTTCTCGCAAACGTGATACGGCTATCACGTGCACGGCATTTCAAAAGGCGCGGCTCCGTGCTCGCCAAAAAAGGTGAAGATCAAATTTGTGCCGATAGCTCGCGTGGCAGGCCGCGGCATCCCGCGTAGTACTTAATCTGTAGCCTGGCTTTTGCCATACAGTACATAATTCCGCGGCGAAGACCCGGGCGAGAATACACACGTGCTGACTCATTGGTCTGGAGTGCTGTTCAATACTTGCCGTAATCATCAAGCAATCACTCTTCTGACAAACAGCAGACCAAACCCCCAGCTCTGCGCAAGTGCGCACTCTGGAGTGCACGAGCTTATGACCAAGGATAGAGGGTAAGCTGCGATACTAACGGATACCGACCGGGGGACAGCATCGACGGCAGCTCGCAGCTCCGAACATGTTTCATCCCAGTGCATCTGAATCGCACCATACCGATATCTTATTCGGCTGCTTAACGGCTCATATAAGATCTAGACTCCTTTTGTGTCTGCTGTCTCCGTAACGCACATCCCGTCTCTGACAGCTGCCGGTTTATTCTGCTGTCGCCACACAGTCTCGAGCCTCGGGAGCAAGCCCCCGGTAATCGGACTATAGTTATGACTGTATGACACGAGTTGCAGTTGGCATGGTCCAGGAATCTGTGAATGACATAGTTGCCATTAACGAATCCAAAACCTACTAGACGGTTCTCTATACAAAGTAACTTTATCAGGACCAACGCTATTAACAAGCATACAAGGTATCTATTGGCCGAAATTAAGAGGCCAGCAAAGGCGAAATGATGTAACCCTAAGCCCTAAACCTCCTTCTTCGGAAGTCTACTGCTCCTTTGTAACTTTTCTTGGTAACTGGTATAGTTAGTGTCGGCGGCTTCCAAAGCCTGACACACCAGACACATACTTTAGGATGGCCGTGCCGCTTCATATACAGATGTAATGCGTTTCCGAATAATGACATGTTAAAATGTACGCCGTGCCCAAAATGTGATTAGTCTTCATGATTACGGCCACCTCCCTGCCTGTTGCTCTAACTCAGGAGAGCTAGTTACACTTTGACTGTTCTGCAAGCCCAATAAAGTTTGATGTTAGGGCATGTTATATATTGGAAAAGCTTAACCTTAATAAGAACCTGCTTGTTCTAGGACAACATGAAGCTTAAACGACTTTCACCCTAGCTCGTTGGCTGGCATGCTTCAAGATCTGAATTCACTTCGCCGCGGTGATTCGGATAGGAGAAGGAGGAATATTTGTTTTCCCACTGGGTTTTTGTTTTGCCCGGAGGAATTTTCCCTACACCTTTGTCCAAATGGATGTTCCCTTTAGATAGATTTATGTATGCGAGCACGTTCCTTGGTCGGCCGAGTTAACTTAGCCGTACGGGCCGAGGCGTGCGCTGAGCCTTGTCTCCTTGCCATCTGGTCTTGCCAGGTGGCATGCAGGATGGAACCACCCGATCTCGGCATTTGTTCGTAATGTTCAAAATCCGGGGTTTGGTGGCCGTTTAATACAAGTGCGGTGCATAATATCATATTAAAATTTATTCACTGGGCGCGATCATTCATAGACATCTCGCCATCTATCCCCGTCACACCACACATTATACAAAGATTAGCAACTAATGCACCAAGTAACACGCGGCGCAGCCACTAAATGAAGGCAGCCGTAGAATTGTTTCAAAACATGATGAGAGACTCCAGCCGTTCCGACAATATACACCGAGCCATTTGGACAGAGATGAAATTGTTGTCCTAGACCATATCTCTGTGTAAAGCTCGATCAGGATACGCTACGTCTGAAGCACCTCCAGCTATCTCCTGCCCGTCTTCTTGACCGCTAGTTCCCGAACCTTCGCATATCGCTTTCGGTCCCTGTTGCACAGCCTCCTCATATGGCGGCGGAAAAACAGGATTTCGCATCTGCTGCTCGTACAGAGGTAACGTCATGCCCCTCAAGCTTTGCTCATTCGAGTTCAACTGCGGCAACTCTTGCTGCATGTGCTGCGGTGGTAAATCGATTGCAACCATATCCCCGGTCCCACGCCTCCGAGGTGCTAAATGATCCCGTCTTCTCCTGCTTCGCGTCACATCGCTGGCAGAGAGGATAATAGGCGGCCCAGTCCGATGTCGTACACGACGCAGGCGCCACGAAATAATGAACGATAGAAATATGATCAATACCACGGCAACTGCGACCTAAGTAATCTGTTAGCCAAGTGTCGAATCAGTAATATAAGCCCTATTAAGCGTACCCCAACGCTCCTCGCTACGGTTCCCATCCTTGTGCAGAGAATAGTTGTATTTCACTTTTGCAAGTCCTAGCTCCCAGCTATCTATCTGCTTTATCTGTATCAGATGTCTATTATCAAGTTACCACAGTATTACTTCTGACATTCGTCAAAGAAGTTCGTTCGTGTGGGATATTACGCCTCCAGCTGCACAACTTGAATTTCCAGTATTTAATGTCCGCGATCACTTCCGAAGTCGATTGACCGCAGAGAATTCGGTCAGTAACCGACTATTTGGAAACAGAAGCACCTTTGCCGAAGGCAAGATGTCCCTGGTCATAGCTTGAAGCCAAAGAAATGCGGTTACTCGCGTAGTCGGCGGTCGGAATCGAAATAAACTGTCGCCCGTTCCCTTCCCGCCTATACTTGTGCGCAGACAATAGAAGTCGGAAGGCTAATGTCGTGCAAAATACACAGAATGCTCCAGGATGTCGTCTTTGAGAAAGACGCGTTGTAGAGAGGTGTTGAGTGATTAAATATTCTCAGAGACGGTCAAGCTCGCGTGTTCTACGGCGTGGCGTCTCCGCTGTAAGGCATGACCCCCGCCCCGTTGACGTAAATCGGCCCTGCTTGGTTCGTGTTAGGACTTAAGACGCGCACACTGCGGCACGCGCGAGTTCTGGAAAAATTGGAAAAAAATGGACAGCTCCAATACTCGAGCCCAAAACAGTCTGTCTCTTCTATTATTTTATTTTACTATACACCAGTTTCAATACAAACAGACAAATAGCTGATGTACACTATTAAGCGAGGAGGCCGATCAGGAAAAAAATGTTGAACACAAGTTTGGGATCCACGATCCGGTCTTGTGTAATTCAGAGACTGCACGGTATGTCTGAGCACTAACAACTTTTGCCCCTGAAATCCAGGATGGTCGAGTGCAACATGTCCGCAAGCTCAATATAAGTTGCCCATCAACACTAAAGTAGCCCTAACCTTGTGATGAGCTGCCCTGACATGAGACCTACGCTGGGAACATTTGTGCACCGTCCCGTGCGGGAAGACGCGGAAACGTGTTGAATCTCGGCGTTGGCAAAAAAGGACCCACAATCGGCTGCTTTAAGTATCACCCAACGGCCCTGAAATTTTGACGAGTGCGCAGGCAACATTCAGTTTTAACTCCGTGACAACTGGCATTTGCCGGTTGGTCCACCGATATGGCACCGTCAACGGTTTGCATGACCTCCCTGTTCAACATTAATTATTATTAGCACTGCCACAGATTTAACCCTCACCTTAAAGCCATGGTCGCATATTGCGACGGCCCCAACCTAAACTTTAGTATCAGACCTACCCTATCGCCTTCTGGAATTTCCTCCTGAGATAGAACCCTCGAAGGCTCAACGCCAGTTTCTTCCCGCGCCCGCACAATATCGAGATCGGTGCGGATCATCTGCTGCAGTGGATCAGAATACCTCCGGTACCACCATTGGACGTTGCCAGGCATTATGACCACGTGTCTGTAAGCGCCAGATAATGAGAATTCCTTCACTTTGTGCCGCATTTGGTACGGGCTTAGCCCTTCTTTGGCCATTATTTGCTCGTACAATGCCCTCAGATCAGGATGCGCGGGATACTCGACGTCCAACCCGGGAGACGGCATAACAACGTCGAAGATAGTAAACTTTCCCGTGTTGATTTCCTCCCGTGTAATGGGTCTAGCCGTAACCGATTCTGATCTGTCTTCAGCGTCATGGTTGAAACTTTCTGAGCATCATCGTCAAGAACAAAGTCTCCTTCAAGCACGCTCAACCCGAACTTGGCAATTCGTCCGGACACAACCGTGTTCCATATGAAACTCTGATACGCCTGCACATACATGACCCTCAGATTCATCGGGATATGCCTAATTGCATTCAACCAGTTACAGCGTGACTTCTTGAGCCCACGCAATACACTAACTTCTGGCATGCAACTCGACGGCATCAATTTCAATGCTGAATCTATGTCATTGGGATCACGTGCATACTGCTCTCTTGCAGCCACAGATTGTGGCACGGCAAGCGGCCGCACACCGAGTAATTGCTGGACGGCTTCTTTATACCGCTTTTGTAATAATTTGAGTCCGACTTCGTGCGTCGGTACAGAATGCGTGCCAAATCTCTGCATGTCAAAATAATTTATGAATCCCGTCTTTGTCAACGATGTCAATGCTTCGTTCAATACCGTCTCGATGTCGTTCGAGCCCCCAGTCGACAACTCAACATCGCGAATTGCAATAATGAATTCGTTTCCACGAAGATAGCCCGAATTAATTTGCTCCTTTTCGTATCGGAAATCAGACAGGACTATACCGTGAAACGCTTTATTTAGTGAAACTAGTCTCTCGATAGACGTGTCAGCTATACTCGCCCTCTGTACTATGACCCCGCGTTGGTCTGTCGTACCGGCGATTGTGACGAGTTTCGGCTTCGTGTGGAGGAATTTGGCGATTATGTGACGTGCATCTCTTGGCTTTTGGCTCTCTCTGAAAACAGAGAAATGCGTAAATGCCTCTCGGCTTCCCATATTATCCACTACCATGGGATCAAGCGGCTCCAAAGCCTGATTTCGCCTGCCGAGATCCTGTCGCCGATTCCTGCTAGAGTTTCCTGTCAACCTAGAGAATCTGAGTGTACACTCCGTCGTAGTCTTAGAATTAATCTTGCCGTTATATGCCACTCTAATAAGTTGATGCACGTTGGCACGCTCATCTTTACCGTCAGGCTTTTTCGTCTCATATGACCCGCCTGATTTCGCAACCTCACGCAAACTCAAGATGCATTCGTCCCCTAGCAATGCCGCAATCTGTTGCTCAGCTACCTCATCGATGTCAAAATCTCCTTCCTTGCGGTATTCCTCCTCCATCAGCTGCGGCAGGAGAAGTGGTGCTTTCACCGGTACATTTTGGACGTGCAAAACTTCGCCTGATCGTGTAATCTCGTTCACACAGAAATCGGTGTAACGCTGCTTTAACACGCCGCTAAATCTGGCACGCAGTCCGAGATATTGGGTAATACCAACGTCGACCTCTGTTATTCCTACCGCTGGCTTCTCCGTAAGTAAACGTGTGAATTGGTCTGCTTCACACGTGTCTTCTGTTCGGGCACGCTTGTGGGGAGTCGAAGGAAAAGTAGCATCATCGTCGTGATCCACATCAATGTTGCCAACGCTGGAGCCCGAAGACGGCCTTGAAGGAGGCTTCTTGCGACGACGACCGGGCGTGGCGAGACCGGTGTGGAGTTGGCGCAGTAGCCCATCCCTGTCGGTATATTAGACTCACGACTGCCTGTCAACAGAGGACAGTACTACTTACCGCTGGGCGACTGTTGCTGCTACTGTTGCTGCTACTGTTGCTGCTACTGTTGCTACTGCTTTTGCCGCTGCTACTGCTGTCGCTGCTACTGCTGCCGTGGCCGTTGTTGCAGGTGATGCGATTGCTGGGGAAGATGTCATGGTCTGAAGTAGGAAGAGGGTGAGGAGAGATAGCGAGACGAAAGGGAGACGCGGGAAGTTAAGACGAGAGAGAGTAGAAACGGGCAGCAATGGGTGCAATTTGGCAGCGCCAGAGCGTGATAGTCCCCGTGTCTCATCGTGCAATATCCTAGCATGCACACCCAAATTTAGGGGCTAGCGCCTGTGACACGCGACTCCACGCGCATTAGTCCTGCTCCAGTTCGTGAGTGGACTCTGGCGGCTCGTACATTGACGTGTACTCCGATATTGAGTGATTTTGCTTAATAGAAATTGCCTGTCCGTGCGAGTCTGCGTGACCACTCGGCAGTGTTTCGTCGGTAATCGAAGAAGAACGAAGGCGAGTGCGGCTCAGGTGGAGCGTCCGGAACAATTTAAATCACGCATCAGTCAGACGCATCGAAATCACGCGCCTGGAACCAGCTCCCAAAGCTCCATACATTACGCTATTGTCATCCAAAACCGTGTAAAATTATAAACTTGTAAACATTCGTGGATGTTCATATTATAGTTATTCGTACCCAAATAGCCAAACCGTGTAATTGAATGCAAATTACCAACTATACCAAACTCCTCCCTACAATACTTCGTTATGCCATTAGTGCAAACCATAGCATAGCCACATAACATCGGACAAAGACAATAACGAAATCCTGGACGTAAACAACATTTCCCAGGTTGAATCTGTCGGCCACCGAATGTACGTAAGTTGTCATGTCATGGATGAGTTAGCCGAATCTTTACAGGAATTACCAAAGGGTTGGTGTTAATAGTTTCCGTTATTTCCGCGGTTGCCAGTTGTCCGTCATCTTGCTTCGGTATTGGCGGAATCATACTATCTTTATTCTCGACTTCTTTCCGGCCGTATTTGGATATGAGATCTAAGATCGTGTAATGTTAACATAATATCATCACGCCAGAGTCTGAACCATTGGTCTGCACGACTCGTGTGAGTGCGGCTTTTGCCAAGGTCATTACTGGAGAAGTAACAAACACATACCTGTTGTGGCGTTGCCATTGAATACAGAACCAACTTCCCTATTTTAATAACTTTGTCAATTTCTTGCAACAGCCCGACACTGACGCACGCAGACCACCAAACAAGCCAGGTATAACCCCGAGGATCTCAGTCCATTACAGACTCCCCTCTTTCCAGCTTGCTGCAATATCTCAACAGGATGTTCCTCGCCCCGTTGATGTCCCGGTCACACACGAGCCCGCAGTGTGAGCATCTGAATGTCTTGCTACTGCCAACATTGTTCAGGTGCCCACACGCTCCACACGTCTTGCTCGTGTGCGCCTCGCTGACCAGCACAACACGGCAGGGATATTCCCCGACTTTGTCGAGAAGACGTTTCTGGAACCGGTAGTGGGACCAGGTGAGCATGGCTCGCGCAGTCTTGGATCCAATCTTGCGACGCCCCTTGTCCACCATCTGCTGGGTTGGAAACGTTGGCAGAATAACCAGCCCGTACGAGCTGCACAAGTATTTGGCTGCCCGCTTATGCATGTCATCTACCAAGTTCCTGATCCGTCGCCGGATCCTCGCAGCAGCCCGCCTCATCGGCCACCTCGTCCAATGGTCTAGTCCCTTCATCGACAACCGGCTATGCAGGACGTCCAGGGGGTGACACAACCGGTGGATGTGACCAATGTCACCTTTACCCAGTTCGATGACTTCACCATCCGGTGTGTACCCAGTCAAGAATGTCCGCACGCCGGGGTCTAAGGACACGACCCTCGGAACTGCGGCAGGCCTTTCCACTACCTCTACCGCCCCGGGAACGCACAGGTAAAAGTGCCCTGTACCCCTTTCCAATACCAGTCTGCTATCATGCGGCAGCTCCTCTGGTAGCTGTTCGTGACACTTCATGTGCCGAAGAAAGGCGTACTTCCCGGCGCGGCGCCTCCAGTGCTGGCGATGGACGACAATGCTCTCCTGAGAGCACCTTTTTCGGGAGCGGTACTTGATATTGAACGCTTTCTTGTTGTCAGGATCCTAGTGGTGGCGGTCACTATACTATGCGCAGTGGGCCATAATCAATTCTAAGATTGATTATCGTGGTCTTTTGGCCAAGTTGGTACCGCCCCAGCGCGAGGCCTTAAGATTCGTAGGAACTCACCCACTAGATCCTTACACTTGTCGTTCTTGTGCCTTGCCACTCCCGACGCAAATGCTTTGAGGAGGTCATCCATCGCCGCGTTCCGGATGTCGTAAGGAGTCTCCTTGAGCCAAGGCGTCTTCAACGCGTCAATCGCCTCTTTGTTAATCGCCCTGGCTCTCAGATCCTTCATCGATTTCCGGACCCTCTCGTCCTTTATGGCTCGCAGACATTCGTTGTATGTCCAACGAGCTGCCCCGAACCACTTCCTGAGTATATCCTTTTCCTGCGCCGTCGGGTAGACTCTGAACCTCTTGACCCTCAGTGCAGGCTCGTCCGTGGTTCGGGTTGCTTCCGCTTCAGGTTCAGCAACAAACAACTCTTGAAGGTTGCTGTACCCGTCGGCACCTGATGACCACCTGAGGCAAGTGCCCCATCCGTGAGCAATCGGCTTCGAGTTCCACTCGCTGGCCTGAAGGGAAGAGGTGGGCAACCATAACTGCCCGCTGATCTGCGCCGCCGTGTCATTCCAGAACGGCTGGGCATGTTGGTTTGACGTAGTGTTGGACATATTGTTGGACATATCTGAAGAAGTAACCGTCTGTCCGCATCGATCGTGTCAGTAAAGAGGCAAATCGAATTTCGGATTCGAACGGCCTCTAGTGAAGAGTGCGGCTCAGGCGTTGAATGCGGCGCTGGTTATCGCATTTGCAGGAAACGCGTCATGGCTGAGATGGTGCTGTCAGGTGGCCTCACCAGCAGACGCCTGCAAATTAGTGGTCCAGTTGATAGAAATCAGGGTTGCAGTCCTCTAGAGAGTTTGTAGATAGTGAGTTGCCAACACCAAGGAGTTCGCATCATCGTGGATCAGGCAGGACAGAATACTCGCCCGAGCACGAGTTTGTATTCTGATTCACAGTGTATCATAGCACGATCGCGCTTGGACGGGCGGCGGTGCAAACAAAACTCGTATCCACGCAAATTAATATTTCGTATTCAAACCGAATCACGGCCTTGCCAACACTCCACGGTCGCACAGATCGGACGCCTTGGGCGCGGTTGTATGATACATGTCCCTCGCTGGTTATAAATATAGCTATCTGTCCCCCCTCTTGTCACTCCCCTTCATATCATCTTTGCAATTTACTGGCAATACATTTGCAAGTGACAGCGACACCGTCCCCCCCGATCTGCAGAGAGCCAAGAGGGGAGCCGTGACAGGCTGAGATCCTCTTCAGACACATGCGAGTACTTTACGTTCATATAATCAGGTAATTTGGCTAACATTCTATTGCAGGCAGACAGTGTTGTTCATTGGACGGTGATACGTCCTGCAAAGAGGGGAGTCTGTGACCAGGCTAGGATCCTCGTTAATACGAGTACGCTGACTCACCTCGAACTGGTCCAAGGGGGTGATTACTTTAAGCCACTTAGTCAGCTTCGGGATGCGTACTCGACTGTGGGCACTGGGGGATAAGGAACGGTGTAGTACCTCGGCAATATTTGTTTTCCCATTGGGCTTTTGTTTTTTTTTCCGTGAGACTGTTTCCCTAACACCTTTGTCCGAATGGATGTTCTAGTAAACAGTGTTAGGTCCCTCTGGGTTTTTGTTATGCGTGAGGTCTACACCTTTGTCCACATGGGATGTTCCTTAATTTTTTTTTCTTTTGTGTTTTTTTGTTGGTATTAGAGAGCGGATCTATTTGAACCTTCGGGCGAGAGTAGTGAAGCGTTGAGGCTTGTCTCCTTGCCTTCTGGTCTGGCCAGAAGTGCATGCAAGACGCCACCAGCCTTCGGACTTTGTTCGTAAGGGTCGTGGACGTCTAACAATACAAGTGGAGTTCCCGCCACTAGCCCAAAGTTATGTGGAAAGATAATCGACCACACTTGCGCAGTTAAAATTAACCATTAAATTCTATCCACCTCGACGGCTACAAGGCGTGTATTGCATTGGGAAGAGTAGAACTTGGCAGTCAATTATGGGAGAAATATTTCTTTGTATAGGTATGATCGACCATCATGTACAACATATGCTGCCGGGTCCGAGACAGTAAAGGTTTGACGTAGAATTATATACAAAATTGCATCACTCATCGATCCACAGTAGACTCTACCGTCCGTCCTGTTTCTTGTTTGAAGACTTCTCGCTCCAATCGAAATATCTTTCGACGAAATGGCTTGTTTCAAAAGCAACTTCAACCATGATTAGAATAATAATCATCCACTCAAGTCGCACACTCTGCTCTTCAGATAAATGTGCCTTCAGAATGGACACAACTTCTGAGACGTAGTCCAATTTCTTGTTAAGTATCGCAATCCGTGGGGCAATGTCGAGGTTCTTCGAAATGGCTCTATATATTGTCTCCAACTCTGGCTCTGACCAATATAGATCCGGAGTCTCGGTGAGTTCTGAGTAGAGATTAAGATTTCCGCGCAGAGTCAATAGCTCACCGGTTTTTTTCAATACTTCTCTGCCATCATGGACAGGGAGTTTGGCTCCCGTGGCGAGCCGATCTGTGATGTCCCTTATACTCTCCAAGTATTTTTCTAATCCCATTTCCAGCACAGCTAACTTCGTCGAACGCGCAAGACCTGATGCAAAAGCGGCTTTGTCAACTACTCTGTCGGGGCCTCGAATGCAAATGGTTTCGCCGTCTATGAAGCTTCTTTTTCGAACTTCTTCGCGATGATGCCGATTATGCTCCTCGTCCACGTTGCTATTTTCATATTGCTCCTCAGGAAATTCGACATAGTCCATATCTTCGGACTCTCGGACCTGATACGGCCGGATCTCTGCTGGCCGTAATTCGTCTGCTAAGCGGATGGTATCGATTTCGGTCATTCCAAACGTGACAATTGATCCGTTACTCAATACGAATGCGTCGGCCTTTTGTCCGGACGAAAGTGGATACTGCGCATAAGTGACTTCGTGCGGTAGAAGTATGGACGCCTGCAAATGACCCTGATTGTGAAGAATCTCTAGCGCTTTCGGCAGATCGTAGGAATCGGCGACAGTCAAAGCAACACACGGCTGCACTGTTGCTAATTGACCAAAAGGTAGGGACTTGCGACCAGCTATTGGGTATACCCGCTGAGGAGTGACTCGTCGAAGAGATTGCTTCGTTGTCGTTCGAGTGATTCGCGATGTGGGAGGTGCCTCAGGTGATTCTGATTTCACTGTAGGGCCGGAAGTGAAAAACTTCTCGCCTCTGGAATATAAAGTACAGATTGGCAAACAACCAAGAATCCCAGTAGCGGGAATCATTGGTCGTAGCCGCAGAATCTTTCCGCTGTTATACAGTTGGCGGATCATCTTTGGAGTAATTGGCCTGACAGATTTGAGATAAGTGTGACTCGAAGTAAGCAATTAATTCGATTCGAGTCCAACAGCCATAGTATACCGAACAGCCTATTCCCAGACGTAGCAAAATGACAGACAAGCCTAAATATCGAGAATTAACTAACGCGATCGCGGAGTTGTGTTACTGGTAGCCAATGCAATAGTCGACTAGTTATGATGATGACCTGTGTATATTAGACGGCACCAGACCCTACGATGATGACGGTCCGAATCGTCGAAAATTGGGACACACCGCTCCTGGAATCCTGGCGGTTCCTGGGAGAGTCCAGGGTGAGGGTTAAGATTGTTTAACGACGCCCTGCCGACCGTTGGCCTATCATCAGTCGTAACGCGAGCCTCCAAATTTTCCATTCAAATTCCTTCCCTCATCATCGAGCTCTTCCGAATCGAAATGGCGACTTTTACGCTGTCATCTAGAAAATCCGATTCTTCTTTAGAATCACTACGAATGGCTGCTCTGCAGTCGCGAGCAAAGCCACGCATTGCATCTTTGTCGAAAGGGGCGGCTTTGGCCTTCGAGCAAGATAGCGATCTGTCGGATGAAGAGCTTGCGCGCCGAGTGCGCAGCGAACGAACACCGTCACCGAACGGACAAGTTAATGAATGTACGTGCCAGTTTCATGGTCAGATGAATCTATGGTTTTACGTGGGAATGAGGTGGCTAGGCGCGATGGGAGTTAAATTATATTTCCTGCCAGTCACGTCGATGAGATCGTCGTGGTTATTTTGAGTACTACTTGTTGCATAAGGCACTATTTGGCTTGATCGAGGAATTTTGCGACTAACGTCGTTTTTGGACAGCTTTCGACTCGATTTCGACTTCGTTGAGGTCAGTCTCTCTCGAGTGGTTTTTGGATAATATCTGACAAACGTTTAGCAATTTGCTGGAACCGAAACTGCAAGCCGACGCTGTAGCAGCTTTATCAGACCTCTCCCGTGCAGGATTGTCATATCAAGATTTACTGACGTACGGTGGAATTAATGCTCAATTTCTTTCGATGCTGGTGTCTAGTATTTCGCTGCCCTCATCTTCTCCTACAACTGAAACTAGCAAGCGTGCGGACACGTCAATGTCTTCACCAGCTCAGAAATCTGATGGTTTCAGTCATGACAGAGATGTTCAGGGCGGTGGAGAGAAGGCGTTAGCGGAACTTTCTGCGGCAGGACTATCGTGTAATGACATGGTCCAACTCGGTGGACTGCATCCTTTGTTTCTGGCCCAACTTATATCACAAATGTCGTCTTCGCTACCAAATCATGCTCAGTTGCTAGAACAGGCTGTGGCTATTGTGCGGGAAGCGGCTGCCACGTTGTCAGCGGCACCTACATCAGTTCCGTCCTCTGGTGCTGCTACACCTACACATTCAACGTCAGTCACGCCTGTCACTACTGCTTCAGCTCGGTCGCAAGCTCCGTTAAACAGTGCGACTACGGAGGCAATAAATAGTGGGACGACGGAGACTCATGCATTGTCATTGCCTTCTGAGATTCCACGGCCCGTGGCGGTGGCCACCACTGCTGGAAAAACCTTACGCAATCGAATTGTTTCCAATGGCCAAAGTAGCATTAGTATATCTGGAACCAGCGTGAATGTTTCGCGAACGCTAAGACGACGGCCTACTGCTATGGACTTGGACGCGCCGTCTAATCAGACTGTCAGATTTGGAACCGATCGGTCTAACGGTAAGATGGTAATCGAAATGAGTGACTCAGAAGAAAGTGATGCCGACGGCCTAAAGAAATAACTGTGAGATGCGTACGTAGTATCTATGATCTTCCAGCGTCTGACAGGTCCTGGCATACGGACTAGATGGATATAGACGGGAGCGAGCGATGGATATCACACAAGGTTGTTTATTAGTTTCGAAGTCAAACGGTTGGATCAAGACCCTGGTCTGAGAACTGCCGCTGAGATTACTGAGTGTTATGATACGTGCTTGTGCTACTTCTACAATGTGTGGGATTAAGTCTGTGACATCTAGTAACTACTGGCATTATCCTACATTTCTTTTGATTTGTAAATACTGTATATTTGATGATTTTGTTGTACGTTATCAACGGAGTAAAGAACTGGATTTGCTATGATGGCATTTTGCGATGAGTCTTGGTTATTGAGAAGATTAAGTTGTACTGTTGTTTTAAAATGGAAAATCTATAACGGTCATTTTACAACCGGGGCGGTCATCGATCAAAGTGGAGTATCTCAGAGCTCGAAATCGCATGAAAACCCGGAATAAAAAATTGTATATTCACACCAGCGCCTTATCAATTCTTTTGTAACTAAGCGATCACAGATACCACATATTGGCAGGCATCTGCATGACAGATAATACGTTCTTGGTCCAATATTTCTGCTCGTGGACAGTGCCATTATTTTTTGCGAGTAGGGACTGTGGTTATCTGGTGCTAAGTAAGTTTAGTAGCAAAGTCAGGTGACGTATTGTTATTTTTGCACAAGGGGCGGAGCGGTTGCAACTCATCGATGGCGCAGTTCTCACCCGCTGCTCGATTTACAGTGCCCACCTTGGCCCGAGAACGGGAGGGATTGCCGCCGACCTCGCAATATCAGTGAACAAATCTATTTTGTTCTATATAGAGGCGATCTCGCTTCGTTAGTTTTTGTCGACGTTGGCATCTTCTGGTCATCGGATCGCATCAATCTCGGCTCGTTGTTGGTAACAAGAATGGTAGACACAGCAGATATAGAGCTCTACCGAGACGAAGAGCCTACGTCTCTCAAGTACCATATTGTTCGGAGCGGTGGATCAGACTACTACCTGACGACAAATCCGAATCAGAAGCACATTCGTGACCCGATAGGCCCTAGTTACTACGTCCGAGTGTCGGCAGTATCCGGTTCATCAGGAGCAAATCGGGGCCCCGCTGCGGAAGACGCTCAAGGTGAATCAGACGGATCTTTTTCTGTAATCGTATTTGTCCATGACTATGACAATGTCTCAGTATCAGCGCCTTCAAATGGTGATCACAAGCAAACTGGCCAGTGTCACGAGTTCGATGGCTCATTGGTACCGATTATGCATATCCGGAGAATAGACGGCGAAAGTAAAATAATAGTTACCGTGTTAGATAATGGAGAGAGTATATGGGAAACTGTGGTTGCGCTTCATAGTGATCCGTACACAGGAGAATCGAAGTTTGTCTTTCTGGACCCGTGGGACCGGCGGTGGTCGTTGGAGGGAAACGATGGGATCAAGTGTATCTCCCCTCTTCATGATGAGCCAATTTCAAATTTAGAGCGAAAAATTATGGCAGATTCCAAGGTTAGTCCAAATGGTGATCTAATATTGCCAACATATTAATCTATTTAGATTGGGTGGATCAAATTTGAACCACCTGCTCTGAAAATGCTGGACCTGATGGTCGGAGTGAATATGGCAGTATTTTGCTTTCGGAACTATGAACGAAATCCTTCGAGGCTTACCACTGTCGCTACCGGAATTCTACACGCCGACTTGAATACCGTTAAGGCCTCACAAGGTGGTACCAAAAAGAAGAAGGTTGGCTTTAAGCTATATTTCGCAAAGAAGAAAGAAGCAGACTCAATGAGATCTGCTAGTGACTATAGTAAGGTTCAAACACGAAATGGAGTTTCAGGACAAGTCCCAGAACCCGCGGACAACCATCAAAATGGAATCCATATGGAGGAATCGCAAGAATATCAGCGAGCAGTGCCTACTCAGCTGGCAGGGATGGCAGACGACCAACCACAGTCAGGAATCAAATTTCAGCGGAATATTGCGCAGAAGACACAAGCTGCACCAGAAGAATCCCTACCTGCAGTCCTACCAGCATTTGCATATCAAGCTCCCATTCCGGCTTTGCCTGGCTTTTCGGTTTCGATGCCCAAGACGAACGGTGTTACTGATGAGCTCGTGGGCGGCTCCTACGATGAAATCAGGTCGCAATCAAGTAGCGGCTATAAGACTCCTTCATTTGTACGACATGCCTCTAGCCGACACGTGTCTATGCCTCCAAGTGTCGAGGATTGGCAAACTATCCCGATTTTCCCAGAACTTTCATCTCACTTTCAGCCTCAGTATGAGGCCGGGGCTTCTACTGCACCATTGCGCCCAGAGCCTCAGCTTCAGCCTGGGGCCGAGAGAAATGTGACTCCTCCTAGCCAATCATCCAATTACCATTCTATCAGCCCACCAATCTCTATACCTCGGGGAGTCGACCGGCAGGAATCACCGCCAATAGACACAAGGCTACGATCTCGACTTTCTTTTTCGGACACCGTCGAAAGATCGAGTCATGCATGGCCAGAACCCCAACTTGAGTATGGAAGCCAACCGGTGAGCCAATCTCCGTCGGGCCACTTAGAGCAGCGTCAGAATCAAATGTCGCCTGCGTTAATTATCCCACCGGCACGTCTTCCTTCCACTCATAGCGCGCAAGTGGATAATGGGACAGCTATTTCTCCGCAATGGGGATATCCCTCTACTTTGCCTGCAATACAGAGGCGTCGTCCGCAGTCTGCAGTGCTGTCATCGTCGAGAAATACTTCGGCATCTGAAATGTCGGAAAAGCATCGACCTTTGTTTTTTACGTCAGCGAGGAATGGTGCAACTCCTGCTGTATTACAAAAACCAGGTCGCAATTCTGCTATGCTGCCGGCGTCAGCCAGTGCTAATGGAAACAATACAACAATGCAGAGCTACCCATACATCGAACAACCCCTGTGTAGTGACGGTCGGAGTCTATTGCGGAAAGGAGAATCTCCACTGGCAAAGAGTCAATCATTTTCGTCGGTTCCGGCTGATTCTAGCGTGAAGAAGAAAAAGAAGAATAGGTTAAGCATGATGGCGTTCGTTAGCAAATTCCAATAAGATCGGCGCATGTGGTGTCATATTCGGTGCATTGGGTTAATGGTGCTTTAAAGGTGAATTTTGGTTATTTCTGCAAATATCACACTAGAGTGTACAACATTGAGGGTTACAAATATTGGTTTGCATTTATACATGGAACTAATTAGACTACATTATGATTGCTATTCAGCTTTCGGTTCGACCCATTTCTTACCGGGAAATGGAACAAGAAACCCCACTTGCATCTTGTACTGCTTGTACGCAGGGTACCGCTCTATAGAAATTGATTCTGTAAATCCACTTGAATTAACGACGAAAGCGACAAACACCAGCGGTCCAATAAGGCTCCAGTTGATAAGTGTGCCCCCAACGTAAGCGCCCCATAAGTACAGCGACACCCAAATCAACTGTTCCGCGAAGAAAGCAGGATGCTATGATACGATCATGTGAGCCAAATACTAACCATATATAGGTAACGGAAACCTACTCTAGAATAAGCGAATGGACCGACAGTGCAAAATCCCCTCTCGAGCTGAAGTTTCGTATAGCCCGATGTAATTTCTCGGGTTCTCTTATAACTCGCCTTCGCGACCTGATAGTCTGTATACAAAAAATATTAAAACAAAATACTATGATAAATGTCACGCATGTGTTTTAAGTGGTTTACCTTGCTGATATTCGTCGCATAGGTACTCGAATCCGATTAGGCTCACGTACAACGCTAGAAAAGCGTAGTCTCCAAACTTTAGACTTGAGCTGCCTGCTTCCCACAATATACATTCTGGCATGGTATTATTGATCAGCATCAAGGGCTGATAAACACTGACAAAGAATATGCTGAAAAAAAACAGCTTTATCTGGTCGTGGTTAAGGTGCGCTTTTACTTTAGCCCATCGATGGTCCTCAAACCCGGAACAATAGCCGCCGCGTCTTGCAAATAGCTCAGCCAGATGATAGGCCCAAAACGTTTGGAATGGAAGTATAAGCAGAAGTCTGTAAGAAACGTTTCCGTTTAAGTACCCGTGTAGTGTATAATTCAGTGTGCAGGATAAAGATAACATGGGCCACAATTTGTCGACCTGGTAATCATTAGCAACTGTCCGCCCGCTCATAGCATAAAATTAAAACTTACCAACGTGAAGTCGTTTTTCTTCCCTGTATGACAACTTATAAACGTTGTAACCATGAACCCGGAGGTGATCAAAAGTGTACTCGTAAATGGGTGGCTTGTTAGGTAGAACTCGTTGAACGTAATGGTTCTACTAAGACATGACTTCACCAATTCCCATTCAGAGAAAACAAAATGATTGAGGATTGCCATACGTTCAAGACTTGCACGGAGGCCCCAAGGTGACCAAGCAGCCCTGGCGCCGAGGCGTGTAAGAGGACGGTTGACAGTCTATCAGAAAGAGCACGTTTGGAGAGCCACAGGAGTGATAGCGGTCAGCTAACAACTCAACATCTTATATCAGAATCTATTCAGCTCAGTAGAATATACCAATTGCAAGAGCATTCATTCTTCAATGCGACCGCGCCGCGTGAATAATTGTGTTAACTTGCGAGGGCACTAGAGACAACCGACCGATGTTTTGCGTAAAATTATTCCAAGGCTTGTATTAGAGGTACCAGACCCAACCTTTTGAACATTCAAAACGCCGAGATCGGATGCCACCTTGTTCCCGTCGGTACTTTTGAACGTGTCCCTACGCCAAGCTCTTCCTACATCCCTGCGTCCGTGACTGTCGTAAGCTGCTCTATGACATATGCCGTCTAGGTGAGCATTTGGTAGCTGGATCAAAAGATTCCTGAGCTAGGGCTTAAGTAATTTAGTTGTAAGGATATTCGAACAGGTCTGGCTCTATGCCTCCAACGTTCTCCATGTGTACTGATTGACCGCCACACGCCGACAGAATGTATGGAGAACCCGGAACTACGGAAGGATTTGCCAGAACAGTGTCTAGCTAGAATGCGAAGTTATGCACAGTGCAGGCATGTATATTTGCGACTTCTAAGACTGATCGTGCTAATAATGGTGGTGCTAATAGGCGAGGCATTTTTGACATGAGGTGCGCTTGTTGCGATTAAATTTATGAACTTCGAATCTGTTATTTTTATTTACATTTGACGCGGAACTAATAAATTTGGCAGAAAGCGCTTTCGTGGTAACGGTCCACTTTCCACTGGGGTATATGACGAGGATTTTGAGCGAATATCAAAGGGTGAATTTGATCCGAAAACGGAACTCGATAAAGTTTCCAAATTGCTATAGCAGAGAGCAGTAAGATTAAGATTAACTGTATAAATTGCCAGCCGGTGCTTGCTCGGTATTGAGACGGCGTGGTCTCTACAGGATCCGACTTTGTATATATAGATACTTATCAATGTGTGCTTCAGCGGTTGTGTGATTGCCGAGATGATAAGAGCACTGATATGCCACCGAAGTTTAGATTTGGGACGCCTTAAGGAGTTACTGTTATATGATGAATGTTGTCGGCAGTGGATATATTGTTTAGGGAATCTTGGCATGTTCATTTTGCTAGAGCTTGTACATAGATATTTTGTTGAGGAGCGTCATAAGAACATGCTGCTTGGATGCATTATTGGTTGGATTATAATGTAGATCGCTAACAACGATTTACAGAGTAATAGTAAACTACGTTTGAGACTAATTAAATCCTGAGGAGCGTTCGCGCAGTCTTCAGTCATCAGAAATGCGGAGTTGCTGCCTGAGAAGTTGAATGTCACGTTGTGTTGGTTGCGGCTCATTATTATGACGTAGGCTTCCATCATCAATTACAGCAACCATCGCTTGAAGATGGTCTGGCAGTTCTACCGGCCTCCAGATTGGGAGTCGTATAATTCTATAAAATCACTACCTAGTTAATTTCAGTGATCTGGTTTGACGCAATGCGAGATACAATGTTCTATGCGATTCCTTGCGTCCTGCTACCATGCGTACTACTATCGGTAAACGCCAATGAACGCGAGGAAGTGTTCCAATCGCCATTGTCCGAACCACTCTACCAAGAGACATCTAAAGAGAAAATCGCCATCATCGGTCAGTGGCCGCTATAACCTCATACTTCTGACTCCAGTTAATACATCGACAGGCGCGGGAGCGGGAGGATCGTCATCTGCGTACTATCTCCAACTGTATTCGAACTATTCCTATGATATCACCGTTTTCGAGAAAAATGACTATATCGGAGGGCGCACAACGACGATTGACGTGCACAATGACCCTCGATGGCCCGTAGAAGTTGGAGCCAGTGTTTTCGTTAAAGAGAATTTCATTCTCGCAACCGCAGCAAAGGAATTTGGGCTAACAGTCCAAACGCATGATTCGGGGAAAGTCTGCAGGAAAGATGGTCTTGCGATCGAGGACTCGTTTGGAATGTAAGTACTATTTCACTGTGCCGATTTTGTCATTAAGTGTTGCTAACAGTAACTTTATAGTTGGGACGGAAAGGACTTCGTCTTCACGGCGTCGTCAGAGTCAACCTGGAAGAGTACGATCAAGCTTCTGTATCAATACGGTACTGCTCCGGTGAGAGCACGTCTTCTTTCCAAGAAGACAATTGCATCGTTTTTGGCCTTCTATAGTGAGAACTATTTTCCGTTTGAGGATTTAACGGAAATCGCTCAGTCTAGTGGTCTCACTAATCTAACCAGCGAAACTACTTTTGTAAGTTGTAGAATACTTTTGTACCCTTAAAACTGTACACTAAATATCCTGTCAGGGTTACTTCACTGGCCATGGTATGAGCGACCGTTTTGTTAATGAAATTGTTCAGGCTGCTACGCGAGTGAGTCCATATATGCTTTGGTAGTTGTGATCTGAGTCTAACAGTTAAGGTCAACTACGCTCAGAATGTCAAACAGCTTCATGCCCTAGAAGGGTTTGTATGCCTTGCAGCTGATGAGGCTTTGCAAATAGAAGGCGGAAACTGGCAAATTTTTGAGAAAATGCTGCAAAAATCTGGTGCTATCCTGAGGCTCGGCACGGTAGTGTCCGAGATTGTCAATTCGAAGGAAAGTTCCGGAAAATGGGAAATCCGAATTGCAGCCTCTGACAAAGTGGAGAAGTTCGACGAGGTCATCATAGCCGCACCGTATCAACAGACGGGGATTGGCGGTAGCGCACTGGGAATCAAGGAAGTCCCGTACATAACTTTATATGTGACTATCTTTACATCAACTAAACGACTTTCGCCGATGTACTTCGGTCTCAAGCCTGGTGTTCCCGTTCCGACTATGATTCTTACGACTCTCCCGGATGACAATCAAGCTGGATCGCATATGCCTCCTGTTTTCAACTCAATTTCTATCATTCGTTATATTCCCGAAAAGAATGAGTACGTGTACAAGATATTCTCTCCTTCTCGCACTACACCAGAATTCTTGCAACTTATATTTGAGAAAGGAGCCGAATTTACCTGGGTGCATGAGAAGACCTGGAACTCATACCCGCGACTAAATCGTATCCGCGACTTCAGTGCGTTGAGAGTTGACGATGGTGGTATTTGGTATCTAAATGGGATAGAGCAATTCATCAGCACTATGGAAACGTCGAGTCTATCAGGGTGCGAACGTGGCCGCGCTCATTGTGGGTGCCAAAAATAAGACAGCCATATCGGTGCCTTAATTAGCTAAATGGTGATATTAGAAATGGACTATTTTTTCGGACCCGATAACGAGGTGAAACATGGGAGCTAGGATTCGTTGCACATACAGATCTGACTTATGTAGAGACATGCGATGTATTGGGAATTTGAAGCACGTTTGCGATATACAGTTGTAAATTCATATGCATCACTCGAAACAATAGAGATTAAAGTCAAATACATACGGGAAGTCAAATCTAACTAGACTCTGATTTCACAACGCCGTTCCGTTCAATGCCTTCCATCCTGTCGCCCGAATGCGAGGTTCCGTTGGTTGCTAGAGGAGTTTCTCTGGCAGCTCCATCGCCGGCCACATGCTCACCAGGGGTGGCTTTGTCGGTAGCGATTGACTCAGTCTGCATTAACCTATAACGCCCTGCGCCTAGCCACTTGGTGTACATGTCATCCATCAACATTTGCGCCATATCGGCATGCCGAACTTCTTGTCTGAAAAGAGGCTGCTTCAGTAAGGACAGAACATGAAGGCAATTCGGGTATCTGTGAGCGAGTGTCAGAATAACATTATTCCGAGAATCCTTTCTTCAAACGCGTACATCAAATACTTCACGTATTCAGGTTTCCGCCAATATTCTAGATATTCTAAGTAATTGATAAAGCGCTCGTCTTCCAAGTAACCATTCTGAGCCAAGAAGTTTGCATACTGTGGGTTCGCGAGAGCTTGCACAAACTAAGTACTTAGTATATCGATAGATGGCATGTGCCTAGGCATCGGAAACACCATACCTCTAGTTCAACCTCGAATCTAGATGGAGGTGCCGGGGCCCGCGAATCAACCGCAGGTGATTGCTGCTGAGAGTTGAGCCCTTGTGAATTCTGCATTGAAGGTCGATTCCGAAACTATAGCATGTAATAAACCTGTCGATAATGGCGGCTATCGGGCAGATCAGACCGACCCTGTCTAAATGATCAGCATTATGGTGCTGCGGTATTTGGAGTGCATGGGGAAGTCGTGTCGTCCGAAGTGGGCTCACGTGTGTCCGCCTAAACCCTTTTTATGGCGAGGGGAATGTATCAGGTATGGCAACTCATGACGACTTGCCTTATGTGTCACTCAGCCAATTTAGAATATACAATCGCACTACTACTATTCTGCCCACTTGCTTTCTGCAAAGTCGAATCTTAGATCAGTAAGCCAGGAGAAGTTAAGTTTCGGCGGCCATGGAGCAAGGTTCTTCATCGACATTCTCTGAGGAATCGGCCGATCAATCGACAATTCCACACGCTCAGTCTATAGGTACAAATAATACTCTGAGTAGCCAGGAACATACTGAGGCAGAAGAAACTTCTGTAACCACCCCGGTAGAGGGCAATGGCCCCCTAGAAAATAGAGTAGACTCACCTCTATTATCAGCTCAAATGGAACCGCCGACACCGCCTTTAACGCCACCCCCAGCGTACCCACGGAAATATCTCGCCGGCCTTTTCACGTTTGAGCAACTAAGCATATATTTAATATATCCAACTACAATTGCCTTTGGAAGTCTCATATCGGTCACATCCCCGCCAGAGAGCTATTTTGGATTGAGAACAAATTTCTTCAATGTCATGTTAGTGAAGAAAGGATGGCTGTGGACAACAATTGCATTCATGGTTCATTGCATTCGGCTACGAATATCGAAACCGAGCAAATTAGCGATAAGATATGTCATCGCGACTTCCTGGTGGTTTTTGTTTACGCAGTGGTTCTTTGGTGCGCCGATCATGGATAGAGTGTTCATTGGAACAGGTGGTGTTTGCTTGGTCAACGATCCTGAGGCCGTTGCTGGGCAAGAGCGACAAGTGCACGACATCTGGTCGTCATTTGGATGTAGACATGTAAAGGGAGAATGGGCTGGTGGCCATGATATAAGTGGCCACTCGTTCTTGCTTACACACGCCAGTCTTTTCTTGTGGTTTGAGCTGCTACCGGTCATTATGGAAAGAGGCCCCCTGCTGCGGCAAATACACACCAAGGTTGGCGATTTTGAATCTCAGAAATCGGCAATCGAAACTCACAGTGTTACATCTAGATTGTATTTGCCGTACTGGCTCTCTGGTGGTGGATGCTGCTGATGACCGGCATTTACTTCCATACGTTCACGGAGAAAGTAAGTTTCGCGTCAGCTTTTATTAGGGCTTGCCTAACATAGTACAGCTTACTGGATGGCTCTGTGGAACTGCTGAGTGGGCTATTATATATATGTTGGTTCCCCGAAATAGCGCATTAACGACAATAGTCAGCGTTCCTGGCGTTTAGAATATAAAGACGAATAGACGGCGTTGTGAGATTAGCTATATCATTTAGCAGGAGGATGGTACATGTCATTTGCATTTGAGGATTTTGCTGAAAGAGTTCAATAAATATGAGTCTAGCAGTTGTGCTATCATCGTGTCAAATTTGTGGTTTTTTGGATCCAGCGAACGATTCGTGCAAAATCCTGGTGAATTATTACCTTGTGTAGCAAAACTTTAGTCGTTTACGACGCGGAAGAAAGATGCTTAATTTGGGGGACGTACAGAAAAGTTTCACATCTCCCAGATTGGACAGCAGTAGTTTGCATCGGTCGATCGATTGATCCATTCTCGACTTCAATTTCCTTTTCTTACTTTGTGCTTGTCCATCTTTGTCTGGTACACAATTGTGTACTTTAATTGTAGGGATAGAACTGCACCTCAAATTCATGAAAATCGTTCGCAACTTACAATCCCTCCTTGACACCACCGCTCCAATCTCTGCGGATTCATTAATTATTGTTGATAAAACGACGGCTGCTGAGCCCTGCTGAGCCTTTGAACCATCCCGCTGCTGCATGACTCACACTGAGCCTGCAACTGTCATCTTTTTCTCACTAAGCCTAAGGTCTTCTTTGACAAGAATAGCATAATTAATGCAGCAATGTCTGATCTTCCAATACTTGTGTCAGTGATTGATTTTGCGGACACATTACACATTTCTAGAACAATTGCCAGGCGCAGATTCCCTCGAATTGCCCGCGACGCAGAACATCTGCCCATATAAAAGCTGTGTATCCTCGGTATATTTGGTCCAAAATAAGTAACACCTTACCCGATGGGATAGGGTTTTGGTCGTCTTGCGCTGAGGCTTCACGGCAATATGGCTGTGCAAATATCTGTGAAGCCACACGCTTCTCGAAAATTCGTCCTTACCCGGCTGGGCCAAACTTCCGCGTCCTTCGACGTGCACAGAACAATGACAGGGCTTTTTGGTTGCCGTCGAACATGGCAATGCCGCGAAAACTCGCGAAACCATCTTTAGTAGGTCCCTATCAGATTAGCCAGTGTCGCTCCCTCGCTGTCGTGCCCGCCACTGATTAAGCCATACAAGGCCCCTTTATTCGAACAATCAGCCCGCAGGTCGACCGTTGAACCCGGGGGTCGCAGGCCGTCGCGTTCTCTGCACGTGAGACATCTAGTCCAGGAACTTGGAGCCGTTGGTCGAAGTGGACCATCTTTGCGGAAGCAAATTATCATGAGCCACGACTTTCACATGAGGGACGCGTCACAGACGCCAGGAGCGTCTGCTGAGGAGTATAAATCGCAAGGAAATGAGTTCTATAAGTCTGGCTGCTATGGAAAAGCCATTGATATGTACGCGAAAGCAGTTGAAGCAGATCCGGAGAATCCAATATATCGTGGTAATAGAAGCATGGCGTATATGCAAATTGGTGCATATGAGAGAGCATTAGAGGACTGCTCGAAGTCGCTGGAGCTCAGTCAGCGAAAACCAGAGGAATACGGCTCGAACGTTCAAAAGACTCTACTTCGGATAGGAAAGCTCCAGACATCTCTCGGAAATTACGACGAAGCTATCAACGCCTTTTCACAGATAAGTGCACCTCCGACTACTGGAGATATACAGGCAGCATACGAAATGCGTCAATATCTTGCCCAGGCGGAGGCAATGGCTGCTGGTGGTAATCTGAAGTTGGCGCAACACGCGATTAGCGGAGCGGAGAAGCTTCTCGGATTGAACGTCACGCCTCCACGTAACTGGCGATTACTAAAGGGCAAATGCTACATTGAGACTGGCGATCTTGATCAGGCCGCTTCTGTTGCGGTGAATCTCCTAAGAGAAGACAAGCAAGATTCGGATGCGTTAGTACTTCGCGGACGAGTATTATACGCGCAGGGAGACAATGCCAATGCAGTAACACATTTCGCGGAAGCCTTAAGAGTGGACCCCGACCACAAACTTGCTAGGGAACTGCTAAGGGCCAGTCGAGAACTGGAGAAGAAGAAAAATCTGGGTAATGACGCTTTCAAACGCGGAGATCTACAGGGGGCGTTAGAACTGTATTCTGAAGCTCTTGCGATCGACAAACACAACAAGGGTACGAACTCGAAGTTGTATTCTAACCGCGCTACTGTCAATATGCGATTAAATCGGTTCGAGGACGCCGTTGCGGACTGTGATAGCGCATTAGACCTGGATCCGGAGTTTACGAAGGTTCGAAGAACAAAAGCGCGGGCGCTTGGTCAGCTAGAGAAATGGGACGAAGCCGTTCAAGAGTTCCAGAAGGCCATAGAAGCGGATCCTTCGGATCCCAATCTACGCGCCGAACTTCGGGAGGCGGAGCTTGCAGTTAAGAAAGCCAAACGGAAAGACTACTACAAGATCCTTGGTATTTCGAAGTCAGCGGGCGACGTTGAAATCAAGAAGGCTTACCGGAAAATGGCTCTCATGTACCATCCTGATAAGAATCCGGATGATCCATCTGCGCATGAGAAGTTTAAAGATGTGGGAGAAGCATACGAAATTCTATCAGACAGTCAAAAGCGTGCAAGATACGATTCTGGCGTTGACCTGCAAGATTCCGGCGATATGTATGGTGGCGGCATGGGCGCTGAAATCGATCCGTCAGTACTATTTCAAATGTTCGGAGGCGGCGGAGGCGGCGTTCCATCTGAGTTTATGGGCCAGTTTGGTGGTGGCGGATCTCCATTCGGCGCACAGTTTGCTGGAGCGCAGTTTAGCGGCGCACAGTTTGGCGGTGCCCAGTTCAGAGGACAGGGTCGTTCTCGAGGTCATCCGTCTGGATTCTACTCGTATTAATGTGAGATCGTATCCGGCACATGAATCCGGCACATGAAATTTACATAGAAAGGTAGTCGTAGTCCGAGTCCGCATAGAGCACGACCTTTGTTGGGTTCAGCCTTTCCATTCTCTGTTCATATTTTCGTTTGGTTAAGGCGCGTTAGTTGTTTGAGCTATAGAGTTGTATTATGACGTTCAGCGATATGTAAAAGTGTTCATGTATCATTGCATTTGCGCGAAGCTTTCCCTGTATATTCGACCACAATGTTCTTATGATAGTCCGCGTATATGTATGAGTAAAAGAGGTCATCCATCCCTTATAGATTACCAATTTAGAGTAGCGATCTAATAATTCGTATATCTTGAATTGTCTGTAACTGTTGCATATTGGACTCATTTTTATAATCAATTCGCTGAGTTAGTCATCGGATGTCCCTACTGCATACTGTAGGAATTTGATGAAGTATTGTAGCACGATAAAATTACAGATTCCTACATTTTTTCGCGCAGAGTATAGCATATTAGTTGAATACAGATTGATCAATAGTCGCGAGATGCAATGCAGGGGATTGCATTTAAAATTTGACAGCCGGCAAAGTGAAGAACTTCTCGCACCATAAAATACGTGGGAGTTAAGCGTTTGCCATTCGGACTAGCTGTTACAGGCTTAGCCTTTCCATGAATTCATATATTTTAAGGTTTTAGGACCTCCAACAAAAAGCTTAGTAAGATCTCATTATACGAGAATTGTTCTGTGCCATTGGATCAGTCGACATTAACGGGTTGCATCCTATCTCAACTTGCTTCTCTGACCGGTTATACCTTCCGTTCAAAGTAATCCATCAAGGATCAACTGCAGAGCTAATTATTCTTGGATCATAGTACTACTTGATCCTCGCTTTGAAGGAGATCTATATTCGATCAGCTTCAGTAGCTGCCCCGGAGCAGTTGCGACCACACGAAACTTCTCCGCTTCATCCCCAGATCACCAATCGTCACAATATCTGGCGCAACTCCGTCTCGCGCTCCCTCGCGGTCCTCGGGTGCAGAAATTTCGTCCCAACACCTTACACTGTCAAATTCAGCTGCTCAAGTAGCACCGCTGTCCATTTCAGCCTCTTCTTCCAAACACCTCCAGAGTCAGCAGCAGAGCTCTTCGGCCGCATCAGTGTCGTCGTCGCTGCCGTCGGGGGCGGGTGGTGGTGGAGGAGGAAGTTCAAATCCGTCGGGAAATCGCCCTACCGAGTTATCTAAGATTGTTGGGGCGCAAATTGTTGTCTTGGTGTCAACGATCAAGGAAGATAAGTGGGATACAACTGTTAAACAAATCCGGCAGGTAAGGTTCGGCTGCTATAGCAGAAAGTGTTTCTGTATACTCATTTGGTATTCAGCTCTGTGATCAGAACGGTCCCGAAGTCTATCAGAAATATTTCCGCCGGCTAGTATCTACCGTCTCGTCTTCACGGCCACAAGACAATCCTGCAATCAGACGTTTGCTTGATGAAGAAGTAGATATACTGTGCTCGAATCCATCTCTATCATACCGATTCTCAGAGTCAGTGTCTACTCCAGATAACGACGCGTTTAGAGATTTTCAGCTTCAAGACTTTTTCGACTCTGTCCAGCTCGACGCATTCGATCGCACGATTTTATGTTTAGGTTTCAAGCGGTCGTCAAATCAAGATTTACAAACTCAAGGTATATTCACTGTCATGGTTTCTCGGAAATTATCTGATCTTCGTTAAATTAGCATTTGACGTTCTCGAGGAAACGTTTGGCCTATTTGTTGCTGCTATTCGCGACAGGTCTCAGCGTACCACAGTTCTGACGGAAACGAACATTTCCATACTTTTAAACCAGTATTTGCAAGAACCGAACGCCCCATTCTTCGACGCCGTAAACACATTAAGTCTATTTAGTGCAGTCAAGGCCAGGTATTCTCCATCATCACTTCCCCCTTCAATCGCCGCGATTATCGGACCGAACGAAAGTCAGCATTCAATGGATACACTGACGAAACTGATCACATCATCTGGGCCTGATGCCTTAGCGTCAGTCCAAGATCTCGCCTACGATAGCGGCTTGATCGTGCGGATTGCCAATGAGGTCACAGATCCTGAAGTGTCACAACAGTTTGCACACTTCAAGCCGTACTTGTTTACTCTTGATTTGTTTGCTTACATGGCACGCCGAGGACAATACCCATTGCAGAAATTCCTGGATGAAGTTTTGTCGACCGATGGACACGAGTTTGTAGCTGCAATTCTAAAATTCTTGGATGTTAAATCTTCCACAGAATATCAGCTGCAACAACAACAGCAACAGGATCCTCACAATATCCCCGAAATCAAGACCAATAGTCTACCTTTACATGTCCAAGTCGTCTACGAGCTATTACGTGCTTTATTGACGCAGTATGCCACCGTTATGCTATACCAATAGGTGAACATTACTAACGTGAATTAGAACAACGCCTCTAGATCTAGTGGAACTATCGGAATATGTGCAGGCGCAATGTATTCAGACGTATCCCCGTCTGATCAATCTTGGCCGAGGGCACGATACGGCCATATTAACCAACAGTGGAAGCAATGGATTTTCGCCAGAAGTAGAAAAGCAGATGAAATTCTACTACCAGAAAATGTATGAGCAAGGAATGAGTATTAGTGAAGTGATCGGTCTTTTGCAACAACTCCGGGTTTCAGATGATCCGAACGATCAGGATACATTTGCTTGTATGATACATTCTCTTTTCGACGAATATCGATTTTTCCCGGATTATCCTCTATCGGCTTTGGCAACTACTGCTGTCTTATTTGGGTCTATTATTCAGTTCCATCTGGTTGAAGATATACCATTGGCGGTCGCGCTTCGGTTCGTTTTGAAAGCTTTGAAGGAGCCACCAGATGCAAAGATGTTTAAGTTTGGACTGCAGGCCCTCATGCAGTTCCAGTCGCGATTAGAGGCATTTCCACAATATTGCGCGTTGTTACTGCAGATCCCGTCTTTGGAAGCAGTTCAACCTCAGCTTATGGCAAAATTGCGGGCAGTCACAAAGTCTGATGGCACTGGTGAGGACGATTCGGAGCGGATGAATGGAACTGCGTCGCCGCCACCTCCGCCACCATTCAGATCTCTCCACTTGGATCCTGTAAGTCCTACTGAGCAGCCATGCGAAGATCCAAACGAAGAGATACAAGACAAAGTATTGTTCATCGTCAACAACGTCGCACAGAGCAATATTGAGGCGAAGGCAAAAGAGTTAAAGGAATTGCTGGAAGAAAAATATCATCAGTGGTTCGCCACCTATCTCGTCGATACGCGTGCCAAACAGGAACCGAACTACCACAACATCTATATTCGAATGCTTGATGTTGTGGGTAGCTCGCATTTGAATAAGCAGGTGTTACACAACTCCTACGCTAGCATTATTGCGCTGTTGAACGCTCAAGACACAATCTTGTCATCTACGGAACGCGGCCGACTGAAAAATCTAGGCTGCTGGCTCGGATTTTTGACGATTGCGCGAGATAAACCTATCAAGCACAAGAATATTTCTTTCAAAGATTTATTAATTGAAGGGTTCGATACGAATCGCTTGATCGTGGTTCTTCCGTTCGCTTGCAAAGTTTTAGAGCAGGCGTCGAAGTCCACAATTTTCAAGCCGCCAAATCCGTGGTTGATGGGTATTCTGAAGCTCATGGTAGAACTGTACCAGTTCGCTGAGTTGAAACTCAACTTAAAGTTCGAAATCGAGGTGCTATGTAAGAATTTGGATCTCGATATTAATGCGCTGGAGCCGGCAACAATTATTCGAGAAAGACCGCCAAAGAATGATCTGATTGATGGAACGAATATTGCAGCGACTCCGGAGCTTGGCCAGGTCTTTGACAGACTGAACTTGACGGCTTATAACAACCGAGTCGATCTGCGAGATGTATCAAGGCCAGCCGATTCTGCTGTCACTCCGTCGTTGTCTGCTACATATCCTCAGATACAAGCGAGTAGACAGTTCACAACCCATCCGTCGCTCAAGAAACTTCTTCAGCTTGCCATTGAAAAGGCAATTCGGGAACTCATCAACCCTGTTGTGGAACGGTCAGACACGATTGCTCAAATCGCTACTAAGGAACTCATTACCAAAGATTTTGCTTTGGAGCCGAATGAGGACAAACTTCGCAAATCTGCTCGGAACATGGTCGACTACCTAGCCAGTAGTCTCGCTCTTGTTACCTGTAAGGAACCATTACGGCTTACCATCGGCAACAACTTGCTATCCCTTCTTGCTTCCAGCGGATATTCTGAATCATCTTTTGCTCCAGAGGTTCTCAGTACAGCGGTAAACGAGCACCTTGATGCAGCTTGCGCGATTATTCAGAAGGCCGCCAGTGACAGAGCGAAGGCAGATCTTGATGAATTATTGGCGTCAGCATATGCCATGCGCAGACGTCATAGAGAACTGCGTCCAAGTCAGACGTTTGTTGACCCGCAGGCGTCTCGCTATGCATTATCTTTGCCTGATCCGTTCCGACTAAAGCCTCCTGGCTTAACAAGGCAACAGCTTATGGTGTACGAGGATTTTGGAAAGTTTAAACTGGGCAGTTTGGGCCCCGACGGTCTTCAGCCTGGAGAATTTGGAAGTGTGGATTTCGCGACCACGTCGCTGCCAGCTCAATCGCAATTGCAACAACCTCAGCCTCAACTTACAGCGCAGCCGCAGACGCCGGTGCAGCAGTCAGTTCCTCTCTCGTTGCAGGCTGGCCAGCAACGCCCTCAGCCGCAGTCGCAGCAGCAGAGAATGATGCCACTATTACAACAGCAGCAACAGGTTCAACAGCAACAGCAATTGTTCGCTCAGCTTCATCAGCAGAACACCCAATTGACAAGTCAGCAGCAACAGGTCGAATCTCAGCAGGGATTCGGAGCACAGCAAGCAGATTTGTCTCATATCCCTTCGAACAAAGTCACGGCTGTTGAGCAAGCTTTGGCGTCGATGCAAGTGAGTTACTTCTTTCTGAAAATTGATGTTAGACTTATTGACAAATTTACAGTCTGCTATTGATGCGCTGCTCAAGCTCGTTAAAGACTGCACGGAAACGTCGTTTGACCAGCTCCCCGCCGACCACAGGGTTAAAGCTACCGTGAATTCTATTATCGCGGTTGCTAACCGACATCCACTGCGTGATCCAGTCATCCACAAAACATCTCAACTTGCTGTTAGTGTACTTTTCACGGTGGCAGACTCGCGACTCGCCCGCGAGACGCTTGCGTACCTGTTGGCCCGATTGTGTGATTTATCAGCGGAGACAGCCAAGGAAGTAGTATTGTGGTTGATCTATTCTGAAGATGAGGTACGTGCTTTTTAAGCTCTTGGCCGACAGTGGATGTCGAGAGGGACTCTAATTGGAAGTATAGCGCAAATTCAATGTTTCTGTTATGATCACGTTGATGAAGATGGGCTTGCTTCACCCACAGGAGCTTGATGTGAGCTTGTCGAAGCAGCTGCAGGCTCGCCGTGGCCCGGCAATAGAGTTTATTGCAAGTCTGATCCATGAAGCTATCTTGGGTGAGACACCATGTGCTCTGCGCACAGACTTTACGATGTGCTTGGAGGGTATGGAGCGCTTGGCATCCGACTCGGAGTCGCCATTTGACCAGATTGCGCAACAGTTGTTGGCTTCTTTCGAAAATGCCGTTACAGGAAAGATTCCAGCTGAAGAGTCATCTTCTCTAAGGGACCAAATGAGATATATCTTTAGTGAGTGGATTCGTCTTATGCAACACCCGGCTCAGAGCGAACGGATGCTTTATGTGTTCATATATCAAATGTCAGAGCATGGCCTTCTTGACGATGCGAAGTATCTTGGCATATTCTTCAGATCTGCATTGGAATTTTGCCAGGACGCATATGCCAAAGATAGATTACAGCAGGGCAATTCTTTGTCTCCCAAGGATGGGGTTGTCGCTGTTGATAGCTTGGCCAAGCTTGTGATTATGTTATTTTGTGTCCATGAAGATAGCCAAGACACGAAAAGGATGCAATATCTCCGAGGTATTTTAGGCGTGTTCTGCTTGGTATTCGCAAATGCGCATGAAACACAGGGAGAGTCATTTAATGGCTTGCCATTTTTCCGATTATTCTCTAGCATTCTCTGCGAATGGTCAGATATCGAGAAGACCCACTCGGAGTACAAGGAGGAGTTTTACATGATGATTGCCGAGATATTCAAGGCTCTCCAACCTCTCGCATTTCCAGCCTTTACATTCTCATGGATGACGCTAATATCGCACCGAATGTTTATGCCGAAGATCCTTCAGTTGGAACAGAAGAAGTCATGGCCAATCTTCGAGGACCTTTTGGAAACGTTATTGAAGTTTATTGGCACTTATCTCAACGAGTCCGCGCTTCCTGATAGCATTCGCTACATTTACAAGGGTACCTTGCGAATTGTGTTGGTTTTGTTACACGATATTCCGGAGTTTTTGTCTCAATACCATTACAATCTATGCAAGGTTCTACCAACAGATTGTCAGTTGCGGAGTCTTATTCTCGCGACCAAAGTTAATTGAGAGAAGATGTATAATAATGTTGCATTATGTATGTTTTGTTTAAGAGGAATACGAAAATGTTTATACTGACGTAGGATTATTTTGAGTGTATCTCATTCATATATGATTTCGTTTGATTGAATTATTTGGTAGTTTATCATTGATGCTTGCGAATTTGTTCTGATAAATAGTTGTATCTGTAGTGATGTGTATAGATGAAATGTTATTTATATATACGCGGAACTTCATATAGTAGAAAGCATCGTCGGTGTTGCTAGCAGCCGTTCATTATCCTCAAAATATACGCGAAAAATCAATTTGGCTGATTATGATTATCCCGCAGGGTTAGGGTCCAATAATCAGACGAATTACACTGTCATACGGTCCGACGGCGGCTTATAGACGAATTTACGGTACAATGCCTCCAATTGAAAGAAGAGTTTGATTTGACTTGCAAAACAAATGCACTGTCTCTCGATGTTGGACAAGCAAAAACAACCTTCCGATCCTAGGAATCATCGGCCACTGGCTTACTGAGGTGTCTGAATACCGAGAGAAGGTACTGGAATTTACGGAACTCCGTGGATAAATGGAGAAAACTTGGCCGCAGTTTAGGCCATGCTTCTGGATTTAGGACCTCAAGCTGATGGAAATACTGGATATAACGCCAGTAAAAACGAATTAATGGCTTCGGAGCTCTATGACAGTCTTAGGCCAGGGGAATCCAAGGAAAGATCCCTTGTTCCAAGGCAAGGATAGTTACATAGTTACGTCCGTGGCTTGGCACATATCTTGAACCTTATTGTCAAGGATATCCATAGAGCTTTGAAATTTGGCATTCGTGAGGATGCACATACAATTTGTGATAACCTGAAGGATGGAAGTCTCTCAGCCACCTCGCAAGATGCATTGGCAAGGCTTCGGATTCTCGCTCTCTGGATTGATCGGAGGCCCCAGCGAAGGCAGAAATGGAACGAAATCTGCAATTATATCAACCTACCTAATAAATTTATCTTGTATGATGTCGATATAGATGGTGACGGCCTGCCGGCTAAACGTCAAATCAACAAAGTGCCTTTAGCTGCACACAGGATTTTGTCAGGGTTCGGGTTGGCTGCGTCCTCTGCGCACTTCAGGAATACAAATATTCAGGTATCTGGGGATTTGTTGACGGCACCTTAAAGCCGATCTGCCGCCCAACTGGCAACCAAAAGGTGGTGTATTCGGGTAACAAAAAATATTCGGAAAAAGTCCATGCTTTCTCGTTTCAAGCCATCGTTACACCTGACGGCTTGGTTTCGTCTCTGATATTACTCACAAATATCAAGACATGTTTAGATGTCTGAAGCTCTGACTTCTAATCAGTCATGGGCTCTTGCCTACGCAGGTGATGTCGGGTTGAGAGTCAGGAGACGACATCTGGCTTCTGGCAACCCCGCGGAGTGGTACAAGGCCTAGAAGGCCATACTGTCACGGGCTATGCCCGATTGAGACTCGGCTGCCCCTTCGCGGCCTGCAGTCGTCCGGGCCACTGACCGTTGGTTTCCTTTATCTTCTGGTGTTTCTCCTTTTTCTCTTTCTTTCCTTTTTCTTTTTCCTTAACGAGTTCTTCTGTACATTTTCTTTGTTTATAGAAAATAAAAGCTTTGCGCCCTCCGCACATACAGCATGTACATAGTTGAACCTTGTCTGTAGCGGAGTCCACGGATATAAATTGACGGCCCCGCTCCTTGTTGTACGCTTCAAGAAATCGGATCTTGTTTTCCGCCCCATCAAGTTCTAGTTCAAGTCTTGCTGTCCTCGCGCTCTTTCGTCGTAACATTAGACAGGCGAAATAAGGTTTCAGATGCTTTTGGATGTGAGCCGCCTTCATTAGCTGAGTACCTGGGTTTACAGGAGTGATAAAATTGCGAACAGTTGGAACTTGGAATAGTAATTTAGATTGACCAAAAAGAAGTCAAACTTAATTACTCAAACAAATTTAAATTGTCGTCCTGGATCTCAGTTATGGAATCTGGGTTCAATTATATTTTTCATGGTGGGCCTCTCGTTGCTGCGCGGCCAAGTCGTGATTGTCAGAATATATCTGTTCCTCACCCCATGATGTATGATGATGCTCACGCCAATTCTTGTGGCTGAGCCTCCTGCTAGTTCTTTCCCTGCACTACCAGTCTACCAACACCTCCTTTCTTCTTCTTTTTCCTTCATCTACTTCTGCTGATGCATCTGTCGAACCCGACCAGGGCACCTGCTGTGCAGACTCCTCTTTCTGTACCTCGCATTCTAGACCAGGTGTCAGGGATTGACGGCTGACTTATGTCTGGGCTTGCCATTGTTCTTGTTCTGTGATTTGTGGCTGGGTCTTTTGCGGCGGCTTCTTGGCTTTGTGAATTTGTGGCTTCTGCTTTGTTGTGCTTTTTTCCGGCAATTGTACATGAGCCCGGGAGCAGGCAGGGTATACAAGGGGCGAGTGATCCCCGAGTTTTAGGCATAATAAATATTCTAAAACATTTCCACTAAGTACGACAACCGAAGGATCTGGTTCTTACATTTATATACAATATTTAGGAGTTTGTCAAATATATAATTAATTGCTATTGTTATCTACTCAAGTTCTTTTCTATATCATAATTTATTGATATATAGGACTCTGCGCTGAGAGTTCTGTCTTGTTTGCTTAACTTGCTGGAAATTTGTGGGACACTGAATGAACGGAGTGGGCATACTAATCACAACTGCTGTCTGGACAGCGCGTCAGCTATGGATTGACCGGGACTGTCACAGCGAGTTGAATATTAGAAGATAGATGACTAGTAGACTTCTCCAAGTGCATCAGCTCGGATTGGGATGGTCTCGTCAGGCGTACGGATTATAATTGAGTGATGTTCTTTGATTTCACACCAGTTAGGCCCTTAAACGCAGTTATAATATGCGCAGCTACTGCTGAAGGAAGTGATTCAACGTCAAAGGCTCAAAGCTCCGGCTGCCATTAACAGGTCTATGTATTCTAAGGCGGCCGATGACTGACAGCATGTAAAATTGAGGCAATTCTCGTTTTTGGAGTCGATGTGTAGTTGAGCGGCACCCATTTACGTCCCAAAACATCTTGCTAATGCACAGATCCTACAATCAATAAAAATTTGGCCCAGAAGTAGTTACAGAATAGTACCGCGTTTATTACTCTGCCCTGAACACTGTCTTAAATCGAAATAGAGAACACATAAATACAATCGAACCTCGCCGCTAACGAATAAATAATACGACATAAAAGATAGCACTACAATTTTGCATTTGCAGACACAGCAATAACGTGGACATTTAGATGTACCACATAGTACCTGCAAGGGACGGATGAAGAGGTTTCACATCCTTCACTTCACCTGGCTCCTCATTGCCGGAACCTCCTGTTCTGCCTGAAACCAAGGAAGCAGAATCTTCCTCCCTATTTTCTTCATGGACTCGGCCACGCTGTCCGGCCAAATGCGCGTAGTAAACAGGCGGGCAGAGTGATACAGAAGTCGTAGCTCGTGCAAAAACATAGCACATATTATATACAAATGCCTGGAAATAATCGACGGGCATCTGATTTTCATCGTGGATGACATGGTAGTGCACAGGACGTGCAGTGCCTTGAAGCGCGACATGTGAAACCAGGTAAAAATCGTACTCCGACGGATGGGTGATATCTCTCTCAACAATAGTACCGGGAAGCACGTTTCCGTTGCGATCTCCGCCATTGCGGCTGGCTGGAAACACACGTGAGTGGTGTCGCTTGGAGCAAATCACAACAGTGATGAACGGCTTGTATCCCGCTGAGAGCGACTCGCACGCCTTTTTAATGTCGACCAACTCTTGATCAATAATTTGCTGGTATTGACCTTCAGACACACCGTCACGGAAATAGAAAATCCGCCCGGGAACCTTACCGGTATTTGACCGGAACTGTCGGAGTAAAGTAGTAACAAACACTTGAATATTCCTGGAATTGATGACCTCGACCCGGTGCCCATTCGTGTTCACAATACCGGCATAACGCGTCGCTTGGAGATCAAGCGAACCGACCATAGAAGCAAATGACGCGCGCCCAGATCCTGGGGCAGGATGGGAAACATCCGCACCCAAAATAAGAGTTGGCTCCTTATTGTAAAGTGGGTAAGAATTCTTATCCAAAAAGACGTTAGTACCACCAAGCTTGCAGTTAACCTTGAGATCAACATTCGCACAGTACTGAGGCTTCGCTTGCTCCACGTGACGAAGTTGGACGCACTGGGAGCACACACCTAGGCCGATATCGCATGCAGCTTTAATCGAGTTATACGGCTCGGCACCTTTGGAAGGCAAGACAAAAAGTAAAAGCTGCGGACGCTTGCGAACAGCGTTTCCTGCGGCGTTGAAAATCTCTCGGACATTGGTGTTCATGTCCCGCTGAGCCGAAGCATACAAGATGGGAGGCGTCATCTGCGTGACTTCACCACCATGGCCCCGATGCACATTGATGAAGGTTCGAACGAAGTTTTGAATGACCTGTTCGGGTGTGCGTCGATTGTCAGCAAACACCATCACACCCCAAGACTCAAGCTTTTGAGGAAGGGCGAGCTTTTGGCCGATCAAGTTCCACCGACCATCATGAGGCTGCAAGGAAACCTTCTTGGAGCCGGGACCATAGTTAATGACAGGAGGAGGTAAGATACGACCATCCGTAACTAACATATCCGGCTGAATTTTTAAGTTATATGCCTTCAAAACAGGATCATTATCCCAACCGAGAGTTCGAGCATTTGAGCGAATCGCGTTCATCCGAGCGTCCGGACGCTGCGCGGTAATCTTAATCATCTCGGCCGTCTGACGATCGGAAATCTTGTAGGGATAACGCTGGCCCTCCTGGATAATTGCAAGCTCAATGGGGAAGGATGCGCCCTTCTTAGTTTTGATAAGAGGCATGGTCGGATATCGCAGCCTAATGTTATAGGTTCGCGTGAAGTACTGCGCAACAGTGAGCGTCTCGTCCTCCTTCGTCGTGAAAGTCGTTTTGTCGGCGCCATCCTCGCTGAAGCCGTCGATGATAAACATCTTCTTCTCGTGTTCTGGTCCACGATACTTAATATAAAAGCTCAACTTTCTAAATCGTCGAAGCTCTCGGCGACCGTTCGGGTTTGACAAGCGGTTGGCGGTGTCATCGGGAGAACCTACACTCGAATTAGAACCATTTCAGTCTACGAGACTGTAGAACATCATACGCAATCCCATGAATTTCGTCAAAACGTCGATCAACGGCCCAGCCGACCAAAACACAGTAGTTGCGACGTCCACATTAACCGTCAACTGGCCCATAGAGGCGCGAACGGACTGGAAGATTCCCTTCCAAGCCTCGACACCTCCATCGAGAGGAGACGCGCCTTGACTCTGAAAGAATGAGCGCTTAATGGCAATGAGACGTTTCGATGGGGTCTCTCGAAGCAAATGGTCGAGGAAGTTGATGGCAACAAGAACCTCATTGTCCATAGTATAGCGATTGTTGATATACTCATCAAGGATCTGCATTGAGACGATCGCAGCCTTGCGAATCAATACGCGATGCTTATTAGAGCGTCCAGGACGAGCAGGACGTCCTGATTACTTGTTAGCTAAGGGCAAATCATAAACGGACAACAAGTTACCTTCGTCCAAGTCTACAACAACTGACAATTCATCGCCAAATGCCAACGGACCACGAGACCACGCCAAACGGTTACCTAATAAATTAGCTACGACGGACCAAGTTGCGGAGTCATTCAATTTGCGTACCGTCGAAAATGACCGGCTTTCCTGATTCGCCCAGCCTCTCTTGGAGGACAGGGCTGTTCCAAACCTTCTTAATCAAGGTGCGGGTATCACCACCAACATTGACTTGAACCTAGACAGCACTTAGGTACTCCATCCTGTTATGCTGATGAAGGAAATCGCCACTTACATCATACTGAACGATCTCTACGTCTGGGAAAGACGCGATGCGGAAATGATTCACGTAAAACTTGGTAGGTGTACCCGCAGTACCATAACCAGGGCGCTTGACCAGATTCTACCATTACAGCAGGGTTAGCACGAGGATCGGTAACCGCAAGCCCATTTTCTTCCCTTGAAATGTAGGAAAAAACTTACAGTAAGCGCCAACGGGCTCTGAGCAGGTAAAACGGGAGCCATAACTGATAGACTACGTTAACAACAGAGCGCGATGCCGACTGTGCTGCTGTCGAAGAGATGGTGGATCTGAGTTGTAGAAGAGGAAAACGAGAGGGGGAGGCACTCAGTTCACTGATGTAATGCGTTCAACCACAAATTAGGGAAAGGAGAACATGGGGACCCTGCCAGCTATTCCTCTTTGGGACTAGCATAAGTATACCGTCCGTACCATTGTATTGTTGACTATATGATACCGAGCCATACGCCCTTTTGTCATAAACGAGACGACAACGCGCTACAAGCCTACAACTCGTTATTTACGCGTCAAGAAAGCGTTTGCAATAACAACTACTTAGCGCACAATAAGGCAATATCATAATTATCATTATGGTATACTTATCTAATCCCAAAGAGGCATAGCGCGTAGGGTCCCAATCTCTCAAGCTAAACCCTAAACTGCCAACGATCGGTCGCCTTGAAACATATGGTGAGGAGCAAGGGCAAGGGTCAAATCATGATTGGTAGAATTAAAATCAACTCCTGTTTTGTACAAATTTGACACGAAAAAATTTCCTCATTTAGTTCCATCTGAATATTGTTGGTTCCCGAATTCTCTCCACAGAATTCTGGCTCATGAGAATGGTCTTGTCTATGGCTGTCGGCAGTGTCGATTCATGTACGAATCAGCGACGTATATCTAGTCAATTTCTCCTGTCGTTGTGCCATAATTGTCATCACGTTACAGCGTCTATGGTGTATATAAGCTGACTGGTGATTGCAATTAGGCAAATGTACATCAGAGAACCAATAACCGTCGAATTAAAGAGCTTTCCCGTCATGTATAAGCTACAGAAATATGGTATAGTCCAGATACATTGCTCCGCGAAAAAATGGATGTCGTGAATACCCAAACATGCAAATGGTGCAAAATCCTCTGTCCAATACCTGCTTGTAAAACCGCTAGCAACTTCACCCATTTCTCTGTAATGGTCCTTCGGTCTATGGTAACCTAGCAGTCCAATTCAGTAACCATCGAAGTGGAAACAATAGCGTCTAACATACTCCACATATACTCGTCAGCCGCGGCTTCGGGTGGCTTATGCGACATCACAAAAAATCGCTAGAAAATTCTATAATGATCTGCGATCATTTGGCTAGATATTTTCTCATATTCCACAATACCACTGGAGAGATCGTACAATCGTACGCATATGGGGATTAGGGTTTTGGTTCCACTTATGGTCTTCAAGTCAACCTTTCCCCCCTTCCTCTACCTACTGGCCGCGTGCACTGTAGTAATGCATCTACTGGGAAAGAATGGTCATTTCGTTGATTTGCAAAGTGCTGGGCACTAGCGAGCTGTTCGTTCTCTCGCAAATAGAGCTCACAAAGCAATTCATGACAGGGCGGGTCGCGTTCTCAGAGTATTATGTCATTAGCTATCCATTTACCAGTGCATCTTTGTTCCACGTCCTCCTAATGCCAATCGTCTTCATCACTGGAGTGTTGACGCACGATGTTTCTCAGGTGAGTGCAGATTCGTACTATGCAGGTGGGAAACGCCAATTGGCGCACCTATCTAATTGATACTCAGGTCGATCGACTTTGGTCCATGTTACCGTCGGCTACCATTTTTCATTATGCTATCCATAACTATTTGAACGGTAATGGATCGCTGAGGCTATACATCTATTTGGCCATAGCTTTGTTTTGGTCCACTCGACTGACGTACAACTTCGCCAGGAAGGGAGGTTACAGCCCGGAAGGGGAAGACTATCGATGGGAGATTTTGCGATCAAAGATGTCGCACTTTCAATTCTTACTTTTCAATGCATTGTTCATTAGTGTAACACAATTGATCATTCTGCTGTGTATTACAGCACCTGCGATGATCTTCGTTGAGGTTGGTAACGAGGACCTCTACACCGGAGATTATGTGTTCGGGTCACTGTTAGCGGCCTGTGTGATCTTGGAAGCCGCTGCTGACGAGTATATGTGGAGTATGATCTTTTATGTGTGTCTTCTCTAAGTGAATGAGTAAAGGCTAAAATGGACCGCTAGGTTACCAAAGTGCAAAACGTCACTACAAAGAAACTGGTGAAGTTGCTAAGGGATTCACAGCGAAAGCGCTCAAGAGAGGTTTCTGTACCATCGGCATGTTTGCGTATTCACGACATCCGAATTTTCTGATGGAGCAATGTATATGGTGTATACCATACTTTTGGGGCTCATACTTAACCGGCAAGTTATTGAATTGGACTATTATTGGCGCGCCGATGTACGTATGCTTGTTCCAAGGCTCAACCTCATTTACTGAAGGAATTACGAGTGCCAAATATCCGGAATACAAGGAATATCAGAAGACAGTAGGAAGGTTCATTCCCAATGCAGGTAGTCATTGGGTTGAGGTGCTAGAGGAGGATCGAACGGACTAACGTGGAATCGTCCGTGCGAAATTGTACGTTAAAACGAGCCGACCAAAACGAAGCTATTGCCAAATATATGTACATTCTCATAGAGTCAGTACCGATTATGTAACTATGGACAACATAATGGAGAATAGTGGATGCCGGTAATATGACGGACGCAGTCAGTTACCATATCCGTGCAAACCACCAGCTCCGCCACCTAATCTCCTCAACCCAACACGTAATACGAGGTTGTATTTACCTGAGAAACGTCGTGCGTTAATACTCCTGTAATGAATATTATTGGCATTACGAAGACATGGAACAAGGTCGCGCTCGTATATGGAAGCTAGCGATATAGTAGTCTGTAAAGGCAAGATTTCCGGTCAGGAATTGCCTAGTGACTTCAATCTGCGAGAGAGCGAACTGGTCACTGGTGCCTAGCGCGTTTCAAATGAACGAGATAGACATTGCTTACAAATGTCGAACACTTCAAGGCGAAGAAATTGACATTTAGCCCTTAGTACAACTTTACGAGACCATAACCACTCGATAGCTTGGTTGGTGAAGTCTGGCGACAGCGCGAACCCTAGGAATGAAACTGCTACGGAATTCCAAACGGTGTTGCTGATTTTATGGCAAATGCAATTTGACTCGATCGGAAAATGACTGGGAGGCAAGATTGAACCGGACCCTGTTTCATTTCTGGATGCCAGTCAAGAGTTCGTTTTATAGCCACTGCGGATCGATACTCCAACCGTCCAACCACCGCCGAGCCGCACGACTTCCCCTCCGTGACTCGATGTTTCAGTCTCGCCGGTCGTAATCGCCAAACAGACACCACAACAGAAACCCCTAAACAACACAGAGGCAATTTGAAAGACATGTCAAGTGACGAAGGTCGATTTACGCGTTCAGATGTCGTGCGAATGTTAGAGCGCCGTGATCTCTCGGATTGCGAAGTTAGAAAGTATCTTCAATTTGAATGCAATTTGCCCGGCAAGATCGACGATGTGCCTGGATGCAGACCTATAACAAGATATTTTGCAATGTGTGCCCACCACAAGTGATATTACATGTGGAAATAGGCTATGCTAATTTCCTCTTTCAGATGTAGGGACAAAAAGGGCAGTACTCCTGGAGTGGAACTCACAGGAAGCGAAATCCATAGAGACTCAGCAACACAGTTGTTCCGTAATAGCGCTTCTAGATCACGATAATTTATCTAGTTCAACTCATCTGAAATTGTACAAAAGTCAACGCAGTTGGGCCACTCGAACCCAAAGTGTAACAGCGATTAGGAGACGGCAACAAGGAGGGACCACACGTGGGATGCCTTCGAAACAAGAACGCTTGATCAGCAGTCTCAAGAAGAAGTTACTCCGTAGATAAATTGGTTATGTATATTAGAGCACACTATATTACATTTCAGAGTGCATATCACCTATATCGCCCGCTTTCAATCTTATAGGCTTTTGATTTCTTACTAACAACGCGTTCATCCTCAGGATTAAATCCAGCTTGCTCAGCTCCGAACAGAGCCCAAGACGGAGACTTTGCAATATAATCCATTGGTCCAAACTCCCCTCCCTCGCGCAATAGCTCGAAGAATCGAGCATAGTCAATATGCGTATACCATTCACCTTCGATTTTAAATCGGTTCTGAGCAATGAGTATACAACAGCTATGCGCATGTTCTGCGGCGATGTCATAGTCTAAGCCAAGATCCTTCAACGACGCATTGAGCTGAAGTACAAAGTCACGAACTTCTTCATAAAATGGAACGTTGGCCATTGTAAGGCTTCCTTTACTACCTCCATTCGTCGTACCTTTCTGTCCACTTGTCGCGGCTGATGTGCCACAGTATGTAACACCCTTGATCTCAATAAAGCATGGGAGCGCTTGTGCAACGAGTTTGGCATAACCCAGGACTTCGCTAGCATTAAAGCCTTTCACAAGGGTCAATCGAAATACTGTTCGCTGAGAGGTCTTGTTTCGAATAATATCTAAACACCGATTGAAACGCTCCCAAAAATCCTATCAACTGCCTGTTAACTGATTAGAAGTCCATCAGGAACTAAACTAACGCACCCTATGCAGCGGCCTATCTATCCTCCGTAGCGATTCCTTATCACTGGCATCAATCGACACGTACAACTGCGTGACTTGCTCCAGCGTCTTTAGCTGCTCGGGATGCTGCGCATTACACACCAAAAAACTCGAAATACCCCTTTCATGTAGCATTCTGACGAACTCATTGATATGCGGGTAAAAAATTGGTTCGCCGACAAGACTTAGTGCGCAGTGTCGTACTGTAAATGCTTCAGCAAATCGGGCGGCCTGTACACCAGGCACACCGCGCATCTGTTTGATTTTGGCGTAGTGGGCTTCCAAAGCTCCTTCCAGAATGACGTCTGGTGGATCAACTTGCCAACGCCAAGTCGTTCCGACAGGATTACTCCCATGTCTCCAGCAGAAGACACATTTATTGGAGCATGAAAGAGACGGCGTGGTCTCCATGCACAAATGCGACTTGATGCCATAAAATGCAAACTTATAGCAAGATCCTCGTCCTCGAAGAGCTGATTTTGTCCACCTACAAATCTTGACACCAGAGTGACTGCCGACGATAGTGTAGCCTTGCTTAGTAAGAGCATTATACGTCGGAGTGTCCCTGCCAACCATTGCCTTTTTAATTGTCGACTCATTTGATATTCGAGAATTCTCAATGATGACACCCATATCTTCCACATCGATCACATCCTTCGCACTAGTCGTATTCGAAAGGTTTAGTGAATCTGCACCGTCAGCATCCTTGTCCACCTCTTCGACTTCCTCGTCGTCAGAGTCGCTAATGTCGACCATCTCGCTGACATTGGCCGGATCAGCAAGATTATCGCTCAAATGGCTTATCCATTCTTCGAATTCATCATTCGCGTTTCCTTTAACGTTTCCAGTACCAACCGGGAATGCTCGCGGAGCCCCTAATTTCCGTAGATATTTGTCGACCAGCATCGCTTGGTAACAGTACATGTCCTCATCCCATCCTTCCCGATCTCCAATACCGAACACGGCGTAGCCTCCAAGATTACGAAGCGGTCTTGAATCAATTCGGAAGTCATTATATGTGTCCTTCAACGTCTCAATGAAAAAATCAAGTGGCGACTCCGAAGCATAAGAAGGAATGACAAACAGATACAATGCATTGTAGAGTGACTGAGCCGGCGCTACAAAATAGCTATCAAGATCGTCAAGGTAGTCTAGATTCTGCACATGGATACGACGCATAGAAAGATCCGAGTGCTGGGAGAGGGTAGATCTCAGATGCAGCGCGTACTTTTCAGAAGTTCCTGTGAGCGTCGAATAGAATATACAGATATCCGACTCGGTTGGGAGGGATTGCGTATTAGCGATCTTCGAGCGACGCGTAAAGACTTTTGCGCCTCTAGTCTTGCGCGATGTGGTTGATGTGGTCAATGCCGCAGCAGAACCATTGGTGCTACTCAGCTCCGTAGGAGCCGGGCTTGCACTCATCACTGTATTCCGCCCTTCTTCTTTATCTTTCTGCGACTGAGCTACTACGAAATCGTGGTCGTCGTCGGAATACTCGTCGTCGGGAGCCGAGTGCTTTAGATCGCGGCTCTTGCCATCTCTTTTCGGGATAGTGGCTCGAGGCTGATAGAAACAGTACTTCCAGTAAACGTATGCAAACGTTACACCTAGAACAATAGGAAGACGCAAGTCATGCCATACTGATAACAGCTTACTCGCACCGCTGCCGGCTGCGCCTGTCGCATCCACTAGAACCAAGTTAGTATGCGTCTCCGATCCATATGTAGGTCACAAATACGCAATTAACTAATCAGCACCACTCACCCATGTTTACTAAGCGGTAACCCAGAAATGTCAACTCGCTAGGTGAATCTGGTAGTGTGACCTGAATCTCGAGTAGACAGCTAAAGACTAGTTCACCAAAACTTGAAGGTTATCACGGAAAATTTTGAGACGTATTCAATCCGGCTATGGCCAAACACAACGCTAATTGTCAATTTCTGTCAAATTATACAGTTTAAGAATAGCAATCGAGGGCCCCTCATCGTAGTATATTTTTCTATTTTCCACAATTCGTGCGCATACGAAGGGACTGAGGGTAAGGGCAGGGATAAACCTTACGCAATCGTCGGCGAGGGACCGTTGCCACAGCTCACTTTTACCGTGGGGTTGACAAAAATTCTGAGGATTATTCCTGTAGGCTCACACGCGCCTAAGAAGGTTATATAATTCGAGCATATGTGAAAGAATTGACTGACATTGGTGATGTAGATGTCCCTGATTTGGAAGAAATTGTCAATAATGAAGTGTTTATATCGCATCGGCAACTTTCAATCGAATGCGAAGCTAGATCGGATGTCGTATATATCATAGATATGAATTAACGATAGGTCTAGTATCTTGCAGGTCAGGATTTCAATCTTTTCATTGTCACAGTTTGGCAAGCGTACGACCGATTTACTCGAATGCAATAACTCGGCAAGGCACCTAGGTGTCTTTGCAGAACCGGGCAATACCGAACGCCCGCCTCCAATCGGCCCAAACATGCTGCCCTAGTTCTAGTAACATGTGGGTAGAGATTTTAAGTGTTTAGTTCTGTCACTAAGTGTTTGAAATCTTTACGGACAGCATGAATCTTAACTGCCACCAAAGGCCAAAATCATAGTGCTCAGCCATTTATATGCTGGGCACAATCGATTCGCAACGCTGTCATGGAGGTTTCAGAAAATGAGTTTGTTGGCTCAACCCCTTAATGTCAATGGCTTAAATCATAGATCCAGGAGAGCTAAGTAGTGAGACATTGAGGACCAGAGGACAATTCCATACGTTTTCCGATGAACTCATAATACGTATTGGTTTGTTCAGTGAGGTCAGCGTGCTAAACCCTTTCAGTATATCGGGCTATTGTCTTTTGGTATGACAAGCAGTTTTCTGACCGTGAACAGACCAGCAAGACGATGATTTTACTAATTATATATTGCTGTATTATTATGCGTTTTGATTAGCGTTAAACAATGAGTAATTAATCATTCTAGTCGAATGAGATTGATGCAAACTTGCGCATCCCCAATATATATTACTTTCAGTCATACAAGATCGCAGTTAATCTCTCTAACTGAATTGACTATAACTACAAAGCATAGCCAAATTCTGGCTAGCTAGGCAATCCAAAGAAACCAGCAACTGCACGGAACGAATTTTGATCAGAACAGTTCTCTGGGAATCCTGTAAAATACACACCAGGAGCTTCACCAACGTTTGCCAACCTCGATAAAGCAGTCCAAGAGTTGATCAATCAACAAATGACCATCTAACCATTGATTTCCCACGAAGCTATCTCAATGGCAACATTACACAGACGACCGTCCACAGAAAGCAAGACATCAAACAGACAAAATGTAATTCCCGACGATGAATAACGGACCGGGAAATACTAAACTTTCCATTCTCGCAGTTAGATTCAATGGATGGGGTTAACGGCAAAGGCATGCAACAAACATGATCGTGAAGTGTTTGCGTACCATAATATGCAGACTATCGACATCGATGAGTGCAATATGTACGATGTATCATCAGATGTCAGACTGAAAGTTTGCAATGAACGCCATGACAGTTACAATTCCGACTGCCAGGGTCACAATTTAAGAGATAACTATCCGTGAGCGCATAGATTATTCGTGTGAAGTGTGTGCATACACAATTCTCATAACGCATGACGATTTACGCTGTAACTGCAGCGTGGTGTCATCACCGAGTCAGTTTTAGCGCTGCTCCAGTGCTTCAGATAAGATCTTGCGTCGAGACAATTTCGAGGTTTAAAATTAATCCATCCGAGAGTTCGAGAACTTGTCAATTCAAGTTAACAAGCCCCGCCAACACGAGCGCAGGTTTTGTATTGGCGGTTGGCCACCACTTCCTGAGAAACAGTAATCGGCAGCAAATTTACTTCTTTTGGCAACTGTTCCTTGTTGCTCTTAGGGTGACTCATTATAGTCTGTAGTGTTTGGGCAAGACGATAGTACCAAGCTGCCTCTTTCTTGAGTTAATTTCATAGGCAAAACCGGGCCTATAGTCAAGTGTTCTATCATTGCACATCACCTCATCAATGGCGCAGGTAGCAGCGGCCGCGATGACCTCGTCGTCAGCCTCCACAACCCAGCCATCCTCCGCGACCAGACCGAAATTTGTCCCTACACCATCAACGATTCCTCTGGTAAACGCGTGCGCAGACATTGCTCGACGAGTGGATCACTACCTTGCGACAACTCCTGCATCTGAGGCCCCGGAGACAGCAGATCTGCGTCAACGGACGAAGGAGCGCGTACGAGAATCACTAGGCGTCATCAGCGAGGCTTTGAAGCGTTACAGGTTCGTCATATTGGGGCAATATATGGCTGCAGTACCATATTGCTTACATTTATAGCATTGACGAGCTGGCGATTTCTTTTAATGGGGGCAAAGACTGCCTCGTGATGCTTGTCTTACTCCTCGCGAGCCTTCACTACCACTCTTCCCAATATCCACCACAGCGGATCCACACCGTTTATGTTCATTCATTTAACGCGTTCCCAGAAGTTGATGCCTTCGTCAATGATTGTGCCGCATTATATTCTCTCGACTTGATCAGGTTACCACCGCCAATGAAAGCTGCTTTCCAGAAGTTCCTTGACGCCAAACCGCACGTCAAAGCTATCATGGTCGGTACTCGACGGACCGATCCCAATGGTGCCGAACTTACGTTCTTTGACGAGACCGACCACGGCTGGCCGAATTTCATGCGCGTGCATCCTGTCATCGATTGGCGTTACGCTGAAGTGTGGCATTTTTTGCGAGAGTTGGAAATCAAGTATTGCATTTTATACGATTTGGGTTATACATCATTAGGAGGAACCACAGATACCCATCCAAATCCGGCGTTGAAACTGGACAGCGGACTAGATCGTGCCGGCGAGCGGTCGTTCAAGCCTGCATACACATTGATCGACGACGACAAGGAGCGGCTGGGAAGAAACGCGTGATTGGGTATCGCGCAATACCGATTCAATCACAACTAGCGTGGCAGTGTTAGTCGTACGAACACGTACGTTCTTGTACATATGGTATGCATTTAGACGCAAATCTACGGATACTATTTATGGATAACTAGGGGGAGGTTATTGTCCAGCGTGGTTTGAATTAGATGGGGTTAGTATTATAAGTTTCGGTTTTATTGCCATCATGCTTCAGCAAAAACTAGAATAGATGGCACGTGCATTTCGATGCTGATGTTGATCATGATTATGCATGTTATTGGTATTTTGTTGAGAGTATCTTGCAAATTGTAGAGGGAATTCTTGGAATTGGCGCAATAATCGAGAGTACAATTTAGAATATAATGCATGGCTTAGAAAACAGAAAGTCAATGTACCGTTGTGTACCGTTGTATCTGTCTAATGAGTGAACTTTATCAGTCGTATGATTCTATCGGATGTCCAGACAGATGCGAGTAGCTCTAGACAGGATGCTAAATAGGCGGCATTGAATTTGTCAAGCCGGCAGTCGAGACTGGCCGTAAATGAAATGAATATTGTGAATAAATGTCTACAGATGCGGAATACTTTAGACAAAACCAGCTATACGATCGATGACAAAAATCATCCTGATTTTATTATAAAGGCTGGCAATGCAGCCACAATAAACAAGCAGATGAATCAGAACTAGAACTGGTTTGTGCGATTATTCAGGCTCTCGTCCACCGACAGACTGTGTGCAGCAACAGAAAACGTCCGTCGACAAATTTGAGCTGCCGTTAAAGTGAGACAGTTGCAATTTTCAAACTTTTAGTGGCCGCAGCTTCAGTCTCAGGTATAGCAGTACCTTGAACTAACTTCTTCGTCTTAATTCCACCGACGTCGTGGACAGCGTTCGCAGGACTATTTCTGTATCCACATCCTGCCCTTCCGCTCCTCTTCTGCCAATGAGTTGCTACGTCATAGTATCTGGACAACTTCTCGTACGCTGTATATTCGCTCAAAACAGGCTCATCCAGACGCAAGATCCCATCAGGTTGGACTACCCCTTCACTGTTCATCCGCCTATCCGAATACTTGATTTCGTAATACATTTCGTCCGATTCATCCAGCTCACGCACAGTGTTTTTTGGCTCTGTATTTGGCTCTGACGATAGAGTCTCTGTGACGACAAGCTCGGCATAGTATTCCTTCTTGCTGTTGCTAAAGATATCGCTAGCCGAAGCTTCCCTAGCTTTTGCTCGCCCAACTCTTACATCCATGCCTCCAGCTAAAGAGTTCCCGGTTTCCATTACCTCGACAACGTACTCATTCTTGGAGAAGTCGAAGTACGGCGTTCTCGGATTGCACTGTACCGGCTCGACGCAGGAGAAGGAGTCAGCAACCATAGGGGCCAAATGTACGGTAGAACCCGTGCTGCGTTCAAAAAAAAAATAAAAGATTTATGTGTGGTTGGGTGGGATGCAACTCGCGAGCTAGGGCCCGGGAATATTTTTGACGGTTGTAAATCGGCCTGGTGCTGTCATGGCACCATTCTCAACCAGTACTTAACATCGTGACATAACTTCCAAATACAGTAAAGAAACTGGCAGATTTTAGCATATATGCATCGTAAACCCAATAAAGCAGCTATTCCAACGCGTGACACGTTTACACTCGACGGGCTAAGCCAAAAGTATAGTACAAACCCCTCACAAGAGACAGCATGCAACAGTTGCCCTGTCGACCAAATGTTTATGGTCGTCGCGCGACAAGTAACAACAGCGCCTCGCTCACCGTCCCGTACTACGGCAGCAACGACAATCGTCAAAGGGTCACCCCACGAATTTCGTAATCTGACAGATGTGCATGATTTGAACTGCCTACACGCACTTTTTTTTACAAGCGGCATAATCTCATTCGGCATTCGTCTTACAGTACCAGACACCATGGCACCAGCTGCTCACACACGCGTGGCACCTCCGCACCAACTATCTCCAATATCACAGAACTTTTCACAAGGTCGAAACTATAACGGTCCGGCTCTCTCGCATTCCAGCTCGCCTAAACGCGTTCATACTTTTACGCCAAGTCAGATCAAATCTGCGCTGACGTCGCAGGATGATGTGAACACTGGCACATCACTCAATCAAGCCGCTGAAGATGGCGACTGGAATGATGGCGAGCACGCTGAGTTTTCGGGGAAGCGGTGGGTGTGGGTTGCTGACCCTGACAAGGCGTTTATCAAGGGATTTATTACCAAAGAAGATGTGGACGGGATGCTACATATTCGATGTACTGACGACGTGGTATGTTTAATATTATGCCAGTTCTTGCCATTCGAAGCATTAACAGAGCTAGGATCGGGTTGTGAAGAAAACCGAGATCGATAAGGTCAATCCTCCGAAATTCGACAAGGCCAACGATATGGCTGAGTTGACTTACCTTAACGAGGCCTCCGTTGTTCACAATCTGGCCTCTCGCTATATGGCGGACATGATTTATGTAAGTTCTCTGCGTCTTCAGACTGCATCTGTGACGCCGAGCTAATGGGACTAGACGTACTCGGGACTGTTCTTAGTGGCGGTCAATCCCTACTGCAGTTTGCCAATTTACAGCCACGAATATATTTCAACGTACAAAAACCAGTCTCGCGATGGTACGCCACCACATATTTACGCCATTACTGATCTCGCATTCCGCAATATGCTGGAGATGCGCGAAAACCAATCTATCCTCGTTACTGGTGAATCTGGCGCGGGAAAGACCGAAAACACCAAGAAAGTGATTCAGTACCTTGCCGCAGTCACGACGCCAACAAACACAACGAGTGAACTTGGCACCTTTGAGCAGCAGATTTTGCAGGCAAATCCAATTCTTGAATCATTCGGCAACTCACAGACTGTTCGGAATAATAACTCATCGCGGTTTGGAAAGTTTATTAAGATTGGATTTAGCCGGTCTGGGCAGATTTCTGGTGCGTATATCGATTGGTACTTGCTCGAAAAGTCACGGGTTGTTACACAAAGCCCGCTTGAACGGAATTATCATATTTTTTACCAGCTGGTATGCGGCGCATCGACATCAATGCGCGAGAAGTTCTTGTTGGACGGCAAGGTCGGGGACTACGCGTACCTGAATAGTGGTCAACGGTCAATTCCGGGCGTATCGGATACGGACGAGTTTAAGAACTTGATGTTGGCATTCAAGGTCATGGGATTCTCCGAACAGGAACAAACAGACTTGCTACGCGTGATTGCGATTATCCTGCACATCGGCAATCTTGAGATTGGAGAAGAGCGCTCGTCTGGTCAGGCAAAGCTTTCGCAGTTTTCCCAAGTAGAAAAGCTGTGCCATGTCATGGGCGTTCCAGTCGACGCGTTTGCGAAGGCACTTTTGCGACCACGAGCCAAGGCCGGTCGAGATTGGGTCGACCAGTCTCGTACGCAGGCACAGGTGCAGTTCTCGTTGCATGCGCTCGCCAAAGTCTTGTACGAGCGCGGCTTTGCATATCTTGTCAACCGGATCAACGAGGTTTTGGACCGAGATAGTGACGGCAACATGTTCATTGGCGTGCTTGACATTGCAGGTTTCGAGATTTTTGAGGCGAATTCATTTGAGCAGTTGTGTATTAACTATACAAATGAGAAACTGCAACAATTTTTCAATCATCATATGTTTGTGCTTGAGCAGGAAGAGTATGCCAGGGAGAACATTGAGTGGCAGTTCATTGACTTTGGGCATGATCTTCAACCGACTATTGACTTGATTGAGAAGTCGAATGTATGTTACCGTTATGAGTAGAAGAGGAAGATGATAAGCTGACGAACGTAGCCCATCGGCATTTTTTCGTGCCTGGATGAAGATTGCGTGATGCCTCGGGCGACGGATAAATCATTCACGGAGAAGTTGCACACGCTCTGGGCTAAGAAATCTGACAAATATAAGCCGTCGTTATTCAAGCAAGGCTTTCGACTGACGCACTACGCGGCAGAAGTTGACTACTCGACCGAAGGCTGGCTCGAGAAAAACAAGGACCCACTGAACGACAATATCACACACTTGCTGTCACTTTCCAGCGAACCTCATGTCGCGCAGCTATTTGCGGACGACGCGGAAGGGGATGGCGCGACGAGGAAGAGGAAAGGATTATTCCGTACGGTCGCGCAGAGACATAAGGAGCAGCTTACTTCGCTGATGGCGCAATTGAATTCCACGCGCCCGCATTTCGTGAGGTGCATTCTCCCGAACCACGAGAAGCGGCCGAAGAAGATGGATAACGTGCTCGTGCTTGATCAGTTGCGATGTAATGGTGTGTTGGAGGGCATTCGGATCGCTAGAACTGGATTCCCAAATCGCCTTTCGTTCGCGGAGTTTAGACAGCGATATGGGATTCTTGTTACACAAGGCGCGGGCGCGAGAGGGACACAACTTGCGAGGGCGGCATCAACGGGGTATGTTGACGGGCAACGGGCGTGCTCGCTCATCCTCGATGCGTTGAAGCTTGACAAGAGCGCGTATAGGGTCGGTATCACCAAAGTGTTTTTCCGAGCGGGTGTATTGGCGGAGCTGGAAGACCGACGAGAGAAACTCGTGGCGAGCGTGATTACTTTGATTCAGAGTCGGGCTCGTGGGTTCTTACAGAGACGGCACGTTAATAAACGCTTGTACCGCGCTGACGCTGTGCAAGTTATATCGCGGAATATGGCGGCTTCGCAGACTGATAATCCGTGGTGGAAAATGTACGTCAAGATGCAACCGTTGCTCATAGCACAACGCGAAACAGTGCAGAGCATGGCGCGGGATGGGGAATACCGCAAGGTTGTTGCGCAGCTCGCCGATTCTGAAAGCGAGAGCCAAAAAGCTCGCGAACGGGCACGCAAGTTTGAGACGGAGATGAAGAAAGTTCAGGAGACGCTTGAGAGCGAGCGTGCGCTTGCGATAGATAACCAGGAGATACTGCGACGGTCGCAGAAGCGGGAGGCGGACTTGGAGGAGCAACTTGCTGGAGCACTGGACGACCTAGATAAGCTGGAGGCGCAGTGCGAGGAGTTGCTTGATGCGAAGCGCAAGGCAGACAAGGAGGTTGAGATGTGGCGCGGGGAGTTGGAAAAGGGGGCGAGGATTATTGGCCGGTTGGAGGGAGAGAAGAGTGCGTTGGATAAGCGGATGGAGGCCCTTGTTGCGGATTTGAGCGCGAAAGACGATAAGGAGGGCAAGATTCACGGCGAGATGGAGCAATTGTGAGTTTGTGCATGTGGCGCCCACATCGGAGCAAAGCTAACGCAGAGGTCTCGCGCAGGAATCAGGAAATTCGGCTGCTCAAGACGATTGTCAGTCAACGCGAGAGGCAGCTGATTACAGTTGAAGAGCAGTTGAAGAAGTCCGACAGTGAGCTCGAGAGCCGGTTAGAACAGGCGGTAAGTTTCATTTGTTGTAAATTGATTTTAGGCCACTGACGATGGAGTAGAAACTGCGGTTCGAGAGCAGCAACAGACAGATGCAGACAGCCGTGCGAGAGAACCAGGAACTCCGTGATAAGATAGTGAGCCTGACGCAGACGACAGGCAGGTTTGAAGGGATGGTCAAGAAGAAGGAAGCGGAAATAATTGTACTGCGGGCGGAATTGAAGCAGGAAAACGAGGCGCGGGAGAAGTTGGAGAGCGAGAAGGCCGCTTTGGAGCAGGAAGTAGAGAGTGTGGCGAAGCGGATTGGGATTGCGGAGGACGAGAGCGCGAGCCTGCGGCGAAAGATGCAGCAAGTCGAGGCCGAGCGGGATGCACTTCGCGGACGGCTGCGGAGGAAGGACGAGGAAGACGGAGAGATTCGGGCGAAAAGGGTACTTGTTCGGAAGGAGGAGATGAAGGTTTTACGAGAGCGGGTGAACGAGGCGGAGAGGAGCTTGAGGGTGGTTGCTGACGTGCTGGACAAAGTCGGGGGCAGCACCAGTGGGAGTCCGCGGAAGGTGTTGAGTGAGAATGTGCCAGTTAATTGATTCTCCGAATGGTTTTTGGTCTCTCTTTATTCTAGGAATAGCAATGATATAACAATTACGGTTATAGAGACGAAACGATGAGATTGCCAAAGAGGTATCTTGGTTTTTCGGGGCGGCGAATTCGCACAACGACGACAATCCAGTCTCAGTTGGGGCGAAAACTGTAGATAATGTAAGCCGAGGACGGCGACTAAGTTATGTCGACAGGTAGATAGATGCACGACAAAGCAAGATTGATGCACGGCAGAGTTTCTCCCTAATGTCTAACGACTGAACCGAGGCGTGGCCAGTTGCTACGGATGCAGTGGGGATTGGCTTAGGGCATGCCGCCAGCTGCTAAGCGAGCACAGTCTCGGCAGGCGACACGAGTTTCTTCTTCCGTCGCTTGGCTTTCGTTTCTGAACAGAGCGTAATTATGTCGCGACGTGGGGAATGGAACGCAGGACGCGTTTTTGACGACGACGATCACGTTTGGTTTCGCGTGACTAGAGGAAGGAAGCAAACAAGATTGTGGGCTGTGCAGCGGGTTTTGCATAGAGTACTATGAATAGAATATTAAGTAGGACGAAAGAGGAGAAGAGAGGAGAGGAGAGGAGAGGAGAGGGGGCGGACTGCGGCCGGAGGGGGACTGCGACGTGAGTTAATTGTCTGTGAAGTGGACAATCTTTAACGCCGTCGGGTGTGTTTAATTTGAACAAGCCGGTCCAAGTTTCTCAGACAGGCACGGCATTGGGATTGCGACTCGGCTGAATATCATATGACAATGACTGCACTAAATATGGAATAAACATCATGGCCGGCAAAGCCATTAAGTATATATGTTTTGTATGGGGCGAAAATGTCAGATGCGGCCGGTTCGGGGTTCGGAACGTGGATGTATGCGTATTGACACGGGGCAAATAAGGTTAGCGGCGACCGGTGGCTTGGCATGCCGTCGGGGTTTTTCTGTCTCGCTAGGCGCGGTGAGCATACGAATGCATTGTAAAGTACAGTGCCCATGATGTAATACGACGCAATGAAAGGGCCGGCCCTGTTGCCGAGCCCTAATCAGCTGTTGCAGGACCAAGAACGGATCAGCGCCTCAATAGAGTAGAGCGCTGGTTTTCGCCGGGATTTTGCATCATCGGACGAAGTTGCCGGGCGGCACGGTGACCATTAAATCCTCTGATGACGCGTCGTCGGCTTGGCTGCGCTAACCCCGTTCGATGGCTCGATTACAGCCGTGCGTCGGAGAACAGTGTTGTCGTGGTGTTGGGTACACGGCGAACCCTTTCGGCAGGCACTGCATATCCCTTACATGAAGCTGATGCGGCGTTGGGTACGGACGTGGCCAGAACAGGGCTTTTGTTTGCCGGGGACTGTCACGGTGAGTGAAAGAACGCGCGGCCCAATTGTCGCGTGGCGCTGTTGCCGGTTTGCCGGAGACAAGTTTGAACCGGAGACGTGACTTTAGCAGACCCGCATGTTAGCTGCGGCAGAGGGGCCCAGACCATATAATAAAAATATACCACAAACTGCCACAGCCGCTGTCGTACCGCGCGCGAGTCGCTCACTCGTTCCAGCTAGTCCGTACTCTTCGTGTTCGGCCCCGAAGGTTTTCCCGCATTTACCGTAAAACCGCGATCTATCGCTCCGCCATCACCCCACCACCAAACCACAACTCTCTCGTCCACAGTCAACCGCTATCTACCCGCCAGTCGGCCCTCTTCCCTCCTTCTTCTTCTTCTCTTCTTGCGCTTTCTTGTTTTGCCTGGTTCCCGCTGCCTCCATTCGGTCCAGTCTGGCACTAGTAAGCTGAGCCGCGCACGGCTGACTGGCAGAAACTCTTTTTTCCTCCGATCATGCCTGCCGCTGACACCGCAAACACCACCAGTCGCACCGCAAACGCTCCTCTTTCAGACCACACAGCTGCAGAAGGCATCCGCATCCTCCACGACATGATGGCCGCCGTCCGGGTATCTCATCCGGACAATTCCGACGAGCACGACAACTGCACTTTGACGCAGGTCGGCAGTAAAGTCAGCGAAAAAGGTGCGTGCATACTTGTGCTTGTTCGTGCCATTGTCGTCCCGCCATCTACTAACGACTCCAGACAATAAAATACTGTCCTACACACACGATTGCGCCGGTAACAGGTGTCCGGGGCGCGCCGTCAAGAAGCTCGTGCGTAAAATGTGCCCACCAGATGAAGGTGCCGGCGAATTGCCTCCCTTGAGTCCGACGACCACGAATGCCACGTCCGAGACTGACACCACGTTGACCGACGGCCTTGTCGATAAAGTCAAGTCGCTGAGTATTAGTCGCGACATGGGAGGTGTGTATTTTAACAAACGTTGCCTTTTTGCAACAATACTGAATTTTTAGGAGATTTAGAAAAGCAGTCGGTCGAGCTAGACGAGGACGTGTCCCACCAATACAAACGACCGCCGTTTGGCCGCCAAATCCGTGCTCTCGTTCCATATAACAAGTTTTGCCCTGGACCACTGGACAGGAAGTCCGACGATCACGACAGTTTTCGACAGGAAGACGCGCGAAAATGGAAAAACAAACCCCGTCTGCGCGACCTTGTCGCCACGATAATCCAGACATGCGCCTACAAATACGGTCTCCTGCGTGCCCGAGGCGAGGCTGTCGTGCTCGCCGTGACGTCGACGTTGTCGAGTACCGGTGTGACTGGAGATTTGTCCCCGAACGGGGATGAGGTCAAGATTAAGGTCGAGCCCGATGCTCCTGTGTCTGTCAAAGTTGAGCCCGATAGTTCTGTATCTGCCTCCATCTTCACACCTTCTGCTGCTCCCGCGCCGGCTCCCGCGCCAGCTGCAGCGCCGGTCCCGATAATGCCTCCGGCTGGTCCGTCGCAGTGGCCGGTAGTGTCCGTCGCGGCTGGCAGTTTGTCAAAGCAGCACTTTCCGGCGCCGAAGCCTGAGGCGCCTGTCTCTGACCTGATGAGCGGCTTTTTGCCTACGGCCGACTCATTATCCGGTAAGGCAGATCGCCACGCTGAAGACGACGTAGATGCAGAGCCGGAACTCGATCTTCCCTCACTCGACCAAATTGCCGACCTGCCCATGGGAGAAGCAGCTTCCGATGACGAGCTTGACATTGAGGAGCTTGCGAAATTCTTTGACGAACAGCCGGAGACCGCCACACCGTCGTATCTCGATTTTGGCGAAGAACGCCCGTCAACGTCGTCGTCTCCGCAGGAAGTCCCTACTACGACCAAGGCATCCGCAGGCGAAGAATGGGCGCCTCTCCATTTCGAGGCCACCGAATCGGCTACAGCGACCAACAGATACATGACGCCGTTCGGGCAACAAGTTCTCATGCACCACGGCTTCCAAGGATCGCTAGACTCCGTCGAAGCTTTAAGCGTCTTTAACAGTCTCATGCGCTCCGGCGTGCCACTCTTTGGTCCTAGCGTGTCTTTATCCTCCGCGACTGCAGTCACCGCAGACGAACTCTCAGCTCCGCTTGTCGGTGTCGCGGCCGGAAAGCCAGGCCCAATCCACGTCCCTGCTCTTGCTGCCGCTACAACATCCGTGGCAACAAGCCCTGCGGCCCTCGTCCTGCACGAGCGTCCACCGTCGCCGCCGCTCGATCCGGTTGACGACCGCGAAGGCGACGACGGCGGCTTCGGCCTCGCTGGTCCGTCAACGTCAACCCTCACTGCGCATCGCGGAGGTCCGGCCGTTCCCGCGTCTGGCGACCCGCTCGTTCACCGGTTTATGGCTATCGGCGGCATTGAGCGGGTGTTCCCCGGACTTGCCACCGACTGGAGTTTCGTGGGAAACAAGCCCAAATCATCATGGGCTCAGTCCGACCAATACCTAGACTCGGTCCAGGGCATAAACTACATCCCGACAGGTCCGAACGACCCCATGAGCATCGCGCGGCTCACGAACCCGAATCCGCCCTCAGAATCCGCCGCGTCGTCAAGCTCTACGGCCGGATCCAGTTCTGCCGGCTCGACGCCGACGAGCTTGAGCTCGGGTTCGAACGGGTACTCGAGCTCGGGTTCGAACGGCTACATCACGAACGGCAGCGGCATCAGCAGTATTAACTCGCTCTTGCTCGGCGCGGCGCCGTTCGCAAGGTATCCTAGCGACTTGGACCAATACCGACGCAGCAGTACCCGTTCGCGGTCGGGCGAAGCTGAAGACGACGACGAAGAAGACGACAACGACAGCTCGTCATCGAACACCGACCACGGGCTAAACTACACGATAAGCTCGAGTTTAGCTCGCGGTCCTGCGCCCCTGCTGCATCGGCGGATAGTGAACAACGCCGCTGTTCCGCCCAACCCGAACTACAACACGCATCCGTCACTGCAAACCCGCCATGAACCCGCGCAACAGCACAGAGCTGGCGGGCCGCAGCGGACTCGTTTGCGAAAGCAGCAATGCCACGAGTGTAACGGGTGGTATTCCAACCTCGCGGCCCACTGCGCGACACACTTATCCTACGCATCCCGGCCACACTCGTGCACGATCTGTGGCCGGGGATTCTCGCGCCCTAACGATCTTCTACGCCACCAAAAGTCTCATCAAGGCGACGCGCCCTTTTGCTGTCCATTCCATGCCGCCGATCCGCGGTGCCATCCATCTGGCGGATTCTCGCGATGCGATACGTATAAGAATCACTTGAAGGCCATGCACTTTGACTATCCCGTCGGCACGAAGAAGAAAGAACGGCAGGGCGCGGGAGGCAAGTGCAAGGCTTGTTTGATGGAGTTTGAGAACGCAGACGAGTGGGTTTCGGCCCATGTCGAGAGTGGCCAGTGCAACGGTTTGCAGTGACCCTTTTTTTTTGTTTTGGCATGCTGAGGTTTTGAGCGTGGGATAGACAAATGGAGTTTTATCGGCGAAATAAAACGGCGATCGATTTTGTACTTTTAGGTGGCTTGTGTTTTGTGAGTACCCGTATATTTACGTTTGCTGCTTATAGCCCTTTTGTTTTTGTTTTGTTATGTGGACGTGCTGCGAACGGAATTGGTAATGTGCTCTATATAACTACATTGTGTGATTTTGCTTTCGTATCGAACACATAGGGTCGATGTTTGTCCGTATTTGTGTTTTAAATCTTCGAGCATCAGAGCTCGACATCTTAATCTTGAACATAATATCCTGCGAAATCTGCGAACTTGCCGTCAAAACAAAAACTGCGCGCGCGTCGGACACGGAACCACGAAAAGTATTCTCCGGCGTGACGCGCACGGGTTGCTATTTCAAGGTCATGTCGATACAAGTCGAAGAAGCAGCTCGGACCCACGGCGAATTCGACATGTGTTTTGCGCCTGACAAAATAGAAGAAAAAAAATTTAACACGCATGGCATGCGTACGTAACTGCGTCTTACGGACGTATCAATGAAACCGGATACTTGAGCCGAGGGTGGTACGTGCTTAGGGTCGCGAGGCGGATGCGTCATTGGTAGCCGGCATCCGCAGCAGCACCCTTTGTTTGCTTGTTTACCGGTCCAGTTGGGTTATCCAAGCGCAAGATGATTATTGTCCTGCACTGCCACCATTACGGCAATGGCTCATGCGGTTGGCTGGGCTTACGTACGCTCGTCTTAACTCCAAAAGCTTCAGTTGCGGGTCGTGCATTATCATCAAAACTCGACGGTCGGCCAATGTAACAAACCAGAATACGCATCGTTTCAGGTCTATTTTTACTTCAGCCATTCAATCGCAATGATTGTCGCAGTGTACGTTTCTATTGCTTTGTCTGCTTCTGCAAGATCATCAGACACCGAAGAACGCGCAACTAGTTGATTTGAACACCACAGATTGTGGCTACACATGCCTGCCAAATTCTGCATCTAATGCGAAACCAGAACAAAGACGCCATGCCCTCGACCAAATCCTAACTCCCACATTCCACGCAAGCACTCCGCACATGACACAAAAAATCACGTCTCCTTGTGTTCGCCAAAAAGAGTCCGCCCCGGCTTGCGAAACGCGTTGGCAACAAGCTCGGTCGTACGCTCCATGGTCATGCCCAGCTGCGACTTATTCCAACTTGCATTCGCAGTCGTAGTCGGCCCCCCTGTGGCGGAGCTTGCGGCCGAATCCGCCGTACCGGATTTCGCGCCTGCACTGTCCTCCCTGCCGCGGATGATGACCATGCTGGGGATGCTAACCCCAGTCACCGGGCCCGCGCTGCCGAGGAGGATTCCATCGCTGGCAAAATGTCCCCCGCCCGACGCAAACGTGATTTTCTTTGGTGGTGGAGACTGCGACATTGATCTCCGGCTCGCGCCGCCGGGTGATTGTGACGATGATTTGACTGTGCGGAACGATTGCGGCGAGGACGACCGAGTTGTGCGTCGTTCGTCTGCGGCAACCTCATCGTCATCGACGTTGTCGACGTTGTCGACGTCGTCGAAATCGCGATCGGGAATAACTGTTTCTGAATCGACACTCTCGTGCTTCTCCACCGCGTTATCTGTTTGTTCTTGGTCTCGTCGTTTCCGAGCCTTGACGTTTTCGTCATCGATACACGTCGACGAGGAAGAAGACGACGGCGTCTTCGGTTGCTCAGTCACGCTATTCACCGGCAACTTGAGGTTCTCCAACGCAGCTCGCCGACTCACAGGCACGGAGAAGTACTTCTCCAGCACTTTCAACACATGCGGCATAACCATCTGCTGCACGTCTTTTCCCCAAATAATATCCAAATGCTCATGATCCTCAACCGGTATCGCGACCGCATGCGACGGCAACTCTTTCAGCATGACATCTATATCAACTAACGAGTCCGTGGTGCCATACAACAAATAAATCGGGCTTCGAATATTCCGAGTCGGAAACTGGGCCACTTTGTAATACGCCTGGCCATATAATCGGATAGGAGAGCTTGGCTCGTCATCAAACATTTGGAAACAGGAGTGGCGCATGATTTGAAACCAGTGCACCACAGTTTTGACGGACGCGAACGAGTACAGGTGGGCATAGGCAGCGACTTTTTGGTGGAACGAAATGTGCTTGCCATGCCAGTTGAAAAGGAAAATTAGCGATCTGTCGATTAGTCGAACAAACAACGGTGGATCTAGCCAGTCAGCCAAGCCGAAAGTAACAATGAACACGTAGAAACCTTACACATTATGCTCTGCCAAAATATGGCACTCGACAAGATCGCCTTGCGCCCGAAGAAGACATACATAAGCGTTGGCGACGCCTTGATCAGTGCGTCAACAATCCCAATACTAAGTCCTCCCGGCGCCATCGCGGGCGCGAGCGCGACAAACACCTTCACCTTGTTGTTCAACGCCGGATGCAAACTCAGCGCTGCAAATGCCTGCGCACTGCCTTGCGAAAAGCCAATGTATGCGAGCGCTTTTTGGCCCGTGGTCGAGAGGATGTAGTCGATTGTGTCAGGAATGTCGTAGAGTGCGAATTCGTCCATGGAGAAGTTCCAAAACGCGTTGTCGGAGGATTGGAGGAAGACGTGCTTCTTGGAGTACTTGTTACCACGATTGTTTCCGAGCTGGCATGAACATTAGCATAAAGTCCCCACACGACGTAGGCCGTGGACGCACCCAAACATCGTAACCGCGCTCAACCAGTAAAAACGGTAAACACCGTTTTGGATCAGTAAGACAGACCCACACTTCACTATTCATCAGCAATCCGTGGTGCAAATACACAACCGGCTTTCCCTTTGGAAAGACGTTATCCACCACCTCGCGCTTGGACTGGTAAATTCTATGCACACCCAACAAATACCCATCTGTCGTCTTGACGATATGTTCCTCGACACTATATCCGTACAGCTCACATATGTCCACGAATCCCGCCGCACTGCAAATTTCCTGGACGATCGTCCTTTCCTTTGTCGCGGCGGGCACGAATATGGCGTACATCCGCCTGGTAACATTTTCGAATAGCGCGATGACCGGTGACGGGAGACAAGAAGTGATGAATCGCAGGAAAGACTCGAGAATTACTAGGCACAGACCGAAGATGAGCGGTAGCCATTCTTGCTGCTTCAGCCGACCGAGCAGCGGAATTGGCATCGTGGCAAACTGATCCTGTCAATCGCACTTGTTGTATATCAGGTACACGACACAGCAGGGAATTATTGAAATCCGAGCCTTTCCAATGAGCAAAAGCGCATAAAGCCTGAAGGTTTATCAATTGGAAGTGATTGAAGTTGCCTGGGTGACGTCACTGGCGATCGCTGGTATTAAGTGCTGCACCTACAATCTGTCTCGTCTGACCCGAACCAGCAGAAAATCTAGCGACCGTTCCATGATCACGAAGGCGCGTGAGATTTTCATACAGCAGCCAATTCTGCTCGAGTTAGAAGCTCCTATCAAGGTACGTTACGATTCCGTCTGATGAAGTTAAAAATGGCCTGAGGGATCTGGATCTGAACAAAACTGGTGAGAGCCAGATCGGAGGGTCGAGTACGTGCTGACTGGCTTAGATATGTGGTATGTCTCCAAAATCGCTTCGTCTTACGGCTACATTGATGCTATTCAAAAGATTGCCAACTACTTCAGTCAATATTGTCTAACGATTTCGATTGCTATAGGAGACATCCATGGACAATATTATGACCTTCTCAGACTGTTTGAATATGGGGGGCTCCCTCCCGAAGCTAACTACCTATTTCTGGGTGACTACGTTGATCGTGGAAAGCAATCACTAGAGACGATATGCCTGCTGTTGGCATATAAAATAAAGTATCCGGAAAACTTTTTCATTCTGCGAGGGAATCACGAGTCCGCGTCGACTAATCGAATCTACGGTTTTTACGACGAATGTAAGTCCGAGTCATGGTTTGAGAAGCTTTCGAATTGTGGAAGCTGATGTGTACGACAGGCAAACGAAGATATAATATAAAGCTATGGAAAACATTCACGGATTGCTTCAATTGCTTGCCGATAGCGGCAATTATAGATGAGAGAATATTTACTATGCATGGCGGCCTATCTCCGGATCTAAACTCGATGGAGCAGATTCGTCGTATAATGAGACCAACAGACGTACGTCTTATTCATTGAGTATCGCAGGACTGGAAGGTCAACTAACGAAATTAATGTAGATCCCGGACTGCGGTTTACTCTGCGATCTGCTTTGGTCAGACCCCGACAAAGACATAACTGGTTGGTCGGAAAGCGACCGCGGCGTGTCATTCACCTTTGGCGCGGATGTCGTCTCTCGGTTTCTACAGAGGCACGACATGGATTTGATATGCCGAGCACACCAAGTAGTCGAGGACGGATACGATTTTTTTTCGAAACGGCAGCTCGTCACTCTATTTTCGGCGCCGAATTATTGCGGCGAGTTTGATAATGCTGGTGCGATGATGAGTGTGGACGAGTCGCTGCTGTGCTCGTTCCAGATATTGAGGCCGGCGGAGAAGAAGTCAAAGTATGGACAAGTCAGCATTGGCGGGGCTACTCCGCCGCGAAATAAGAAGAAAGGAGGGAACTAAGTGCCCTCGGATATCTTAATGGATTATAAATTTAGGCATTGGGAAAGGAAATGTATGATCCACAATGGGGTAATAGACGGTATCCCAAATACCGGAATCAACGGTTGGACTGGAGCTGCGATATTTAATGGGATTGAAGTTAAGTTTTTGCAGTCCGAAATAATTTTTACTTTCACGTTACGTTCATAGTTCGCCTTTGTCACTTGTTAACTCAGAGAAGTAAAAGGGGAGGGCTATACAAGCAACGCGTTCGCGGTGTGCTTATAATAATTATTGACAATTATTTCAAGTATGTGGAGGACTTTGAGCTCATGCGTATGTACGCTATAACATTGTCGCATATGGAGGAGCACCGTGATATACTAGCAAGCATATTGACCAATTGTAATGACGGTTTGAGCAAAATTTTGTTGACAAAGCCCTCATAATCTCACAATTCACTTTTCTGTTCTGCGCCCTGTACATTCCTTAGACCGTACTTCCAACTCTGTCGTACACCTTCACATGCTCAGTATCGCTCCTGCGGGGTGACAATATTGGAAGAGCAACTTGAGGTGAACGCGTATACAATTTTTCCGCCTCATCCTTTCCCTTGCGCTTAGGTGACGACCCCGAATCTGCTCGCAAGGCGTTAGCATTCGCGTCTAGTGCCTGTAACACGTGACCGGATGACGAAGACGAAGTTGACAGCGCGCCGCGTGAGGTTGGCCGATTAGTTCTTCGAGGGGAGCCCGACTTGCGGATGCTAAGCTTGGAGGGCGAGAATGATGCTGACGATGTGCGTGATCCGGGAGCTTTTGTTGGTGATGGTGTGCGGGGCCTTGGTCGTGGACGCGCGTGGGAGTGGTAGCGTGCTGGATTGTAATGAGCAAGACGTGTAGGCAATAGATATATGAACCATACACGTACCTGAATGATCCATTATATTCGCGCAAATATTCGTGTCCCGGTACTTTATAGATGCAGTATTGGACGGGGTGAATTCTTGATTGAGCAATCAGAATGAACGCGATTGTGGATTTTGTGGTGAAATAACAAACTATGAGGTAAAGTGACGTGTCGAAGAAGTTGGATCTAACGAAACGCGTAGAGCAAGCACAACCTAAAATCAAAAGAGCGACGAAGCAACCGGACGTAAGATCCGAACATCTCCGCCAATGGCATCTAGCACATCTTTTCCCGGCTTCAGACCCCCTTCACAATTGTCACTCAGCGTCAATGCTCGTGAATGCGTAAGTATTATTCAATGACGTACATGTGATAGGTATTATTCAGAGGAGACTGGCGAAGGCATTTGGGTGGAGGGCCAAAAACAACCAGTCGCGGGATGCAGGGACTTAACGGGAAGGAAGGATATACAGTGCAGGCTCATAATAACGAGCCGCAGGATCTGAGGTCGATGGTTCAGGGCTCACGGGAACACAGCAACACAAGAGTCAACGCACGCATGTGCCTGAAGAGGATCTCAGTCCGTCACAGACTCCCCACTTGCAAGTTTGGTGCAGTACCTCACCAGAATGTTCCTCGCCCCGTTGATGTCTCGGTCACACACATACCCGCATTGAGCGCATCTGAACACTTTGCTACGGCCGACGTTGTTCAGACGACCGCATGCTCCGCAGGTCTTGCTTGTGTGTGCCTCGCTGACCAGCACAACACGGCACCAGGGGTACTCCCTTGCCTTGTTTAGAAGGCGCCGCTGGAACCGGAAGTGGGACCAAGTTGCCATGGCTCTCGCCGTCTTGGACCCAATCCTGCGACGCCCCCTGCCTGTCACCATCTGCTGCGTCTCGAACTTTGGCAATAAAACCAGATTGTACGAACTGCACAAGAATTTGGCAGTCCGGCAATGCAGGTCATCCACCAGGTTCCTTATCCGTCGCCGGATCATTGCAGCTGCCCTCTTCATCCGCCGTCTCTTCCTGTACTCTAGCCCCTTCACAGACCACCGGCTCTGCAGGGCGTCCATCCGGTGGCACAACCGGTAGATGTGGCCAATGTCGGTCTTCCCCAGTTCAAGTACCTCACCGTCCGGACTGTACCCCGTCATAAACGTCCGTACACCCGGATCCAAGGACACGACCCGAGGAATACCTGCATGGCCTTCTACCTCCTCTAGTGGCCCGGGCACGCACAGATAAAAGTGGCCTGTATGCCTCTCCATCACCAGCCTGCTGTCATAAAGCAGCTTCTCGGGAAGTTTTATTGCACTCTTCAGGTGCCGAAGAAAGGCGAACTTCCCACTGCACCGCAGCCAGTGCTTGCTGTGGATGACGATGCTCTCCTGGAAGCACTTTTGTCGAGAGCGGTACGAGATCTGAAACGCTTTCTTATCGTTTTTGTACCTAGCTGCTCCCGACGCAAATGCCTTCAGGAGGTCATCCATCGCAGCATCCCGGATGTCGTAAGGAGTCTCCTCAAGCCAGGGTTTGTTCAACAACTCTATCGCCTCCTTGTTGATCGCCCTGGCTCTCAACGCCTTCTTCGACTTAGAGACCCCCTTATCCATTATGGCGCGCAGACATTCGTTGTATGTCCAACGCGCCGCCCCAATCCACTTCACCAAAATCTTCTTCTCCTCGGCCGTGGGGTACAATCTGTGCCTTTTGGCCTTCGCCGCGGGCTCCTTTTCCGCCTTGGCTTTGTTCGTAGGACTTCCCTTGCCCAAGTCGTCTGGTACGGAGGAGATGAGCTCTACGGAGGTGAAGGGCTCCTTCACCTCCGTCGTAGACGACCACCGAAGACAACTGGCCCAACCGTGAGCAACTGGTTCCGACCCCCATTTCTCGGCGTGGCAGGAGGAAGAGGGCAACCACAGCCGCTGACTGATTTGTACTGAACCGCTGTTCCAGAATGGTAATGGGGGCTGTTGTCGTGGTGGCTTCTGTCGTTGTTTCTGTTGAGCCATTATCGAAGATGCAAGTTGATGAACGGTATTCTGGGAGCGAGGAAAGATGAAGTGGGAACAACAGCAGCAGCAAAAGCAAGTGGAGGATATATAATCAGACGAGAGGCACAGAAAACAGAAATAGCCGGCGGTCTGGCAACTGGTGAATCCGTGTTACGCGTAGTTCAGTTGAGATTGCCATTCCGTGTTCCGTGTTCCGTGTACCGTGCGCGCCTCCGGGTCACCTCTCGGTTCGGGTGCCATCGAATTAGAAACGCGAAGTAGTACGAGGATAGTGCGGCTCAAGTGGTGGGGCTGTCCAGGGGCATGACAGTGCACATGTGGAAGCAGAGATGAAAGCCAGATTATTGCGCGCAGCCAGCTATGAAGTGTTGCACGTGATGGATGAATGTGAACAAGGAAAGAGTGTTTGGCGTTACTCTAAGTTACATCTAAGCGAGATCAATTTTAAATGCGCGCATTTTATGTATTACCGAATGCAGTTGTGCATTAGCGCCGGATGCGTTGGCAATCGACTATTACACGTGACACGCTTGCATTGGAATCTCCACTCACACATCACTCGCGCTCACGAACGGCCGCGTCGCGACTAAACAAACACTCATTCATGTGATTACACGCGTCTTGCAATGCCGCCTCGAACTACGCCTAACACGAATTCACGAGTCGCCAGACCGCGGGCTACCCTCACTCCCCTACCCCCTTTTCTCTTTCTCTTCGCTATTGCTGACTTCTGCGTCTCTCGTCTGGCTATAAAATATCTCCACCAGATTGACACTGTGCTCGGACGGTTTTCCAAGACTCGGGTGAGCGTAGAGAAAAATCGCGCTTGGACGCGTCCATATTCGCAAAATCGCACTTAACACGATACACTGTAACGCAATCGCGCTCGGACGGCTTTGCTCAGGCTCGTGTTCGCGCCGAGAACAACAAATCACCTCGCACACGCGCTGGCTTGTGTGCCCTCTCTGGTTATTAATATCTCCACCTGTCCCCGCTGCTGCGGTTCCCGTTTCCCTGTCATCGTCACTGCAACGACACTGAGAATGGATCCGGCGAGAGCAAAACCGCTTCCAGCGACGCGTTCTACATGGCCGTAAGAGGGGAGTCGTGACTGACTGAGATCCTCTTTAAACGACTGTGAGTACTTTTTGCAACTCGTACAGTCTGGTCATATGGCTAACATTCCAAAGGCACAGACGACGGGCAAGCGCGTTCGCAGGACTGGTTCCAAGAACGGCGATGACCAAGCCACTTTGGTCCATTACCAGTTCCGGCGACGCGTTCTCTATAGGGGTCAGAGGGCAGTCTCGAACCGGGATGAGTCCAAGACGGCAAGAACCAAGCCACTTGGTCCACACCGGTTCCGGCATACGTCCTCTACAGGGGTCAAGAGGGGAGCCATGACAGGCTGAGATCCTCTTTAAACGAGCATGCAGATTCGCCTTGGAACTGGGTAAGGCTAAGACGGCAAGAACCAAGCCACTTGGTCGACTACCAGTTCTGGCGACACGGTCTCGACTGTGGGCACGGGGGGAGCCGTCAGGCTCGTAAGGAACAGTGTTAGGTTTTACCTCCGGGACTCTGTTTTCCCACTGGGTTTTTGTTTTTCCCGGAGGATTTCCCTACGCCCTTGTCCAAATGGATGTTCCTTTCTATAGATTCTTGTTGGGAGATCTATATGCGAGCACAGCCACTCGCCTTTCGGGGAAGGAGGGCGGTCTCGACTGTGGGCACGGGGGGAGCCGTCAGGCTCGCAAGGAACAGTGTTAGGTTTTTACCTCCGGGAATATTTGTTTTCCCACTGGGTTTTTGTTTTGCCCGGAGGAATTTTCCCTAAACCTTTGTCCAAATGGATGTTCCCTTTAGATAGATTTATGTATGCGAGCACGTTCCTTGGTCGGCCGAGTTAACTTAGCCGTACGGGCCGAGGCGTGCGCTGAGCCTTGTCTCCTTGCCATCTGGTCTTGCCAGGTGGCATGCAGGATGGAACCACCCGATCTCGGCATTTGTTCGTAATGTTCAAAATCCGGGGTTTGGTGGCCGTTTAATACAAGTGTTCCATGATACCAACATATAGGCTTCACCCACCTAGGGCCAACCTTCCTGGTCGTCGACCATTACTACTACTTTGCAGCAATTTGCTAACTTTTGTGAGCCCAAGAATAAATCGCAAACTGATTGCTCTCGGCTGCCAGCGTGTTGCTATCGTGCCAGGGAGCATGCTTGAACCCAGGCATTTGACGCGGCAACTGGCGGCTCATTAAGGTTGTGTTTGTCCCATGAGCTCGGGCATAGCCGTACAAGACTCGACGTGAATTAACGAAGATCTACACGATAATAGTCCGATGTAACTTAACAAAATATAGCTCTATACGACGGTCAATCAGTAGGGCAGGATCAGACCACAAGCGTCCGATAATGGTCAGGGATTTGAGAGATGGAAATAAACAGGCGCTTCAGCGAACCATTCTACATATTGTCGCCGGTTTAACTGATTCGCGGCAGAAACCGAGTCAATATTGTCGCGGAGGCCTAATATCTCAATAGTTTCGGCGTTAGAAAGAAAATCGAGTATTATGCGAAACAAAATCTCCGTGGCTTTACTCGAAGCATCCAAGCTACCGACCTGCAATCGACAAAAGAGATCGCAGTCGGGAACGCTCAGTCACAAATTGTCAACTAAACATGCATCGAATTGCGAATCACCGATTCTTCATTACTATTATTGTTATACATAACCGATATAAACCCCGCTCGCATGAATTTCTTGTCTTTTAGTATTTTAGAACATAGACGTTGTCTTGCATTGTACTACATCAGATAATGACTGATGGTTTTCGTGTTAGGAATGTGGAAGGTACGTGATAAACGAAAGAGGCGGAAAGAAGTTCTACTCCTGGACCTTCTTCTCCAAGACTGCGAGGAGAGTGCTGGCATCAGCAGCAAACTTTCGAATACCGTCACTAATGATCATTAATAAATTATACGCAAAATATAGATCAACGGGAACAAGGAGAACTTACGAAAGCTTCTCAGTAGCCATCTGGTCCTCGTTGAGCTCAAATCGGAAAAGGGCTTCATCGTCGATGAATGAGACCTTCTCAAAATCAAGGGTGGACGCACCAGCGGCATCCAGCTTCTTGGGGACAGGTTCATTGGAGTTGTAGAGCTGCTCAAGTAGGGCAGGAGCGATGGTAAGGAAGTCACAGCCAGCGAGCTCCGTGATCTCACCAGTGTTACGGAAAGAGGCACCCATAACGATAGTCTTGTAACCAAACTTCTTGTAGTAGTTGAAGATCTTCTGGACAGACTGAACGCCAGGGTCTTCGGCGCCAGTGTAGGTCTTGCCGGTCGAAGCCTTGTACCAGTCGAGGATACGGCCAACGAACGGGGAGATGAGGGTGGCGTTGGCCTCGGCAGCGGCAACGGCCTGGACGAAAGAGAAAAGGAGAGTCAGGTTGGTGTGGATGTTGTATTTGGACTCGAGCTCACGAGCAGCCAGGATACCCTCGTAAGTAGACGCGATCTTAATGAGAATGCGGTCGGAGGGGATGCCGATGGACTTGTAGAGGTCAATGATCTTGAGGGCTTTCTTGATGGTGCCTTCCGTGTCAAAGGAGAGACGAGCATCGACCTCAGTGGAAACACGGCCGGGGACGATCTTCAAAATCTCCTTGCCGAACTCGACGAGAAGACGATCGAGTGCCTCAGAAGCCTTCTCAGCGGGCGTGGCACCGTGAGCCTTGCCGTACTCGACAGCGACGTCAATGAGCTTGGCGTACTCAGCCTTCTTCGATGCTGCAAGAATCAAGGACGGATTGGTGGTAGCATCCTGGGGCTTGTATTTAGCGATGGCTGTGGCGAACGTTAGCATTGGCGAAGATCGATTCATGGGGAGCGGAGACATGATAGAAGTGACCGAACTTACACTCAAACTCGCCGGAGTCGGTGACGACGACAGTGCCGGAGGCCTTTAGCTGGTCGAGAGAAGATGACATTGTCATTTATTAGATAGAAGACAGTGAAGTAGAGCAATTGGATTGAGAAGATTGAGGAAGGAAAGAGGATTTGGGCGGCGGGATATGAATATATGGGGACGGTCAGGAGTTGCCTGGCGCGGGCGAGTGCAGGCCGTAAGCGTTGGGCGGGCCGCGGCTTCAACGTGGACGGGTCCTCCTGACTGGCCCGCCAGAGCCCCCACGAGTCTCTCTCTACCCGATCACGCTTCACAAGCCAATGTTGTCGGCACATGCACCAAGTGATGCATATTTGTCGCGCGTTTCTCGCGCAGTTAAATCTGATCGAAATATCAGTCTGCCGATTCAGCGTAGATATATATAATATTCCATATTGTTTCTCATTCTCATTTTGTATGTTGGCACCGGATGGCACCTACTCCACAATCGTTGAGATCGCAATAAATTTGCGGAATGGCGTTGCCCGAGCTCGGTCGGGTCCGCCCTGCCCGGCATTTTTCTTGAGGGACTTATCATTATTTCTTATGCGATTGTTCTCCTATGTGCTCGTAATTAACCATCTATGAGATGCAAAGCTTCCCTACTGTCTGTAGAAAGTTATGGTGCCGGGTCGGCCGCTTCCGGTTATTGCCGGCGGATGTCACAATATGACGGATTGAAGCCGATCCGAGCTGAACCTGTGCTCGACACTCTGTATCACTGCGACTCATTATTCCTTGCATGTAATAATTTCATCATTTTGCATAATCTAAAAAGCCTTGCTTCTTATTACCAAGCAAGAATTTCATTTCCTGCTGCATTTGTCGAGGACTTAGTTATCCACAGCGTTTCCCCGGATCCAGCCATATCCGAATGGTACCGTGGCTCCAAGCGGCACGTACGGGTTTCAAACCTACTTGCCCCTTCAAGTCCCGTTATTCGATGCTGTCACGTCGCTATTAGGTGTTGTAGTCGTCAGTCCCCTTCACTAATGTGTATTCACAAGGATACTAGTCATCAAAAACAATTTGTTTGACACGTGGTAGGAACAGGCGTATGTCTATTTATCTCTCATGCACAATCCACTGATGACAATGGCAACGTTGACTCTATGCGACAAACAACTCAGACCGAAAACGCCTTATAATGCAAAAAGCTCATCCTGATCCTCATCTTCACCCTTAATCTGGTATCCATCAGACAATTTTCTGCCTCTAAAGCTTCCATTTCTTTTGCGCACATTTGAACTGGTATAGTCTGCGGCCATCCCGACTGCATCGCGGCTACGGTTGGTCAGATCTCCCAATGGCCCTCGATCTAGCGTCACTGTCATAGATAGCTCGTCAACTTCGTCACAAAATTCCGGCGAATGTTGGCGGGAACAAGTTCTGCTGACTTCTCTAACCAGATTGGACGTCATGCATTGTCTAGACTTCTTCGCTATGCCGCCGTGGCCCAACGACGCAAGTCTCCTACGCCCTTGCAACGGAGACGCGTTCTCAAATTCGTCAATGCCATCTTGACATTCAGTCTCTCCATCGTCCGATAACATTCTTTTCGAAAACCAATTCGGTTTTGGCCTACGGACACTAGAGCTCGAAGTCGCTGGCGTGGAGAGCAGTCTAAAATATTTATCACGAATCCGACGATTTGACCTCGGCGTCAATTTGACGACTGACGATGGCGGCGGAAACATGAATAGTAAGCTTGATGCTCCCGATGGACGGGCGACTGTTACCGTGACTGGTGATGTCGGGATCGTAGACTTAGAGTCATCGTGAGATGTCGCAGAAGAATGGCCTTGGCTCGATATATTCTCACCGAGTTGGAAATTCCTTTCAGACGACTGTATTAATTGCTCATCGTCGGTGATTTCCTGCTCATCCTGTGCTTCCATAGCGCTGAGGGGATCACTGACATGCCCTGTCGATTCATCTTCGCTGTCGTCATCAGAAACCAAAGTAAACGCCCTACCGCTGTCCTCTTGCGCCTCAACCCACTCTTCCAGACTCTCATCGTACACCCAATTCTTCGTTCTCAGACCTCTATCCAAACCCATCGCCGACCTCTCTATATCTCCCCGCCATCGCAATACCTCCTCATGTCTAAATTTTGCAGCAAACACTGTTGCCAATGCGACCGAGAACTTCGGCACATTTTCCATAAGACGCTCAATAATAGGTTTAACTTGCTCTTCAAAATCCGTATAAATATCAAGCAACGCCACGCGGAGTTTCGAGCGAATCCTGAAGCTCGCGGAAGGCGTTGTCGAAGGTGCGCTGAAATATTGCACGAAGTCCTGGTTAATGTGTCCCAAGTAGAACTGATGGATGCAAAGTAACTGCCACACACTCGTGAATCGCGTCTTAGCTGGTCCAATTGTGTTGACTACATTTGTGATGAATGATAAGTCGAACGTGTTTGGGTGGCGACAGATAATGCTTGAGACGCTAAGGATTGCTGTCTCGACCTCTTTAAACTGTGGATGGCTTGGCTTGCGAACTGCACGGCGGATAGTTGCGAAAATGTGGCATAGCGTGTTACGGAGTCTGACGTCCTTGCTGTATGTGTCGTAGAGTGGATTGACTACAAGACGGTTGATAATCTCGAGAAGGTTTGGATGTGTAATTTGCGTCACGGTTAAATTCGTCATAATATACTGAAGCAGGATGTATGGCGAACTCTTTACTAATCCGCTGAGCTTGCAAAGCATGTCGAAATTAACGAGAATATCATCAATCGGGGTAACCTCTAAAAGACTCCTCAAAAGTAATAACCCCTGATCACGGATTAGCTTGGAACCAGCAATTCCGATCACGAAAATACACACCATGTCAAATGATTCCATCTCAGCACAGTCCACTATCAAAACCGGCAGCAAATCTTTACAGATCTCCGCGTCCCGGGCCACAAGCGAGATGCCGTGTCCGATCGCGATATATCGTTTATAATATTTCAAAACCTCCATACCGTCATACCAATCATCTTCCGACACGCTGCCCAGAGTATACACGACGCATTTCCCCAACTCTATGGCAGACTTCTGAGCAAGCGTTGTAGGACGTTCATACGTCTGCAACAGAAAATGGTGAAACGCGTGGAAAATAGAACGATACGCTGCGTAAACTTCTGGAGGCGTTTTGTCACGCAGAGATAGCAGCAGATTGTCCACACAATAATGACCAGACCTGTTAGATTCCTGAGCCGGGTAGTGGACTCGCGAACGCTGCGACAACGATTTCGATTGCGATTGAGATGATTTTACTGCATACTTTCTTATATTCCCTGAATGCGCCCGGCTATGTTTCTCCCACACTGTAGCTTGTTCTAGACTATTCTCGGCACTAAATGAAGCATTGTCTCTGGCATTATTCACTAAAGATGGATGCGACGCAATCAGATTGCGTAGGGACTGGAGCTTTGAACTAAGCGGGCGAAGAACTCGGTGACATTTCGCTGTTGTCCATAATTGCTTCGGCGACGTCGTACTTACATCATGCATTGCAAAGCTGTACTCTTTAATAGTTTAGTCGCTATTGCCCGTGACTTATTCCCTATCGCAACATATATAGTTGTAGTTTATTTGCAGTTCATAACGCGCTCACGCGTTGACGCGTCGCCGTCCGTTGAAAACCTAACCCCAGAAAAATGACTTTTCCCTTGGTGTCGGTTAGTTCAAAATGCGATTTTCAAGACGTCAACCACCAAAAGACAGCGAGATATCACGAAACTCGAAACCCTAATTACAGCGGCTGCCGCCGTGTTCGAGCGGACCAAGTGTAGACGCTCGATTTGTCCACTGCACGGTCATCGACAGTCAACTTCTCACGGCACCGTATATGTCGAACACTCGGCGACATGCTAGTACCGTAAACGGTACTAGCACTGCAGGCTCGTCGAGTACGATCGGCGCCAACTCTCCCGGAGTAAGCATCCCCGGCGGATCTTCAACGCCTGTTCCGCCGTCGACAGCAGACGACGCCACCACGACGCTTATTCGAAATACCCTCGTGCCTACATCAGCACTCCAGAGGCCTTTGGATGAGACATTACCTGCATTGACGTCGTTTCCGGACATTGATAAAGAGCTGTATGGGTTCATCGCTCTGATCCTTCGTCAGTTCGTGCAAGGGTGGTACACTCGTATCGCAGACGACGACGTCGCGGACCGTGCGTTCGTGTACGAAGTGGTGCATGTTATTGCGCATGTAAGCCGTTCACTCGAGGAACGGCTGCGGAAGGTTGAATTGGAGATGCTGTTGTTGGATGACGTTCCGCTTGTGCTCGACGCACACTTACGCGATTTCAGACTGGCGAGGCAGAAAGTTGGCACCGCATATGCTGCTGGAAGGTCGTTTGAGGACATGTTTCATGCCTTGCAGCCACATCCGGCGTTAGTTCCTCCTAGGCACGAAGACGACGTTGCGGAACAATCGTCCGGTACGTCCTCTCCATCAGATGACGTCGAGAGGAAGTTTTTGGCGGTTCTGTCAAAAGGAGTGTTAGCTGTCCTGTTGCCATCAGAGGATTTGGGATCTGCAACGGAGAGAACCCTTCTACGGTCCTTGCTGGCAGACGTTGTCCTCTGGAAGACAATTGACAAGCTGAGCGAGCCATTCATGGTACACGAAATCATCTCCAAAGTTATCGAAAAGAGCCTGATAGGCAATCCAGATGCGGTTATAGAGCCAGAAGTGATCTTGTCACAGAAAACATCGGTCCCCTCGCCGAAACCAGCTAACCTGATCGACTCGGCGCGGTCGTTTATTACGTCGGTCATGTCATTTTTGTCGCTGATGCAAGCTGGGATTGTGTTCCTCATCTCGTTCGCACGATCAACACCCTCGGCTGCGCATCAACCCGGCAAACCACCAAACTCACCAAACTCCTCTCTCCTCACAATTGCGCTATTTCCCACCGCCGCCCGTCTTCTGAACCTGCCCGCGCGACAGCCATGGCTCATGTCGACGATTGAGCTTCTCGCACTCCCGCTCGTGTCATTACCTCCTGGCAGTCTAATAGACCGTCTTCTCTCGCATTTTTTCCACAAATATATCATGACCTCGCAATTCGCATGCAGCGTGCTTGCCCTCTCGCGACACACCCTGTTCCCTGACAACGGCCCCATGGCTGAACCACGACCCTATCCAAGCGAGGCCGAAAAACGCGCGATCCTCAAACGCGTGCACGGGAACATCCTGCGCGTCGTGCCCGTACGTGTACGGAAACAAGTTTTAGGCGACGATGCATTACAAGGCGTCGAGGAGCTTCTATCCCCTTTTGAGAATAAGTTCGCGAATAAACATTTGTTGTACTTTCTGTTTGACATGGTGATTGTGAAGGTGCTGCCTGAATTGGCGCAAAAGACACCAGAAGAATTGAAAGTGTGGCGGCTAGGTGAAGAAGAAACGGGCGTGACAAGTATGTAAGAGTGGGTTCCTTTTTTTTCGACGGTATTGGACTTTGCTATGGGATTATTCGGTGTCATTATTGGATTTAAAATTTGTAGGGAGCAATGCGTTTTAATAAAGTAAATTACTCTTTTTTTCAGAACTATCTTCAGTCATAGGATTCATAATTATGCCAAATATGAGCTCTCAAATACAAGCACCAACGTAAGTGCATATAAACAACTTTGAGTTACCCAACGCACGCATCCTTTTTAAAAACACCAACTTTCCCATATACAATCGAGATGAAACCACCAAAGCCATGGAGACGATGTATGACCAATAATGCCTGTCCCATAAATTACAAAACACACAGTACGAGAAAGATTACGGAACATAAAGTCTTGAAAAAGAAACGACGTCCCGACGACAACAGACGCACCCCTTGAAATTCCGAAGCGCGAGGCTGACTCTGCATTCCTCGCAGACGGCAAGGCATCTACATGGCCATAACACAATATTTCTTTGTGCGGAGTGGCATACGACGCATAGCGATGGGCGGTATGATGTCATTCCATCGTCACTGTCGCCGGCCATGCCGTAGCCAGACGTACCTGTGCTACTGGTGCCAGTCCACCTCCGTTCGTTGATAAGAGACACGAGAATCGCACTTTCGTCGTCAAAACTGTCGGAATCGGAATCATCTGAATAGTCGTCATGCAAGTTGGCGCTTCCATACAGGCGACCTTCATACTGGCCCATCCTGGACCGTGTAACAATCTCGTTTGTAGACAAATGTGCAACCATAACTCGCGCAAGCTGTCTCTCTTCCTGTGAGCGCGGCAAGAGCAAGCTCGACAATGAAATATCCAACGTCGACAGTTCCGGATACAACTCACTAGTAGCGCCGACCTGCAACATCCCTTGCGACGCGACCGTCAATGCACTGCTCGACGCACCCTCGTCATCGTCATCGTCGTTCTCAAACGCAGTTGCTTCTTCTTCATCATCCGACGGCTCAAAATCGCCGCTCGGGTCTTCCTCCGGCAACTGATCACCCTGTAAAAATAATGAATAATAATCCTCGTCAGAAAGTATATCACTCGCAGCACCAACATCCTGCTGAAGCAGTGCATTATTTCTATCCTCTTCCTCGAGATCTGCAGATACACGCCACCGCCTATTCAGCCGGAACACCGCCTTCCACGCCAGATTAATACACAACCTGAAACACCATGACAACAACTTATACGCCATTCGCAGGCGATATAATAGTACTAACCGCCCAAACCTCCCCGTCTTGCGCTGCGAAGCCCCCGCAGCACCATGTAGCATGTTCAAGTTTCCGCCGACGCGGACATTGTGACTGTCATATCCGGAGGACCTTTTCATGGAATTCTGACCGTTCGAAGAATGCCGTCGCAAAGTTGAATGTCTGCGCCTGCGTTTCTTGCTAGGACGTGGCGCCCCTACCCCAAAACTGTTATTAAACGCAGAATTATAATCACCCACCGCGTCGGCTGAAAAGGTCAATCGTTTGCGCAAGCCGCTAGATCCGTCTTCTTGGTCGGCCGGGGTTTCGTTGATGTATTCGAATCCTGCGCGTCGGTTATACTCTAGTACCTCGATCCACGTCGTTTCCGGGACGACTAAAGAGGGTCCCTCGGCCATGTACGTCGCATCGGCGGCGGATGTCAGGACCAATATCCCGAGTTTCAGGAGGCACGAGTAGAAATCCTCTGAGAGCGACACGTTGACGGTCCGGAGTGATGACTGCAAGTTCGAGGTGCCGCCGGCAAAGAGAGAGGCCAGGAGATATATAGATCCGCACAAAATGATAACATAAAGCACGGCTAGATGTGGTGCGAATCCGATGACCCAGACTGTCGGGAAGTATTGAGCGCGGCCATGGTACGTAGATACAGCGAAATATGTGAGCGATATTATACCAAAAAATGTCGAAGGAATGAGCTACACGACTATTAATATCAATCACTCCTCCTACTGGGGTTGGCATACGTACTCTATAGTTTTGAAGATCAAGCACGGAAATGACCAGGAACGTGAGATAATTCAAAGCCCAAATGAGCGATATGACAAGCACCTCAACCGACGGTCGCTGAGCGGACTGCGCTTCCTGAAATGCGAGCGAATATTCAAACAGCGTCATCCCAGTATCAGGGGACGGTACACGCCCCTGCAAAGCACTGGAGAAAGTCTCCACAAAGTGACCGGTGCAGAACGCTTTGTAGAGATACCACAAAATGTCTGGACCAGGACACTTATCTTCGCCGGCATTAATCGCAAAGTAGCTTGGTATGTACTGAGCCAATGTTGGCGAGTAGCACTTCAGCGCAGTCAGTAATGGGCCGGTAGCACGCGCCAGCTGCACGATCGCGACGGAGCGAATTAGTAGCCGAGCATAGACCGGTAAGGTCTGCGGTCGCCGGACAGACGCAAATACGACAGTGCGGTTGAGGACAATGGCCATAAGCATGCACAATAATGCAAACGGGGATGTGAGGTAAGCAACGAAAGTACCGATGCGGCGGTCCGGGATGTCTACTTCGGAGGTCTGTTTGACGATCACGGTCGCAAGACTGCGCATTATTCGAGCAAACTGAGAGATAACTGGCGCAGTGGAGGTGACGCCGACGGCTGCGGTCGACGCTGCGCCATCGACATCTGTGAGATTCGTGGACGAGAAGATCGAGGTTGCAGCGGATGCTGCCTCGGATGCGACTGAACCGGCTGTGACCATTGGCGACAGGAGAGACGCAACCCCAGAGGCTGCAGTCGACTCATATAGAGTGGACGATAGAATGTGCTGCTGATCGTTGAGCACGTCCATTTAGCAGAGTCCGCTGCAGATAGTGTTAATCGCGTTGATGATGTGGTTGATCGTGAAACCCGTGGCATGTGTGGGTTAGGGAATACCTGTCCGAATGTCCCAATTATGACCTACCTCGAATCCCCTGACGGTGTGTACAAGTCCATATATGATGGAGTATATCTACAATGGTCCTGCTTTGTCAAACAGCAGCGCCATTGATTATATGTGATGGAAAATCTCTAATTAATCAAAAATTCACAGTCAAACAAGATTGGAGACTAGCTGCACAAAGGTGCAAGCATTATCGCGATCAAATATGAAAACACATGAAAAACCTAGTAAATGCAACTTATGCGAGTAGTAGACCGAATACATCAAACTTCATAACTTTTTGACTTCTTTTCTATTCTATGAATGATATTATGACGAAAATAGAACGGAGACTAATAGTACATACACATGCTTCCAGGATCATATCAACAATGTGGAAGAATGGAGTGGCTAAATATCAGAAATGGAGAATGCGCTGCACCGGGACTCTAAAACTTACAGTTGCTCGAGAAAATCATTAGAAAATCATTATAGGCTATGATGAAATCGTCGTCTTTATTCTGCTGTCGATTCATCTGCTTCAGCAATGGAGGATGCTTCAAGATGTCGCGCAAGTAGGAGTGCTGGTAGTCTAGCTAACTCGTCGAGTTTCTTTAGTGGGTCCTAACGAATATTAGAAATGAAAGCACGAAAAAACTCAATAAAACAAGACATACCCAAATAACCTCCTCTTCTTGTTCTCCATCGTCATCATCGTCATCAATCGCTCCAAAGAATGATGCTCGCCTCAATGGAGCAGGAGATATCGGCATAGGATGACTCAAAACACCAGTCAGAGAATTCGCAGTAGCAGATTTTCCGCCGAAGAAAGTATTTGACATATGCGACGCGTAGTTCACAATATGAGGATCCCGATCCCATGCATTATACGAATTCGCAGGCACCATTGGATTAACCGGCCGCTGAGTTTGAGCAGGCGACGTAATTGGCGACGGTTTCAAAGGTGAGTACGCCGTATTCGGTGGCGACAGTACAGCATTAGGATCTTGAAGAATTTCCGCAGCCGCAACCATGGCCTCTTCTCTTTCGTCCTCAATAAATTCCTCCGCAAGATCTTCCTTCTCTTCAACATCCTCCTCGAAGAACTCCTTGCTCTCACCAAATCCATTCTCTGGAGCATGTTCAGATTCACCAGCATCATCGCCATCATCATCCTCTTCCGGCTCCTTCTGGGAGATAGATTCTGATGCTGATTCGGGCCCAGGAAGAGGAGGCTTCGCAAGGACTAAGTCTTCCGGGAAGACGCGAACAGGAGGAGGCACTGGTAGTAACTCCCATGGAAATATAGGAGGCGGTGGCGGAGATGGTTCCCGTGGTGGTGGAGGGGGAGGCGGAGTCGGAGTCCTCGGTGGCGGAGGTAGAGGTATATCCTGCGCAAATGACAGGCGAGGTGGTGGATGCCAGACCACGGGAGGCGATGACTCGCGTCGTGGATGTGGCGGATTCCAAACAGTTTGAGGTTGGTAGTATGTGTTCTCATGAAGAGGAGGAGCAGCTAGCGACGGGGACGGGGCCTGATATTCCGGCTCGGCTGCAGGCGGCGGAGGAGGAGGTGCAGGAAGAGAACAAGGCGGTGTGTGAGATTCGTGTGGAGTGTATTCCTTTATACGCTCAATAGGTGGGGCAACAAAAATCGTATCGGTATTAGGATTGTACGGAACATCCCACGCATTCTCATATGCAATCTCAGGAAGAAAGACCGCCTCTCCCTGGGAGGATTCCGGTGGGGAAGAGCGTGACGGATCCCATTCGGCCAAGCGCTGGAAAGAGAGGGGCGGTGGAGGCGTCGCTGGGCGCGGAATCGCTGGAGGAGCCTGTACGACCTCAGCAGGACTTTCTGGCTGCTCATGCGCCTGTTCCGACATGGGAGCTTCATCGACTACCGAATCGGGTGCCTCAATAGTGGCGGGAGCTTCATCGACTACCGATTCGGGTGCCTCAACAGTGTCGTATACCGCCCACCACTGTCTCAACAACCGATTGTTAACTTCGGAACCAGTCGCGCCATACCACTCTGGAACTGCGATGGACGCCGGATCCGATGGTCTGTCTCGCATCCATGGTTTGGGCGTTCCAATAAAGTGTATGACCTTTACATCACGCGAAAACCTGTAGAACGCTGGTGCGTATCTGGATGCAGGTTAGTACGACACAAGTCTTAAATTCAGTATCCATGCCAGAAGCAAAATGCTTCGAAAAAGCTAACACACACGTCGGGTTAGGGCAGGGGCAGGATAGGATGGTCGGCACAAGACCATCACCTGTGGACCGTGACCGCAGATCCATAAAATTTCTGTATAGCAATTCGGTTTAACAATGAGAAACTTACTGGTAACCGGTAGTTGGAGTCACGTTGTAGAGAAACGGCAGCCGAGTCCAGGAGGACCCGAAGTATGCATTAAGCAGACCTTGATCACCTCCTGTCAAGTACATTAGCAGTGTTAAAAGTAAGTAATACATTAAGAAGTACCATCGAAAGATTCTCCAGATTCTGCGAGAGTGTGAAGACCAAGGAAGTCAGAATGACTTGGCGTCAGCACGATGACTCCCTGTGCGGTGTGAGTACTACAAATGCAGAGATAACGCTGGAAAGCAGTAAACGTACGCTGTTGAAAATATCGGGCCATCCGGCGTCCGGACAGGCCTATTGCTCAATTAGTTTACTTGGATACTTAGACAGGAAGCTTGGCCTACTACGCACCGCAGTGAGCCCTTCAGTATCGAACAGATCATCGATGTTTGCAAGCGGAAGAGCATCGGCGTCCAAGTAAACAATACGCTTGTACTGTGTCTGATTCCATGCTAAGATCTTAGTAAAGGACTCATAGAGGTCGGCTCGTCCGAGCGCGAAAAGATTGCCCGGAGCGGGGTTCGCAATAGCGGGGACCCGAATCACGTCATCGTAAACAACCTCGAGGGCAGCAATTGTAGATGGCGAGAGTGCATCAGGGACGATGAGGATGGCTAGCTGATGGATAGTTCCGAAATCACGAAGAGCTTTCGCGAGAGCAAGGACGCCTGGAAGATATCAATAAATAAGCGTGGAAGTGGAAAAGACAGTAGGATCAACTCACCGGGGAGGTATGTATCTGTCAGCAGTAGTGTCAGATACGCCTTGTCCGACATTTTGCTTCCTCGGAGTCTACCAGACAAGCGTATGGCTGACTCTTTGTAGTGATTGTGGATGATGGTGAGGAGGAGGGAAGCAGGCAAGCACGAAGGTGGGGTCGTTGGGCGCTTTGGTTCGTCGGCGTCCGGTCCGTTGAGTAGTTAGGGTCTAGCGGAACAGCACACGACACTGTTCACCAGCCACTGAGTCAGTCTTTTCTCGTCGCGCAGAGCAACGCGAGAGGTAGAAAAGCGCGTTAGTGGTGAGTGAGGGAGGAACGAAGCTACGTTGGTTGTTTGCTATTCATGCCCCGAGGAAAGTGCTTCTGTTGGGTGTCTGGCCGATCAATAATGACCTCGAAACTCAATCCGGCCGTCCCGTGGCCTGACCCCGCATCGCCTAATTTAGCTTTTATATTACTGGCTGATAACTAGTGGAATGATTGGTTTCTATGCGTATTCGGCCCTGTCCCTGCCGTCCCCACGCTCTTATATCCTAGTTAGACGCTAATAATGCCCGAAACCGCCCGCTGGCTGCCTTCGTATGCATTGTTTTCAGTTGGGTGACTACGCATGTTACACAATTTTAATCAACGACCGGCGCTGACTTAAGTAAGCTCGGGCCATTTGCAGAATGCAAGGGTTAGGGTACTAGTTTTTCGTGGCTTGTGTCTGTGGCCGTGCTTGTGGCCGTGCTCTATCTAGACCTCGACCGGCGGCCGCCACGAGCAGTGCGCCAACTTGGGTGCCTGCACGCCCTACTGAGTCTCTTTCGCATGACAAACGCTATATACAGACAAGGCTCCCGTCGGTAAAACTCACTGGGCACGCAAGACCACATCTACTCTCTTCTTCTCCTCTAGCCATGCCCGCGTCCAACTGTGAGTTCTTATTCAATATCTTTACGTGCAATTGAAAACGTGAGCTGACCGCATAGTTCTCTACGCTTGCGTGGCACACGGAACCACCGTGTTGGCCGACTACGCTCCACTCCGCTCCAACGCAAATGCCGTCGCCGCCCTTATTTTGCCAAAGATTCCTGCCGAAGAAGAGCAGAAAGTGTGTTGGGTGTCTGTTTTCATGTAATATTAATGTGCTAATAATGTGTAGCTCACATACATCCACAACAACTGGCTTGTTCACTACATTACTACTGCTTCCAGTGAGATAGTACCTGACGGCGTCACCTTCCTCGCTATCACCCTATCTACTGTCCCACGCCGAGTCCCGTTTGCGTACCTTGTCGATGTCCAGCGCAAGTTCAACGAGACGTTCTCTCCCGAGCAGGTCGGCGAAAGCGACCAGCCGTACGCTCTCGCTTCCTTCTCACATACTCTCGGCCAGCTCATGGCCAAGGCCGACAGCCCGGACGCCGATCGTGCGACCGTTGTGCGACAGGAAATTAACCAAGTCAAGGATATCATGTCCGAGAACATTGAACGTGTCATCGAACGCGGTGAGCGCATCGACATTCTCGTCGATAAGACCGACCATATGAACCAGACTGCTTTCGCTTTCCGCAAGCGCTCCACGGCCTTGCGTCGTCAAATGTGGTGGAAGAATAAGCGTCTTGTTGTGCTAATTATTATCGCCATCATTTTCCTCATCTACGTCCTCATTGGCTTCGGATGCGGGCTGCCGTCGTGGCAGAACTGCGGTCGCCGTAATGACCAAACCGAGCAGAACAATAACGACAACAATAATAACGCGAACGGAAACGCCGATGGCAATTGATTAGCAACAACATGGGTACATTTCTACTCGTATATAATATGGGCCCCGTGGGCCCCATGGAAATTATGCCGGCTTTATTCCGCAGTATGAGTTCCTGGTAGATCGCGCCTACATTAGTATATATTGACATAGACGTGCATTTGGTGGTTGTTTTCTGCGTTCCTAATTTCATTCGTTTAATTGGTAGTTGTTTCCGGATTCGTCGTCGTAATCCAGTCATTTATATTATGCTTTTTAAGGTGAATATATCGGAGTTTCGTTTTTGCTCACTTGTAGCGTACGTGAAGCTGTGGACATAGTTATTTGATTGACATCCGGACCAATGTCAAAATATTCCTGTCTTCTAGGCTTGCATCGGAACAGAATAGAAAACCATAACTCGCCTCGAAACGCCATGTTGATGTGTACATAACCGAGCCAAACTTTTGCGAACCAAAGTTCAAATTCGGCGCTATTCCTTCTCAAAAAACTCATCCTCCTCCTCCGCAAGCTCATGCTTATTCTGCTCGTCGTCTTCATCGTACTCTTCAGATGGATTCGATGTCTTATGCGCATTCCGGTCCCGTTTATCTCCCTGCCAAAACATCAACGAGTCAACATCCACTTCCCCATTCTTAACCCTTCGCTCTACTTGAGCCCACCATTCCAATCTCTTTTGCTCCGTCTCCGTCTCCCCAAGTCCTTTCCGTACGTTCTCAAGTCCTCCATGAACATAAAGTGAAACATACTTCCACTCCCTAGGATATAATACCACATACGCTAGCTCCGTCTCGGCAAACAAAAGCGCTTCCCCTGCCACTTTTCTTTTCTCCTCGTCCCTTTCGTCGCTTAGCGCGGCAACGGTTTTCCTAGCTTGAATAACTCTCCGCGCAGCTTTGCGCCGCTCAAAAAACCGGACCTTGTGATACCGTTTATCGAGTTTCTTGTCCTTCGCACTCCGTTCCGCGCCGCGTAACTCGTCTTTTAAAGCCCGCAAAGCCCGTTCCTGCTCTCTTCTCGCTATCGCAGTCGAGTTCTTCTCAATCGGCTTGCCACTGGACGCCGACTTCGAGCGTTTCAGAAGACGCTCCAGGTCACGGATTTTTTTCCGAAGTCGGGAGACTGACGACGATGCGTCGTGCACCTCCTTGAATGATGGCTTTGACTTCGGCATCGTTTCTGGCTTGTTCGTATCAGGCTTTGATCCGGCCGCGTGTGCAGCACCACGAGAAGCTAATCGTGTTTTCTCGGAAAGTTGAAAATTAAATACCGTACAGCGGGTAATCACGGACTCTGCGCAATTCGTAATCCTGTATCGTGGTCAGATTTTGCCTGCCGTCAAAAAAATTGGTTCGCCTATTTGTTTCAGAAACGCATCGGTCGAAGGATTTGGGAGAAAAAATATAGAACGCCGGGTAACAGCAAACAAGACAAGCGATGAACTCTAATTCTTTCCGACTCCAAAGGGGAACATTGCGGGATAGGGGTTTTAGCGCAAAAGTAACGGTCTAAGGAATGTACAGGGCGCAGAACAGAAAAGTGAATTGTGAGATTATGAGGGCTTTGTCAACAAAATTTTGCTCAAACCGTCATTACAATTGGTCAATATGCTTGCTAGTATATCACGGTGCTCCTCCATATGCGACAATGTTATAGTGTACATACGCATGAGCTTAAAGTCCTCCACATACTTGAAATAATTGTCAATAATTATTATAAGCATACCGCGAACGCGTTGCTTGTATAGCCCTCCCCTTTCACTTCTCTGAGTTAACAAGTGACAAAGGCGAACTATGAACGTAACGTGAAAGTAAAAATTATTTCGGACTGCAAAAACTTAACTTCAATCCCACCAAATATCGCAGCCCCAGTCCAACCGTTGATTCCGGTATTTGGGATACCGTCTATTACCCCATTGTGGATCATACATTTCCTTTCCCAATGCCTAAATTTATAATCCATTACGATATCCGAGGGCACTTAGTTCCCTCCTTTCTTCTTATTTCGCGGCGGAGTAGCGCCGCCCATGCTGGCTTGTCCATACTTTGACTTCTTCTCCGCCGGCCTCAATATCTGGAACGAGCACAGCAGCGACTCGTCCACACTCATCATCGCACCAGCATTATCAAACTCGCCGCAATAATTCGGCGCCGAAAATAGAGTGACGAGCTGCCGTTTCGAAAAAAAATCGTATCCGTCCTCGACTACTTGGTGTGCTCGGCATATCAAATCCATGTCGTGCCTCTGTAGAAACCGAGAGACGACATCCGCGCCAAAGGTGAATGACACGCCGCGGTCGCTTTCCGACCAACCAGTTATGTCTTTGTCGGGGTCTGACCAAAGCAGATCGCAGAGTAAACCGCAGTCCGGGATCTACATTAATTTCGTTAGTTGACCTTCCAGTCCTGCGATACTCAATGAATAAGACGTACGTCTGTTGGTCTCATTATACGACGAATCTGCTCCATCGAGTTTAGATCCGGAGATAGGCCGCCATGCATAGTAAATATTCTCTCATCTATAATTGCCGCTATCGGCAAGCAATTGAAGCAATCCGTGAATGTTTTCCATAGCTTTATATTATATCTTCGTTTGCCTGTCGTACACATCAGCTTCCACAATTCGAAAGCTTCTCAAACCATGACTCGGACTTACATTCGTCGTAAAAACCGTAGATTCGATTAGTCGATGCGGACTCGTGATTCCCTCGCAGAATGAAAAAGTTTTCCGGATACTTTATTTTATATGCCAACAGCAGGCATATCGTCTCTAGTGATTGCTTTCCACGATCAACGTAGTCACCCAGAAATAGGTAGTTAGCTTCGGGAGGGAAACCACCGAATTCAAACAGGGTCAGAAGGTCATAATATTGTCCATGGATGTCTCCTATAGCAATCGAAATCGTTAGACAAAATTGGCTGAAGCAGTTGGCAATCTTTTGAATAGCATCAATGTGGCCGTAAAACGAAGCGATTTTGCAATGGAGACATACCACATATCTAAGCCAGTCAGCACATACTCGACCCTCCGATCTGGCTCTAACGTACCTTGATAGGAGCTTCTAGCTCGAGCAGAATTGGCTGCTGTATGAAAATCTCACGCGCCTTCGTGCACAAATACCTGATCTCCTGTTCTAGCAACTGCACTTGTTTGCCTGGTCGGCTGCCCCGGACTTCCAGTAATCGCTCGACAATCGAATCGACATCGTATTTCGTCTCGTCCGTGCTCGCCATCAGTCCTGGCTGAGGTCTGCCGATGTGTGGTTCTCGGGTGGGCGAGGCTGAGAAAACGCACCAATACAGTGCGTGGGTCGTGTGCAGCGGAACTCGCGGCAAACGGGCGTGAGATCCGCAGCGGCGCAGTTTATATCAGGTTTGTCTACTCAGACTTCGACTGCTGACAAGGTCAGGGTGCGGAGTCCGGCAATTGTGCTATTTGTGTGTATTTGTAGCAAGGAGGCGTGAACTTAGCTGCAGCGCGTGGCGGCACAAGCCTCGGACTTGTCGTTCGGCAATAATATGAGTTAGGTGGAAGTCGCTAATTCCGACAAAATCAAAATAATGGCAAGGGCAACCCCGCGTGGCTACTTAATGGTCACGCTGGCGGGCTGACTTCGAACAATGGATTAAGAATGCTATTTGGCTGGAAGACAGTGTCGGGGCTCTATATCAATTGTCGGTGATTGAGACTCGATCGTACTTCGGCACAGACTGATATTGAGATTACTTTATTATGAATTGAAGGTCTTGAGCATATTTGATAATGACATATGATGGTGAGAATCGTCAATACACAGGGGACTTAACAGGCATATTATATACCAGTCAAGCAGTCTACGATATTGTAGCCGGATGCGTCTCACCAAGTTCACGAGGTCGAATGAATGGCCTGCATTATGTGTGGTCGACAGTAGCTGGTAATGCCGGGCACCACTTGGTCCATATTGTTCATGGCTTTTAGTGCTCCTTTACACTCTTCACATTTGCCCGCTGGACACCTTAACTGCGTGTGCTGACAGATACAATGAATGCTACCGAAAGTAAGCTATTATTAGCATATTATCGTCAAAAATAGCCCTCGGCACGGCATCTCACGTCCCATAGCAAATTGTTTTGCTCTTGCTGGCTGCCGGGTGTGGAGCACAGGCAACGTCACTGCGTACTGCGGATCAACGTCAACCCGTCAGTGCCGACTGTATATTGATCAACAGGATCCATCCGCCAATTACGCCACCAAGATGCAATATTCGTCGTCATAAATTTTTACGATCGCCTGCGTCTCTTTGTCGGTCTAGGCGCGTGGGACGATATAGACGCCATCGCGTGGTCGTCGATCACCACCCACATACCAATTGATAATTTGACTGGATATATATACGCGAGTATGGTGCATTTCGTTTAGTCGCTGAATTTTTGAGCCCTCGTACCGACCACTTCGCAAAAAAGACATCAACTACAGCAAATCATAATAAATCATCAAATAAAATACATCACTGTCTGTAAAATTTTGAATTAATAGAACTTAGTTTTGATCGCATTTAAGAAAAGTAGAAATGCCAGAGTTATGCTTTGTACTCTGTGGGCGGGTACGGGTGGTTTACTATGACGAACGGCCCACTATGAAACGTCAGGTACAGTCAAAAATAAGGTTTAATGACAAATGTATTAAGTAAATGTATATTTGCCTTGACGCTTATGCCATAAGCAAATATCAATGCGCAGTTATGTATCGCACGGCAACGCGTCGCCTCAAAATAAACCTGTCGCGTCTGCGTCAACGCTTATATAGAACATAAAGTTACGTGTTATCCACTCTTTCGTCTGACATCAGAATTTAGGTGCCACACCATAACCATACCGAAATTTCACTGTGAGTGCAATTTCATTGAAAGAATTTGGGGAGAGGCGAAGTGAAGGAATGAATGGAAATATTCGTATCCGGTATCGAGAGCCCGTGTTCCAGAAATTCTGGACACCATTCCAATTGACAAGATTAGAATGTTTGCTCGATACACATGGCGATTTATAGAAGCGTATACTCGGGACCTCGATGAGATTTATACTGTAAAGAAATATAAGTCACATTGAAGGTTACCTCCGTCGTTAGAACTGTAGGTATAATGTAAATGGATAAGGTATAAACGAAATGCACCATACAAATAATATACGCAGCCATCCCAATTCTTACAAACTCTATCAGCCTCAGTCTTCTTCCTCCCAGCGGTCGTTGTGAACCTGCTCACAGCTGACCACAAATTTTGGCGACCAAACAGAGCGCACCAACCTCATGTAGGATATCGTTGACGGCATGGTGCGTCTTAAGCAAACGTCGTTATTCTTCCAAAATAAAGATTGGTCGATTTCGAGATATATTACAATATATACACACCACCGATACGTTAAAAACTATATTACAATATGACCCAGCGCCGTCTTTTCGAACAACAAAGCTATATACAGACTTCTAATCCACCTCTAAGCACCTATGCTAGACTCCGTCAGGCTGATTGAGACCCAAACCGAGATTTGAAACTGAATTGAGGAGGAGCGTCGGGAACCGTAGGACTCTCGACTTCTGTCTCACTCATAATCTCGTCGTCATCGACATAGTTCCGAATGACACGCTTAAACTGGATAGTGTTGAGGCACTTCTCGATAAGTGCCTGTACGTAAACGTTGAGCTCCATTGCACCCTCCCGGTCAAAGAGAATAACTGGGAATCGATACCTATTTAGTAGTAAGCTTCAACAACGTCCTAATGCCGACAACAGGGTAACATACGAAAGCCATAGGTAAAGCGTAATCGATAAATGAAGCTGTTCCAAATTCTTCAGTGTGTAAGGCTTCGACACATCCGCGTACTCGATCGCATCCAAATCGAAGTGCTCTATATCTACTAAAGAAATAGGCGTCCCCCTTGCAATTGCCTTGCACATCTCTTCCATGATCAGTGCAATAATCCCCACTCTAGAATTCGCGGGCGCTGTCACAATGGCTGTCTTTTCATTGACCAGCAAACCGCCGACCTCAGATATCATTCTTGCTACCGAAATCTGTTGCTGTAGAGAGCATGTGACGTAGTTGCTTGAAGCCGTCGCCAGGTTATAGAACTTTGTAAGGAGGATATCGAAGGGCATCGACGGTGGATATTCCTGTGCAAATCGACGCACAAGGTTTCCATGGGGCAAGACTCCAGCATGAGTAATAGGAACTGCGTCGCGGGCCATGCATCTGACAAGATAGCCATGGTCTTCTTTATCCAGTGTCGTAACAAGTCCCAGACGGTCAGCGTCCGATATTTGAGTGCCATTGGCGGTCTCAAAAGATGACCTATAACGCCCTGCACGTCCTGCAATTTGTTTCATGTGATTAGGCTCAACCCGTCGGTAACTTAGGCCGTCGAACTTCGTGGCCGATTCAAACACAATCCGCTTGATAGAGAGATTGAGACCCATGCCAATCGCATCAGATGCAACCAACACATCGAAGCCTGAATTGGGGTCGTTGAATAGCTGAGCTTGTCGAGCACGCGTCTCTGGCGGAAGGCCACCATAGATAATAGCGCTTTTATGTTGCGTCTCGTTTTCGATCTTCCGTTTGATAGCGAAAATGCTCTGACGCGAAAATGTCACAATTGCATCGCCTGGTCGGATTTTATCAACCGAAGACGTTAAAGAGTGCTTCTCGACTTCTAACGGACTTAAGCGCTTGTATCGATTAACAACCACAGCATCTCCGACGCTTTCCGCCAATGAGAGTAAAAGCCCAACCGCACGTTCTTCGCCGCACAAATGAAGCTCTTTGGCTTTCAGACCCAGCACCGCTGCTGTCCACGCCCATCCTCGCAGGGGATCGCAAATCATCTGAATTTCGTCGATAACAGCAACGTCAACTTCGTTCACTTGATCCACCATCTCAACAGTCGACGCAGACAGTCCGGCCCTATTTCCAAACTCGTCAAACTCCATGATAATTTCTTCACCAGTCACCAAGTTGCAGGCCTTGCCTGCGGCTTTGAACCGCTCGTATATTTCACGGGCAAGAAGTCGCAGCGGACCGGCAAATATGCCAGTATTTGCATTCTGAAGGCGTTGGAGTGCTGTATAGGTTTTGCCACTATTTGTGGGCCCAACGTGCAGAATCCACTTTCGCTTCATCCCTCGCGTGTGCGGGTACCATTCTTCTGGACGATCCATATTGGCCAACTGACGTGACTTTCTCGCGATTATTGGTGTTCGAGAAGAAAGTGTCTCCTTCTCTTGTAAGAAATTCACATAACACACGTTCAGCATGTTATCAATTTGCACAATCGCGCTCATTTTACTGTCTGTCGCTCTCTGTATCTTGCACAAAATGCCAAGATGAGGAATTATCGGACGGTCCGTCATGTAGTCCTGATAGTCCGGCGCATGGAGAGCATAATACTGGTTTTCTGGCAATTGTCGTACGAGCTCGCAGTACGCTTCCAGATACTGATCGTACATTTCGGCATGAATGTTGAATTTTGCCATAAGAGATTGTTTCGTTGAACGAAGTCGAAGATTAAGAAGTCGAGATCGAAGCAAATTCATGAAGTCGCCATAAGACGGCACGTGGTCTGCAGGCGCCGGACGCAGGCTGCCATGCCCAGTTGGAGAGAGCTTGTATGAATTGTAATCTTGCCGAGATTTCCGTTTCTTGACTTGTCCCCCAGAACGTGACCAAACATTCGACGTGTGGAAAAGACGGCGGTGGACCTCATATTTGTTCGCAGGGTGTGCGTAAGAGCATATATGGCATACCGGCCTCCGACATAGCAATGCCTGAGTCACGGGTAGCCTGTTTGCCATTTTGATATCTGGCAAGCTCAAATACTACAGCCTGCCCCTATTTTGTCGTTACTAATGGCTCTGATCAAGAAAATTACGATGAAATCAGTTTTTTGTCGCGTACTTTGAGTTCTCCCAACGCAGGCAATCCTGCAGTACCCACGATTGTGCGCAACGTCATGCGTGCCGCCAAAACCAAACCTTCGTACATCTGAACTGGATTCAGGAGACGTCAGGGACACAGCATTTTCGACAAGCAGTCGTTAGCAACTTACTAGTCCTTATTCGATCCCTGCGCTATAGGCTGTGCTTAGCCTGGTAAATATACGGGTCACACAGGTTCGTGGGTTGCAAAGGCTAATCACGAATCTGGAAACTGCAAGTCTGCTCCAATTGCTCAAGTGGACATCGCAACGCAGCCGCGCGGTGTGCCGACACCATCATTGTCCAGCGCTCATAAAAGGACCATTTGGACAAGATGCCCTTTTCTCTGATCGAACAATATCAGAGGAGTACGTGTGTGAGATTAATGAGATCCATTGAGCAATTCTGATATCTACCCATAGAGATCCTAGAGCTGCTGGATTCTATTGTTGTCAAGAATAAGGTGCGTGACTACTTTAAATCCTTCGACGCTACTTCGAGCTAACAGCACCAGTATAAATATATTGTGGTGGATCAGTATACGTCGAAACTCATCGATAATGTATTTCAAACGAACGACATCTTACGGCATGATGTGTCTGGTATAAGAAGTTCTTCTAATGGGGAAATGGCACCTAACTGGTATCAGCTATTGAAAGGATCGAAGAACGTCGGCAGTCACGAGGAACTTTTGAGGCAGTCTATATTCTATCGCCAAAAGATTACGTTGTCGACTGTTTGCTAGCCGACTTTTCGCTAAGTCCCACACGATATGGCGCAGCGCATATATTCTTCGTTCCTAGTAAGCGCCTTCTTGCAGTTTCAACGTATCCATGGATAATCTAATATATCCTGAAACAGTGTTCGACGAGGCACAAGTGAACAAAATTTACAACTCACCAGTGGCTCCTTATATCCGGTGCTGTGTATCGTTAATGATTGATTATCTTCCTCAACAGGCAAATGTTTTCACATTAGGCAATTCAGATGCGCTTCCAATCTTTTACAATCCCGGTTGCTTAGATCTGGTTGTGGCGACTGCTAGGCGCACAGCTCGCAGTGTAAGTTTCATATGTGTGGAGATCTGCATAATGTACGAACTGCATGCTAAATTTCGCTCTACTTAGCTAGTGGGAGTCTGTGTCACACTAGGCGAGTACCCGCTAATACGATTTTTAAATCCGCCGGTAGAAACACATATGGCGTATACTCTGCCGTATATGATTGCAAAGGAATTGCAAGAAGGGCTTGACGAATATGCTCGAGCCAACAGAGATTTTCCTACCGTTGAACCGGACAGACCGCAGTCAGTATTCCTAGTGCTCGATCGGTCTGTGGATCTAGACGGCCCGTATTTGCACGAGTTTTCATATGAAGCGATGGCGCACGATCTGTTGTTTATAGAGAATGGAAACAAGTACACGTACGCTCGACTAAGTCAAGACGGCGAGCAGGAGGACGTTGTCGGTGTCTTATCAGAGAAGGATCCTGTATGGGCGTCTTTAAGGCATAAGTATATCGCAGATGCAATTGATGAAGTCAAAGAAAAAATCGTCAAGTTTACTGAGGAGAACAGCCAATTTGCTAACCTGTAAGCTCAGGCGTTTTCAGTAATACCTGATGGATGAACGTACTAACCATATGTAGTGACAATGCGTCGGCTTCACAACTAAAAGACGTCTTACTGACAATGAATGTGTTCTCTAAGGAAAAGGAAATGCTCAGCCTGCATATGAGCATGACCGAAACTATCACAGAACTCTTTAATCGAACCAGGTTGAGCGCTATTGCTGATGTCGAGCAGTGCCTAGCTACAGCATTGACACCTGAAGGCAAGCCGCCGAAGACAGTACTTGAGGAGCTGGTACCACTGTTAGATGATGAGCATGTTTCGTACGGTACACTGACATTTGTGTATTATTTCCAACCATATTAACTATCGTCGCAGGACACGAGATCGGGTTCGAATAATTGCATTATACCTACTCTACCGAGAAGGAATCGTCGAATCTGACTTTGCGAAGTTATGCAAGCACGCAAAACTCAGCTCGATGGATATGCACCTGATACGAAATATGGATTTATTGGGTGCGAAGATTTTCAAGGAATCGCCAAAGGACCGACGACCTCCGAAGAAGGGTGTAAGAGCCGAAATTATTGAGGCGGAAACACAGCCGTTTACAAGATATGTTCCTAGAGTGAAAGATATTTTGGGTGGCGTTGTCAACAATACGCTTGATTTGGAACTATTCAAACATTTCAAAGACCAACCTATAGGAGTCTATGACTCAATGCCTGCACAGTCTGTGGTGTCTGCAACTCCTCGACGAAACCGAGCGTTCTGGCATGATCGGTCGACGCAAGTTCCAGCTCAGCGCATTTTCGTCTTCGTTGCGGGAGGAATGACATATGCGGAAATTCGAGCGGCATATGAAGTGTCAAATGCGCATAATAAAGAAGTGATAATTGGGTCTGACAATTTTCTGACGCCCACAGATTGGCTTCATCAGCTCTCACGGTTACGTACGCGAAGACGGGATCTTGGCCTAGTGGCCGATCAGCCAGATCCGGAGATGCCACCATCTTTGCTAGAACGAGATCCTCCTCCGCAGCAGCATATTGTTAATCAGGGAAGGAATGGAAAGCCGTTGCAGTCCGCGCCTGGACCATCAGTACCATCTACTGCACCACATAAGCTATCCAGAAATACCGACCACCATCACCATAAGACTACAGGTAATCCACCTGGCCATTTTGATGTGGAGGCAAAGAAGAAAGGCAAACTTGGAAAACTGGGTGGTTTCTTCAAGTGAATCTTATCATCTGCATGTATTATTTAAGCATTTTGGGCTAGATTTTTGATAGTATTTGATTTCGGACTACGGACTTCAGCGGTGTTTACGATAAGATGTATTCTATTTCGGATGTGGCATGTACCTGTATTGTATCTTAGGAAATGTTTCATGATCTTGCATTGCTAGACTATATTATGGGCGAAGTAGTAAAACCATACTTTGTCGTAACTCATTGGCGCATATATTTAGAACACGATCCCGCTATGCCCCTTGGGAGCCGATCAAGTCAATTTGTACTGCAAAGGAAATTAGTTTAGTCAAAATAGCTATCTAATGAAACTCACATGATCGTAGTCAATAGTCGTGTAGATAAGGCCCAGTTCACTAAGATATTCACATGCCTCTTGAATAGTATTCGGGTTCGCGCCAACACGTTGGGAAATGACATGAATATTGACTCCTTCATTTGATGCCTGTTCTACAGCCGTCGAGAGCGTATCTAACACCTTGCGCTGAAGAGACGTGAGATTCTCGTTGGTATAGCTGCGGGTAGAAGGCTGAATGCCAGCCATTTTCGTCTCTTGATGCGTCCCGCCGGTTCCACCTTGTCGTTCAGGATGGAGGGTCTGTAAATGTAGAGCAAGAGCCTCCAGCTGAGAGTAAATAACCTCGTTGTAGTCGGCGACTATGCGGATCAAGTTACCGTTGACTTGCCGCTTGTTATTGAAAAATGACTTTAACTCGCCAATTACGCGAACATAATCTCCCATCTGAGGACTAGAGGGAAAAGATTAGTATGTAATCTGGTTGGTTACGCCGATGCCATACCCGGAGATTCGATCACCATCTGGTTTATCCGCGGAAACGAACTTTCTGACTTCAATAGTTCCTGTACCATCCTCGATTCTGTATGTTGAATTTGTAGTCTGATTTAAAACATTTCGAACTATTCCAACAAACGTGACTGTCGAAACATCAACACCGTCGACAGAGTACTCTGAGTCAGGATGAGCCTGTGATGCATCAAGGATCTGCTTAATAGTGACGGGTCGTACTCTGCTCTTCGACTCTGAAATCGACTGCAAACTTGTTAGAAGTTGACTCTTTTCCATAAGAGAACAAAACAAAGAATAGTAGTATACATACGCGCTCGCCACCACTCTGAGAATTGTTCATACCATCGGATCCGTAGGTATTACTCACAAATCCGCCGCCTCCACCACCAAATCCACCGCCATAGTTCGAATTATAGCCAGTGTCGTAGGACATACTCTGTATACGTTGGTGACTGCAGGTGGGTGAAATAATCAACGCGTCGGAGCACGACGCGTTCTCGTCGTTGGCGGACCCATATGACGCGTGAAAATATCACGGATTAGATGAATCACCGTAACGCCGCAAGCTCACAAGCTGGACCACATTCTAGTGGAAAATCTGCTTTTGTAAATTTTCAAAATGCGGTTTTGCCGTCATCAGCGTGTCCGGCATTTTTTCGCGCTAATGGGATCACAACGCACTCCAAAATTATGAAATTCGAAGACTTCATTATACATCGAATGCGTCTGACAACATATGTAACACATTCGCCAGCAACACTCCAAAATGAAGTGAAAGGAAAGAAGAGGTTCAATACACTAAGTATCGTGCGCTCTGAGTGCGGTCAACGTTTCTATTCGACTAGACTATACTCCTCGCTTGGTCAACCGTGGCCATTGCAAAGTGCTTGAAGGAAGTCTACATATATGTCTGGGTGAGTCATACTTAGTGAATAGAGCGTTCCTACGCTATCTGGACTTCCTCTAGTGATAACTGCTGAATTAATTTGTTTTCAATTTGTTGTCTGAAATTGGCTGATTTGTCGGTGTATCGTAGATCACTTCGCGAGCTCTCAAAGGCAGTAGCGGTCGCGCTATCAAGCGCAGACCTGCCGCGGGCAGGCTGCCGTAGGGTAGAGCTTCCAGAGAGCCTCTCTGGGAGTCTCACCGCTTATATTGAGAAGCATGCGAAGTACGAGATCAATGACGCCCAAAGATTGCATGAAGAGCTGGTGCATGCGTGTAGAACGCATGTGCTTGTTCCGGATTCGCCTCAACAGAGTCTCTTTCTGCAGATAATATTACAACTTATTCCCAACTTAACTCCACACCAAGATGGTGTGAAATTTTGGATCGACCAGTTTGCGGCGCCAGCAATTGATTCTGCCGGGCGGTCACGCACTATCGTTGAAGACGCACGAGACCTGTTATTCAATATCATGGTATACGACGCAGATTACGAAAGCGTAGAAGTGGAATTACGCGAAGCATTGTCAGACTTTGTTGCGGACATGTTAGTGCGGATCTACCTTGGCACAAAACGTTTGGCTGATGTGAACGGAGCTTCTATAGCCGAGTGTGAAGGTGATGGGGTCGCAGAACGTCAAATGATTTGCATGCAAAATGCGGAGAGTGAATTGAGACGATTTGGCAACAGGCGGCCGAAAGCATTTTTCAACGTCCTCGATCGGTATTTTGTGAAGAAAGAATATCGAGTGGCAATTCTGAGTCTATTGTGCTCGTTTATGCAGGCGCAGCCGCCACATTTGTTCGAAACTCATAGCTCGCAACTAGTTAGTCACCTATACGACTGTCTATTATACGATAGATCTGCTATTGCAATTAACTTGACTTGTACGGTGTTTGTAATGCTACTTCCCCATATTTGCAGCATATTGGGTCCAGACTTGCCTAAAGTGTTCGCGGTCTATGCGAGAATGATATACTGGGACATTTTATACAAAAAGGAAATTGCGGGCTCAGGGGAAAATGGTGAAGAATACGGTGGTACTAATAAAGGACCGGACGATTTAGGCAGCTCACAGTCAAGCGCTGATGCGTCAAGTACCAGCGGTGGTATGCCGTATGGTGGCTACTATTACTATGATGACGTCGAGGGCAAGGAACTCGGTCATACGAAAATCACCGAGCCACATGCTCAGAAAGCGTCGTGGGACGTCTTAGGTATTTGTTGCTTCCCATTTTGATTGCCAACTAATTGACATATCCTACAGACGGCAGCTTTGATGACCCTGCAGGCGCTGGTCCAGACTCGTCGACCGTTAACTATTCGAGAATTTTCACATTTACCTATGGGCTATACCCGATCCACTTCTTGACGTTCCTAACGAGTCCACGTCGGTATTTCCGCATGCGCAATGCTGAGATGAACGACTACATAAAGTATGATATCGACGATATTGCATTCCGTTCACAGAATATGTCACGCCGTCATTTACTGCATCCCAATTTGTTCCGCCATACATTTGAGAGCGAGATCGCCGATAGGCAGCGGTGGGACCTTGCTGGTACAGCGGAGGATATCGCGGCATTTTGTATCACGCTTGATACAAAGAATCTTGAGATGCCGGAAATGCAAGAACCTACTGTTACGTTCCGTGGATTTCATGATCAGCTTGAACATTTCACAGAGGATCAACAGCCTGCATATCTCTCGCTCGATGAATCTGCCCAAGCCGAGCGTCTGGAAAGCGTTGCGCCGGACGAACGCCCAACGCATATGGCCACAGCCGAAATTCAAGATGTTATGCATCACGATGATATTTTGTCTGTGAATGTCGCGCTTGACGAGATTCCGGAAGACAGTTACTTGTTCCCTGCTGACGACAACATTGGTCGGGTTCCTGACCGCCTTTCGATAGCAACTAGCAGCGACGATCACAGCACAGGCGTACGTGTTTCCGCCCCTATTGTGGAGCCATCATTGAAAAAGCTCGCTCAGTCTGCCGGCTCGGAGAGTGAACGGTCAAAGGTTGTGACTAGTCCCAGTTTCAAGCCTCAGACACCGATTGCTGCATCGATGTCATCTATTAGTGCTTCTGGAGAAATGTCACCTGAAGGAAGCATGCACAGGCCAATTATGGACATCGAATCGATTCTCGAAAGTCATAGAGATATTAATAGTCGAATCGTTTCTCGCCGCGGATCAGCCGAGACTGGATCTTTGGGAATGTCATCACCTCTGAATCGATCCCAGCAACAGGGTCCCTTGTCCGACAGTATATCGTCTCTCAAACTACCGGCTTCTATCGCAAACTTCAACTCCAATGTACGGTCAGAGATAGAAAGCGACCCGGCACATGAGGAAGGTCAGCGGCACAAATCAGTTGCGTCATCGATCAAGTCGTTACCCATGTCTCCGAAGATGCAATTCTCGCCAGTAGTATCCCGTCCGAACCCGAAGAGTCCACTGTCGTTTATGCAGCTCTCTCATTCGCACTTTGTCATTGCCAGCAATGGAGCGGGTAATGCAGAATCTGCTGCAACGCCATCCCAGACAGAAGGATCAGATTTCAAGCCCTCAGGAGAAATTCCAGTCGCCTATCTGCAACGACAACTGCTAGTGCTTCGTAACGAACTTAACTTTGAGCGATATCTGAAGCAGCTGCGTTTGCGTAATTTGCGCCGCCTGAAGGAGCAATATTCAATTCTCCAGCGAGACGATGCGAATATGCAAGGTCTGATGTTGTCGAATCGCATGCTACAAGCTAAAATTGATCGACTGCAAACGGATGCAAAGAAGCAGCATTCGACACTTACGACGTTGGCGACCGATCGTGCTAAATATTCGAACCAGCTGCTTCAGAAGAATCGTGATTTGAAGGCTGAACGGAACCAATGGAAGGCTGAAGAAGAAGGAGTGCGTGGTGCGTTGGAAGCGTCTCGACAGGAAGTTGAAATGCTGAAGCAGGGATTTCTTGAGAAGGAAGCTGAAATTGAGAGACTTGGTCGCAGACTTAAGGATGCCACTACGACAGCAAGCGAAGTAGAGTCGTTGAGAGAAAAATATACGGTACTTCAAGGCCGTGTTCTTGAGATGTATTCCCGGGATGACCGTGCTTTGAAGGCACCATTGGCAGACGAGAACGAAGAACTGCACAGCCTCATTGCAAAGCTTGAATTACGGGTCAAAGCGGCCGAGTCCGAGTCAGAACAACTTCAGAAACAATACTCAGCTAGAGTGGAGGAGCTGGAAGAAGAACTCACAGACATTAAGAAGAGAATTCAGTGCGGACAAAAGAACGGGGTCTTGTAAATTATGGGTTTAATATTCTTTGTCTATATGTTATCTAAGCATTGTGATAAACGGGTTTGATCGGTTTTGGAAGGGTTGCTTTTTTTTTCTTAAGGTTATTACGCTAAGTTGGAGTTTGCTGTGATCATTAAATTTGCCAGTTAAATTTTCCGACCATGAATTCGCTTTATCGAAATGTATTATGTACCAATACCCTGCACTGACTTGATTATGGCAATATAGTGTACATTAAACATTCTACCTGAATTTATCCAGTCCAGTTCTCCAACTTCTTCCAGATCGAGGGACATGAATCACGAGGAGCTCAAAACAGTTCAACCTACGATAGCAACTTCCGGCGCACCTCGGGAGCTGAGATCCACGCAAGTATTGACCGCGCGTTCACCTCTCAACCGATAATTAACGCCTCGCCCCAGTCCTGTGGACGATGGAGGAGGGAATTACAAAATCACGTTCGGTAGGGATTTACAAATTGACCAGGGCATACACTCTTCTTCCCGCTCCAGAGTGTGCTTTTTACTATTTCTGCCTTGCAAGCCAACCCTTTACCGACAGTGATGTTTCCGTTAAATATCCAGTGAGACTACCGCTCGTATACAATGGATTAGCGGTCCAGTGGCCGAAACGTCAGTAATTCGAATGCCGGGATTCGATATCCGAAAGACTGACATATCATTTGTCACAACGACCGGTTCGATATAGACAGAGATTACAATACGGAAATACTCAGCCGTCATAACTTCAGAATCTAATCACACGACATCGCGTGAAAATCCTGCTCTCACGTTGATATTCCACGATTATTCGCCGATGACATATTGTTCTTTATATGGTTTCCCGCCGCGAGCGTAACGGTGAAGACATTTTTGTGGAGAATGGTCAGTTCTGCTCGATCGGTGGGGTCAATCCTCGCATTTTAAATCGCCAATTTGCAGAATATAGAAGTGCAGTCACAGTCAGTGTCGATCCAAACTGAGCCCGTTAAACCGTTAAACGTAGTCGTGGTTATAGGAATGGAATGAAGGGTACGGTACGCTACGTGGATGCAGACGTGTTGACTGCAACAACGACCTCTTGAGCAACGAGAGGACACTTTAGAAATCGTCCGGCCATGTTGAGCTGTCGAGGTTCAACAAATGAATCACAATGCACCCGGATTCCAATGGCAGGATTATTGAGTTGTTTGCTGTCGGATACCATGAGGACGATCGCAGACTGCCTGTACCTCCCTTGAGCCCGTTGTACTAGCATACGCCCGTTGATATTTTTCCCTGTAGAAGATCGGGGCTGTCGTAGAAATCTAGGTAGAATACTGCCGCCACGAACGTTGTTAAGAAGTCGTTATCACGACGGTCCATAAACGTAGTACAGACATCGTAAATGAACGTTTCACTCACCAGGCATGACGTCGAGTATTGATTTGCGAACCCCGACTTCCGGCGCCGTTTTAACATTGAAAAGATAAAATTCGACTAATATCTGTACGTGCTTTCGGCGTCTTGCGCTTTCGGCGTCTTGACCAGACGAAACTGGCGACGAATCGAATGCAGCGGTTGAATTTATCGACGTCATGGACCTCGCCTCGTAGGTTGGAGGATAGAGCGTTGGAAGACGGTCCTCGTGCAGAGGAATGTTCAACTAGTTAGTAGTACTGAGATATCGGAAATAACGAGCGGAAACTGCTGATCGAAGAAGGATATAAAGACAACCTGAAATATCGAAATACTGGCGGTCGTTGCCACACTGGAGTATGTACTGATATGAACATGTCCGGACGGCTTAACAATTCTTAAGAGAGCGAGCTTATTAGCGAGAAGCGACGGCAAGGTCAAAGTTGCACTGGGTGCGGCTCGGAACCAGTTGGGAGTTGAGCAAAAATTTTGGTTACTTGACATTCGACAGTGATAATTCTCTTTCGGGAATTCCTCTGCTTGACAATTTTGCGGGATGTCTGATAGCGAGGTGGAATACGATATCTCAAACGCGATCACGTCGTTCCATGAGGCTTCGTCGTCGTCGGGATCAGACAGCGAAACCCAGTCCGACAAAGTTAATGGTAAGCCAGGGTCATCGAGACAGCGGGCGCTAGCCAGTATTACAAGTGAGACTGAGTTGTCCGGGACTTCAAGTGGCAGAAATGTATCCCGAAACGATGACTCTTCGGATGATGAAGATTTTTTCAACAATTTGCAGGCTCCCTCGTCCGTGCCTCCTGGTGCTTTGGGGCAGAAGAGAAAGGTGAATCCGGGAAAATTCAACGCGCTAGGTCTGTCCACGGCGCTCTTGAAAGCTGTTCATCGCAAGGGATATAATACGCCTACACCAATTCAGCGCAAAACTATCCCCCTTGTGCTCGAAGGTCTTGATGTTGTTGGTATGGCCCGCACTGGATCCGGCAAGACGGCGGCGTTCGTCCTGCCCATGATCGAAAGACTCAAGACGCACAGCGCCAAAGTAGGTGCGCGGGCGATCATCCTCTCTCCGAGCAGAGAACTGGCGCTGCAGACATTGAAGGTCGTTAAAGACTTCTCGAAGGGTACCGATTTGAAGTCTGTTTTGCTGGTCGGTGGTGACAGTCTTGAAGATCAGTTTGGCTGGGTATTGGCCAACCCTGATATTATTATTGCGACGCCAGGTCGATTTGCGCATTTAAAGGTCGAAATGGATCTTGACCTACGATCTGTAGAGTACATTGTTTTCGATGAGGCGGACCGGTATGTTTGGCCTGCACGCAGCCTATACCCATGCTAATTGACTCTCTAGGCTCTTTGAACTTGGATTTGCTATGCAATTGACGTCAATTTTGGCCAGCTTGCCTGCATCACGACAGACCCTGTTATTCTCAGCTACACTACCTAAATCGTTAGTCGAATTTGCCCGTGCTGGTCTAATTGATCCTGTCCTTATCCGTCTTGACGCCGACGCGAAAGTCTCGGATGAGCTGGAAATGTTTTTCTTTAGCGTGAAAACAGCGGAGGTTGATGGTGCATTGGTGTGGCTACTCCGGGAGGTCATTAAGATGCCCATTGCGACAGAGATGCCACAGAGACAAGAGAATTGGAATTACGACGGCTCGGATGCTGATAGCGATAATGATGTGCACTCAGAGGATGGCAACACGAAGATGGAAAAGAAAAAATTTAAGAAGGATATTAAGAAGAAGTTAACGACTCGTGCACCACAACAGAACGAACTCACATCTCCTCACTCTACAATAGTTTTCGCGCCCACACGCCATCATGTGGAATATGTCACCGGACTGCTCAGGACTTTCGGATACGCTGTGTCGTATATTTACGGTTCGCTTGACCAGCATGCACGTCGCGATCAGCTCGCCCAGTTCAGGTCTGGCTTTACTTCTATTCTCGTTGTTACCGATGTTGCTGCTCGAGGTATCGATATTCCAATTTTGTCGAATGTCATTAACTACGCGTTTCCTGGCTCTCCAAAGATATTCGTGCATCGTGTGGGGCGAACCGCTCGCGCAGGAAAACGCGGTCGAGCTTTCTCGTTGGTCAAAGAGTCTGAAGTTCCGTATTTACTTGATCTCGAGCTTTTCCTGGGCAAAAGTTTGCTGTTACCAACACAAGCACAGAACACTGGTCCTGACGAGATCGATTACACTGCGAGTATCGTTGTCGGCGGCTTTCCTCGTGATGACCTCGAGCGGTCCTGTGAAGATGTGCAGTCTGTACTGGCGAAAGATTTCGACCTCTTCACTGTTAAGCAGGTTTCGATCAAAGGTGAGAAATTGTACCTCAAGACCCGCGGATCTGCGTCGATGGAGAGTGTGAGGCGCGCAAAGGAAGTGATTGCCAAAGGATGGGACTCTTTAAATCCTCTGTTCAAAATGCATAACCTAGCTGAGCGAGAGCATATGTTGGAACGTCTCGCGAACTTCCGACCGGCGGAAACGATATTTGAGTTGACTAGGAAGGGAGGTGTCGCTGCGGAATCTGGTGCAGATTTGATGAGACGGCGAAGAACGCAGGTAGCTCCGATTCAACAACATGCAAAGGAGAAGGGAACTATCAGGACTCGTCCTGATGTCGGCATAGACCAGACCGATTTAAAGGATAACAATTTTGACGGCGACAATGGCAATATCGAGGAGAATACCGGCGCAGATTTATCTTCCGTATCTGAGGCAGATCTTCTGAGCACGTTCAAGCTTGCTTCTAAGGGCAGTAAACGGAAACGAAGATCTGCAATCGATGGTGATGTTGCACCTTCTAAGAAGGCTAAGAAGACCTCGTTTAAAGACGACGCGCACTACATATCTCATTACGCTCCTGCGGAGATAGCGCAAGACAGGGCATATGGAGTTAATCCAGGCAACTCGACTTCGGTCACGTCGTTCATGGATGTAGCTCCGTCGGCTACGTTTGACCTCATTGCAGACGAGCAACCGCGTCAATCGACTGGTATCATTGGCAGCAACCGCTCTAAGTTTACCAAATGGGACAAGAAGCGCGGTAAGTACGTGACCAAGCAAACTGGCGATGAAGCTACGATGGGCGGCAAGAAGGGCAAGATGATAAGAGGAGAAAACGGCGTGCGTTTGCCTTCTTCGTATAAGTCCGGCCGATTCGAAAGCTGGAAGCAGGCAAACCGCAAGAATGGTCAGCGTGTTGGCGACATGGAGAATGTTGCTGATTCAGGTCAGAGCATGCCGCCTAGTAGAAGATTTAAGCACAAGTTGGTGAAGGCACCTAAACCTGCGGATAGATTACGGGACGACTATAAACAACGGTCCAAGAGGATAAAGGAGGCACAGGAAAAGGGCGTTGTCAAGAACAAGAGGACGGCCAGCGAACTCAAGTCCACAACGGATATTCGCAAGATGCGCAAGCTCAAGGAGAAGAGACGGGAAAAAAATGCGCGACCAAGCAGGAAGACGAAGAAGTGATGCATGTGGATCAGTATATTAAAAGTTTGCTTCATGCTCTGTAGTTATATGCATTGTATGATGAAAATCGTATTTGTAGTTAACTTTTAAGTTTCTCTATTTAAGGCCAAAATGCGCAATTTGGCCAATTTATACGCCGCGGTGGATGCGAATACGAGATAGTTTTATCGGTGATATCTATGGCGCAAAGGTATATCAAATGCGACAGTTATGCGGACTCGGGACCAATTAGCCTCAAGCTCGCACGGCGCATCTCAGGCCATATCGTGAAGTGGCCCACAGCACCAGCAAGCAGCTCGCAACTGGCCGGAGAGGACGCAATCATGTCGTCCCAGGCCTCGCCATCCATCCAGGCAACTCCTCAGCCGCCTCAGACGTCTGTCATAGACCAGAATCCGCCGTCCGGCTCGGTCTCAGCTGCTCCGAGCATCCCGAGTCGCTCCCAGTCACCGCCGCCGGTGTCAATCGCCACCCTCGCCCAACTCCGCGTCGGGTGTAAGGTGTGGGTCTCCAAAGACAACGACTATCGCATCGCTGAGCTCCTGTCCATCCACACCAAAAAAGGAGAACCCGTCTTTTACGTCCACTACCAAGATTTCAACAAGGTATTTTTTTCTTATTTTTTGTGATTTATTTGGAGATTTGGTCGTGAGATTGGGGACAGTTTGCCACCTCATCTAGAGCACGTCGTGGCACTTATGCAATTTACCCGGCTATCACGATGCTGGAATATATTTCAATGTTACCCGGTGTTACTGGCCGGTCTTGATGTTCGTGATATGTGGGGAAGCATCGAACTACACTGAGCGGCCGCATCCAAAATACGTTCTTCTTTATGCTAATGGTTATCAGCGTCTCGATGAATGGGTCACCGCTGCACGACTCGACCTTAGTCGACCAGTGGAATGGCCGCGGCCTGACAAGCCAAAGAAGGCATCTGCATCATCGGCGTCCAAGAACTCGAAAAACTCGAAAGACACACCACTTGTGCGTGATCGGAAAAACAAAAGATCTAGGGTGCCGGCCAAGATCGCAAAGGCAGCCAAGGCAGCTCGGGCGCGGGGAAAGGAAAATCTAGAAGCTGGGCTTCTCAGAGATGAAACTGACACCTACCCCGACGGGCTCACGCCGTACACCACCAACAATGCCACTCCGATGACCTCGACGCCGTCAGAGGATGTGGACGCTAAGGATGCCGACCTGATGGACTTGGACGACACGCTGCCCGAGACGACCGATGGCCTGCAACCGGAGAATTATTCTCGCGAGGAGGAGATTGAGAAGTTGCGTACGTCGGGGTCCATGACGCAGAATGCGCATGAAGTTGCTCGTGTTCGGAATTTCATGAAGATCCAGTTTGGCCAGCATGAAATCGAACCATGGTATTTCAGTCCCTATCCGATCGAATTAACAGAGGTAGATTGCCTGTACATCTGCGAGTTCTGTCTATCATATTACGGATCCATTAAGCAATTCCAGCGGCATCGCGTTAAGTGCCAGTTGCAGCATCCTCCGGGTAATGAGATCTATCGCGATGAGAACGTGTCGTTTTTTGAAATCGACGGAAGACGACAGCGTACATGGTGCCGCAATTTGTGCTTGCTATCAAAGCTGTTCTTGGATCACAAGACGCTTTACTATGATGTTGACCCATTCTTGTTCTACTGCATGACCAGACGTGACAATCTCGGACACCACTTACTCGGATACTTTTCAAAAGAGAAGGAGTCGGCCGAGCAGTACAATGTCGCCTGTATCTTGACACTCCCACAATACCAGCGACTCGGCTATGGAAAGCTACTCATTGCATTCTCGTACGAACTCTCCAAGAAAGAAGGCAAACTTGGCTCTCCAGAGAAACCATTGTCCGATTTAGGTCTTCTGTCGTACCGTGCATATTGGTCCGACACAATCATCGAGTTGCTCGCAGACGAAGAGCGCGACGCCAAGGAGACTACGATCGAAGAAATCGCGACGACAACGGCAATGACGACACAAGACGTTCTCCACACTCTCCAAACACTAAACATGCTCAAATATTACAAGGGCCAACATATCATCTGCCTAACGAACGGCGTTCTGGAATATCGCGAGAAATTAAACAAACGACGACGCAGAAAATTGGATCCGCAAAAGTTGCAATGGAAACCGCCTGTTTTCACACCAGCGCAGCTCCGGTTCGCTTGGTAGTCAATTCACACCATTATATAGTATATATGCGCTTTGTCTTATTAATTATTTTCTTCAAAAAGCTCCATTGTGGCGTTCATGGGTATTAGCATTTTTCGACAAGTTTATGATTTTGGATTTTCTTTGCTCTTTTTTTAATTCTTGGGACTTGCTTTAATTGTATATTTCAGTCGGTATTATACCGCTTGTATTATAGTACACTCGGAGTTGTTCGGAATTATGAATAAACTATAACTCGGTTTGCCTGGAGTACAATTATTTAGCTCGTAAACTGTAATTTCGATACACTAGCTAATGTTTATGTAATGAACAAACCAGTCGCTAATAACAACGTTCTTGTAACTCTTTATGACCTCCAAATAACAGCTAAGTTCTCCTTCCTTTCCAAATATCGTACGCATTACCTCTCATCTATCTGGCGTTTACCTCAACTTCAGGGACATGTAGGGAACCTCGACATCCTCATCATTCAAATCGTCCGCACAAATTTCGAAAATTAATGTCTTCGCATGCTCAGGCACCGGTTTCTTGGACACAGACTCTATAAGTTTCGTGAGCGGCAAATTATACTTATCCTGCAATTTCTTTGCCGGGAAGAACGATGCGTAAAGTAAACTAACACCGTACGACAACATTGTGATCGTAAGGCCCTCCTTCTCCTTGAAATAGTCAATCAGTGCCTTCAAAGTGATGTCCTTGTCCAAATCGAACCGGTCCCAGATCCTGTCAACTTCTTTGCCATTATACTTCAATTTTGAAGACGCGATCGGCTCGGAGAAACCAAAGAACGGCAAGGACAAGTTCACAAATCCGTTCTTGTACGACTCGAGCTTGTTCTTGCCGTCGGCAACCTTATACAACTCTAAATTCACAAGACCAGTAACCAGGGCCGTGGTCGTCGCGATGGCAGGGATAATCCGACCGGCAATTAGCTTCGTGCGGAGACGGTCTGCGGGCTCAATGGCGTAATTGAGCGCCCGCAAGTTCGAAGCCGCCGCGATGAAGTCAATATGGTGGTTCGTATCATCGTCCTTTTCAAACTCGACTGGAACCAGTCTGTAACCTGCAAGGGAGGAAGGCGGGGGCAGGCTCTCGGCAAGCACCTTGAGCTCGTCATCCTCGAGACTGGTAGAGTCGCCATCGACTGGCTCGTTGTCGTTCACCTGGATCTTGATACCAGACTTTGGGGAGAACTCGGGTACCATGATGTTCTCCAAGACTTTGTTAAACACGGTCAGATCAGTGCATCCTTTCAAGCCATAGTTGAAAGCATGAAGATTAGCGGCCGCGACAACGAAGTCCAGGTGTATGGGGTTGCTGGGATCGAACACCAATGGGGTAGGTGCACGCTTCGGACCAGACCAGAAAGGTGAGCCCGAAGAGGTGACTGCGTCCTTAGGGAAATTGTACAGAAGCTGAGAAATCTCGTTGTTGTATTTCTTCTCAAATTCAAATCGCGCCCAGACAATACACTCATCGAAAGTTAGCGGCTTCGCAGTTACAAGGTAAGCCTGAAGAGTTTCCAAAATGGTCTTCTGATCACCGCTCTGCTTCAGTGTGCTCTCAACAAAGTCGGGGTGCGACAAATACAGGTTGACATTCTCTGCTGGAAGGACGAAATATTCCTGGAACAAGTTTTTGGCCCACTACAGCCCATTAATATACAAAAGCATGAAGAGAATATGAGAATACATACAGCGATGGTGTGCTCGATCTGATTTGGGAAGCTTCGGAGGGTGCAAAGAGGAATACTCTTCTCTGGCGGATCCTGACTAGACGAGTAGCTCTCAGTAAGACCAGGATAAACTACCTGAGTATTACCCTTGGTTCCTAGAGTACCACTCTCTAATAGTGGCTTCCGGTAGAAAACGCATCGTCGGTCAACATATGTTCGCGCATCAACATTATCGAGAGCGTTGGTGACTCCATCCAATCCGTTCCAGAAGTCGTCGTCAAAAATATTCTCGGTTTCGGTACCAACTTTCTCCTGCTTCGCTTCAATGTGACCGGCAAGTTCCGGGTTCATAGCAATGGCAGCTTTAGCAGCGACCTCAGACTTTTGCTTGCCAACATCATGAGGTCGGAAAAGGAACTGTCGATTCAAGTTTGACTTCTCGATAGAATCCATATCAGTAACGACGATCTTGCCTCGCGGACCAGTACCGAATCCCATCAAGGCCCAATTCTTCAGCATCTCACAGCCGATCGCACCTGATCCAACCAAGAACTCCCGCATGTTGCTCATAGACTCATAAAACTCCTTGCCGAAAACTGCAATCTGGTTGTCGTACCGTGACCCAGTCGGGGCTGTGTTCTCTGCTGTTCTTGGGAATTTCTCAGGCAGCGATTCCAATGAATCGAAGTAGAAATATTGCTTGATTGGACCGAACTTTCCAGACGATGCCTTCAGCACTTCTTGCGCAACAATACCGCCAAATACAGCCGTCATGGGCGGAAGATCACCCCGTGCCTGATATGCCAACTCTTTCAGCAAGTTCACATCCAATTCAGCGCCATCTAAGATCAAAGGGTTCTGCTCTGACAATGTGCGAGCAAGATGCAGCAGTTCATTGGCATCCTCGTCGTTATATGGCCTTGGAAGTTGGCCTTCGTGCTTGTTGGCAAATCCCTGCAACGCCTGGAATCCAATATGTAGCTGAGCTGGACGCTCCATCTTGGCGAAATCAGAAATCAAATACTCCGGTCTTTCCAGCTGCTTCGACAGAGGCTCAAAATCGATTGTGAAGGGGACCTGGACTTGAGTGAACAACCCACCCTTTACATATGTACCGAGACCTTTGAGTGAGCCAATGTTGAATGCGTACGGCCCGAGGACGGTAACTTTCCGTGGCTGACCATCGTTTAGTGATGGAATACCGTCCACTTCGGCAAACTTCACGTAATCACCATCCTCAAGACCATGACGGGAATCGTCCAGCACAGATATATTTCCGTCTTCATCGATGTCGGACACAATTCCGTGAACGGGCTCGTTTCCAGTGGCATCAGTTATCTGGAAGGTTGTACCAAAGTCGTTGAAAATAACACCAAACAATCCCCGCACATCTGCGGAAATGAAAGATATATTGTACTTGTGGGTGAATTCGTTGATTTGCAACTGAGTCTCAAGAGAAGTTTCGGTGAGCACGACCACCTGGAACTGGCCGATGGTTTGCGCGTCTAGGGGACTCTCAAGAACAGACACTTTAACATATTGATTCAGTTCCGCAAGACGTGGAGCGGTTGCAACAGCTCTAGAAACGCCAACATCTTCCTCACGCAAAAAGAACTGCGACGACAGGTCCTCGATCTTCGTTGGCGCAGGATCCCACAGGGTAATACTCTTGACACCTGCAAGAGTGACATTCTTTGCTGAACCAAGGTTAGACGTACATAATATCTTCTGGAAATTCAATTACGCACCAATTTCGACACCAAGACCTTTAAGCCCAACAATAAGTACGTTCGAAGTGTTCAACCGCTTCATGGCCTCTTCACCAAGGACGTATCTCGAATGATTGCATTAGAACGATACTCCACAATGCGAGACATTCCTAAAAAAACTTACAGCTGGCGCGAATACAATCCTTCGTCAATGACCGGACCATCCTCGGTTTTATCAATCTGCATGCTATTCGCGTCCTGCACACGTCACTCGTTAGCAGCGTCCCAGCATCCTCCATCAATTTCGCCCAGAGCTTCCATGATCCCGCCGGAGATATCCATGGTAGCATTCCCGTCCTATTCATGCAGTAAACGATAAATAACTTACTGCCATTATTACGAAAGACTTTCTCTCAAAGAAATAAATAAATGCTGGGACTGTAGTCCTTCGACTGGTGGGTGCACGCTTGTAAGACAGTAAAGAGTGGGCCGTCAAGCGACAAGGACCGATCTAATCTATGTATATAATCGATAGACTAGCAATAGAAGATACACTGCAATCGAAAGGAATCTTAATTTATTTTTTATATGCTTCACGTCGGAAATCAACGGCGACAATGATGGGGTGGATCGATGGCGGAAAGTGACAGGCTGCGTGTCTGGCTAACCAAAGCCTTGATGAGAAATCCAAATCCCTAACCCACACAGAAGCAAGAAGAAGCCGCACGGTGCACCATACGCTGCGACAATTATACTGCCAACCGGTGCGGTAATTGCACGTGCACAACTCCGGTTGCAGTTCGCAACTATGTCGGCAGTCGAGCAACAAAACTTTCAATAGCTGTAAGCAAGCAACAGATGAGTGTTTTTCTTTGCTTCGCAAGTTCCCGTTGTTCGTAGACTTTTGCGACAAGTATTAGACGTTTAGGTATTGCAGAATTCAATGTATCTTTCAGATCGACGTCGGATACTCGTGCCTCCTCTCTCGCGACGACTTACCTACGTCGACGAGAGGCCGCTATCACCATCCCCAGCTAGCAAAAAGGCCCTCTCAAAGCTCGACTCCGCGCATAAAATATACTTAAGGACATCACTGCTGCCTGATGCGACTGGCTCAGCATATATCGAACACCAGCAGAGCAAAATTCTTGCCCTCGTGAACGGTCCACGGTCACAAAAAGGATCGTTTTCTCCAACTGCGAAATTAGTGGTCGACGTCAAGTTTCTCCCGTTTTCATCTGATGCCCATGTGCTAGGCATTCAGCAGGGTGGTGGATACACTACTAGTCTTGAACGGACCTTGGCGGACTTTATATATGCCTCGTTGGTACCATCAATACGTCTAGGGCAATATCCAAAGTCAGGAATCAGTGTATCGATCGTCGTGATCTCGGGACCGCCGGTGTGGAATGGACTTGTTAAGCAAATTGGAGCCTCCTGCGTCACTGCGGCCAGTGTTGCAGTTGTGGATGCTGGAATTGAAGTTTTTGACATTGTTACGGCTTGTGCCGTCAAGTTCCGGATGGGAGCGGAGGAGCAAACAGAGATTGATCTAGACGAACGTGGATTTGACCAGAATTGTGCCGACTATGGAAACAAAATGAATATAGGCGAAAGCGCAGGCGCTTCACAGCCTCAGAGTATAGGGCGAGGAGTTGTAAGTTACATGGCGAGCAGAGACGAGATTTCTGGGTTCTGGATCGACGACGAATCTCAAGAACGGACAGTTGGCGAGGCAACATCCTCTATGGAAGGTGCCAGCTTGATTCAAGTGCTCAAAATAGCATGCGATGGGGCGAAGGAAGTGCGAAAATTAGTCAATGCAGTGTTAAGTCAAGTTTTCCACAACTGCGAAGATGCATCCGTACAGGCAGCGAAGAAGATCAAAATTGCGGAATAATGATAGCATTATAGCCAAGCAAGGCTTCTTATACGCGATGAGCATCATACATTTCTGCGTCTTATCTATCTAGAGTCATGTATGTAGTAAGTTCCAGATCTGAGTGTTAAATATGGAGAATCGCCAATGTATTCGCGCAACTAGTTCAACTAAGAAGCTGACCGGCTTGGATTCAACAAAGATACCCAGCTTTTACTACACGCATATTGAAGCGAAGCAGATCATGGAGAACTGGAACTCATCGCAACATTTGAGTCCAATCTAGCAAAATCAAAAAAAAAAAAAAACAAAAAAAAAAAAAAAGAAAAAAATTTAAAAACATGAAGACATTATAATCACTATACGCAATACGCAATAAGACAAAAGTTCACAATTGAGCCCGAAAAAAAAAAACTCGCTTTTGGTGTCTAGAACATCAATATGTATATACCCAAATTTGTTGAATTGAGGCTCTATGTATATGCATCGAATGTAAAGCGCTCTGTCAAGAAGAAAACAATCAAAACCGAAATTCAATATGCCACAAATTAGTTTGGAGTAAATATAAGAAGCAAATGACCGTGAGCACTTAGGAAACCGAGGCTGTCAACTGCCTCACTTAACGAATGCAAACTTCTTCCAAGACGACCTTAAGAAAACGTACAATATATATGCATCATAAAACTACCGTACAACCCGATCAATTTTGCATCTTACGTTGTCCAATTAATGTCACCAGACCAAATTATCCGCATGGCGTGTGCCGAGATGTCATACAGTAAGCATTGACTCATGTCTACTTTGTAGGGGACGAGTATGTCTTCGCGATGTCTATCAAATAGGTTAGCTTCCAATTCGACAAAAAGCAGCAACTCTCAATATCACTTACGCGGATTCTCGACAATGAAAAGGAAAGCAAATTGGCATGCATGAGCAGCCAATGAGACGAAGAGAAGGGTGTAGCTGGCAGCCATGAGCGATATGCCCTATGAAGCGGTTAGCAATGTAATTAGATGACATTAAAATAAGAGTTTCATACATAGTACCCAGCGTATCCAACAGAGTACATGGGATGAGGGACGAGTTCGAAGATACCATCGAAGCAAAGCTCGAGATCTTCCAAGAAAAAAAAGTCACCCCAGTACCAAGCATAATCCTTAACTACCCGATGAGCATCAAGCTTAACCCATAGGTTAAAGAGGAAAAGGAAAACGCCAGCACCCCATCGTCCGACATGAAGAGCGATAGTCTGATTCTCAGGTATACTCGCGCAGGCTAAAGCCAAGAGCATGTATGAGGTGAAATCCGACATAAGAATCAGATCAACAACATGACGGAACAGCAACCAAGTATTATATTCGAGAGGAACGGTCTCGAAAGCATAGTCGCTGCCCATCTTCGCTGAAAGCCCCCTCTTGATGAGCCCATAGGTGGTGCGACGGAGAATAGACGCGTTGGGACCAGGTCGGTTGAAAATCCTGGTCTTGGCAGCCCACTTCGTTAGTCGCCTGTGGAATGACTGTTGATACAGAAGGTAACCGAGACCGCCATTGTAAGACAATCGAGACGTCACGTAGATTCCAAGGAAAGTCCACTTCCGCATATCTGATGGAAGGATCACGTACAAGGCCACATAGAAAGAAAGGATTGTAAGAGTCAATATGTCGGCCATGGACTTCGGCTTACGAGGATCTAGTAGAGCAGTAACCATATCCTCGGTCTCAGGCACAGCAAAAACTGCAAGTACGTTAGACAGTCACTGAATTGCAATAATATGTCATCCCAGTTTGTCTGACAACTCGCGACACGTCTCGGAATTGTTGGATACAGTCGGAACATTCCGTGAACATTGCACATCAAACGACAGTCCAGCACAAAGATATCGATCGCCTATCCCATAATATAAATTTAAGTCAGACATACCGGTTCCATCAGGAGTTCGGCCGTATACAACAGTACTTGTCGCCGGCTTCAGATAGTTCCTGACCTTAATCTCCTTCTGGAGCTTCTTAAGCTGGGCTCCCTTCTGAACCAGGGCTGCTTTCCGCTGAGCGTACTTTTTCGCGATCAAGTCCCTATTTGTCAATAGTCTGCGCTTCGACTTCATAAGGAGCGATGCCTTAGCACTGGTGCCGACGGCATCTTGCTGCACGGGTGAACCCGGCTTCGATGACGGAAGGAGCACCGGATCATCAGCCACAACTGGGGACGAGTGTCGGGAGCGGACGAGAGTCGAGTCTGCCTTCATGCCGACTGTTTATGCTGTTGAAGCAAGGAGAGATAGCGGTGCTGAGTTGAGTGCGAGAGTGTGAGCTGTTCTGGGACTTGGAAAATGACAAGGAGAGAGCAGACGGGTGGACGGGGATCGCGCGACCACAGTCCCGCTTCGACACTAGCGCCGCTCGCAGAGGTCTGCCGTCTCGAGACTCTGAGAGCCACTAGGCCCTAACCCTGCGTCACTTATGGCGGCCACGTGCAAGCTCGGCCGCGTCTGCGACCAGGTAGGTTTGAAGAACATCGTTTGCTTACTGGGTTCCAAAATTACTGCCGCGATAGTAGACAGATCGCACCTGTGTTTGCTAAATAACGAGTGGCTAGTAATGCTTTTGTGTTTGAACAACTCGCTGCACATGCTAGCATGCTCCGTTGCGTCACGCCCGGCAAGCGTAAGAAACCTAATCGGCAAATTATAAGGGTGTAACTGCTGCGCATCGTAGACCTTTATGGCTTGAAAGTCGGTGAGTTGAGATTATTCAGTTCGGCACTAATCGAGTGGCACGCGACCGGCTATGAAGCAATTTTCGATTAACTATGCCTAAGTATTATTGTCGCCTATATGATAGACGCTGTAAATTTTGAATAGGACACTCTGAACAGCCACTGCTAGCCACCTCATAGATAGCAAGGTGATGCATGGAAAGAACTAATATCATAGCCGACTGCGACACAAGCCACTTGACCAAGTAATCATGGACAACAGCATATATATGTTAGAATATATATCCTAAGGAATTTAATATATACACGTAATATCACAAATCATCACATAGGATTGCTTTTATCATTGTCGTCATGCTATATCTACATCACTGCACCTACGGCATTGCTGTGGCATTCTCCGTCAGCCATGCATTGTAATTCCGCATCGAGTTCATCCAAGATTTGTGTATCTATCTCCTACGAAACAAAAATGTGGCCTATGGGTCCAAGGTTCACTTATCCTTCTTGCCGGCGGCGCGTTCTCTATCCCGCTTGGCGTAAATCTCAGCCGTGAATGGCCTATTGCAGAATTAGAAACTAATTGATCAAGCACAACTCTAGATTTACGTACTCTTCGAACCGCAAGGCAATCAAGTACATTACCAAGACAAACGCGGACAAAGCAATACCCGCCGGCTTAGCGAACCACAGTGCAGTTCCCAGGAATGAGAGAGTGCTACCGTAGTACATTGGGTTATCCGTGATGTTGAACGGGAAACCGGTCACGCGCGCATCCATGAGAATACCGAAGTAGTCACCGAGGTAAGTACCTGTGACACCGAGAGCCCACATACTGCTCAATACAAGTATATTGCCATATGCGAATATGAGTCCGGCAAAGACCTTGACCGGGAGTATGTCGAGAGGACCGTAAATCGGCTGATCCCTTAGCGCCTTCTCATACCTACACTTAGTCAGTATTCGAAAAGGGAGTAAGCGAGTGAATATAGTTAGCAGGGACATACAGTAAATCGCGAATGATTCCGAGGGAGAAAATTGTAACTGCCAACAGATAGCAACCACATTTGGGTCTGCCAAGTGCGAGCTTTGTAAGAAAGTGAGTGCTGTATTCTATTTTCACAAATTCGTCAATATTAAATGACTAAACGTATTGTCACCAAATTTATATATCTGGACTTACCAAGCCGGGCAGCAATGTTCCAGAATACGGGGTTAAAAGCCACCGAGAGCGCCGAATCTAGTAGAATCATTAATTAGCTGGCTCCATCAATCTCTACACATAAAATTCTACTTACACTTCAGAGAATCCTGAGAGAAATCAATGTAAATTTTGACGGCGTCCATGGCGTCTATTAATCCTAGCGACCAATCTGAAAATAGTTAGTTGCCTTCGGTGAAAGACTTGCAAAACTTTTAATGACCTCCTCTTGTGAGTAGATATGGCAAATATGTACCAACTTACATTTCAAGTCAATTGGCAATGAGGTTGTGAAAAGCCTGCAAATTAGCCAACCTTTCTCGGTGTTGAGACTACGCTGAACCAAGAAATTCCTCGGGAGCCACGAGAACCACGAGCACTGACCCGTCCCTAGGTAACGAACGGATTAGACAGTCGCCGGCTCACGTGCGGCGCGTCTGTGAGGCGCGACTTACGAGGACTTCACGACAGGATCGCATCATCGTCGTCCCGCAACAATGACGACCCACAAATGCACCACGTTACACCTACATACTCCGCTGTTGACTGACAGACCAATCAAGAATGTTGCGCCGCATATTCTACCGTGCAAGATCCATCACGATGGCCCAGCTAATGTGAGCCGGTATTTTCTTGTCCAACGCTACGAACAAGACGCGTCTCAATCCAAAGAATCCGCATCAGTCAGAGCCACTGGCATAACCACGACATCGTCTGTCGGTGTAAAGAACACATATTCGTCGACCAAGAAATCTGAGGCGAATGAAAACGGAAAAAGGCCATTGGAGAAGGCGGGTACAGAGGACGAATATGCTCTCCATGAGGCGTATTTCCGTGGGCGAAAGCTTGTGGGGAAAAAGCTAGTGTTGCCTGAAGGATATAAAGGTATTGCATACTGGTACGACTGTCAGTGTTATGTAAGGCCAAGTGTTAATTGTGTGGCTCCAGGATTCATCTTACCGGCTGCGCCATTGTCGAAAGACATACCGCCGCCGACGACATCCGTGTATTGTAATTCAGAAGAAGACGACGAGGAAGAGGAGGAAGAGCACGAAAAGGAGCATAGGTGGAATTCTGAAGCTGAATTCAAAGAACTGTTTGTCTGGGATCATGATGTGGTTCCTGACGGTATCAGCAACCCCTGGATCGCCGGAATCAACGAATGGATTTCCTTCGCTAACTGGGTAGGCTAACTCTAATTTGGCACAATTTTGCGAATAGTGCTGATTGATTTCAGATCCATTGTGAGGACGAGTAGGGCAAAGGAGAAGTGGAGAGGCACCCAGAGGCACGTGCCGTCTACGAGCATCTCTTAAGGCAGTCCGGTTTGTAATTTTAATGTACAATGATCCATATTCAAAATTGTACCAAAAATGCTAATGATCGCGGACGTGACATAATCCAAAACACTATCCAATCACAATCCAACCAACCATCGATGTAGACCAATCATCGAGATTAAGTTCAAAATTCTACAACTCCATTCTCAGTGGCTCCCGATATCTGATAGTCATACAAGTTAAACGAAAACACCAATACTCCACTCTCCATCCTTGCACAGATATAATGCCCGTCGCCTTGCAAGTCAAACATTTTCGATGTCTGATCGAGGGAGAACAGGATGCCATAATATGACCATTTTGCTTCTGTGAGACTGTATGATGTTAATGTAAGACGCGTCAGATACGAGCCTTCTAACATGAATATCGAGTCTCGAAATGGCACGCCGACAAGTGAGTCACCTGATGTCAGGAAACCACTGATTTTCTCCATGTCAAATGTCGCCAGGTTCATCTTTGTTAGTGTGCGAATGCCCGAACAGGTCACGTACATATAGTCTGGCTGTAACGGTCGATATAAGCGCGTATCATTTGTAAACGATAACGGCGCTGAAAATACTAGATTCTGATCGAAATCGAAAATAAGGATTGATGAGTCGACGTCGTTCTTGATTGATCGAGAAGCAAGCAGAATCGTGAACTCCCTGTCCGCATTTAGACCAATTCGATACAATTGCTGACCCCGCGCAGATAGAAAATCTGTGATTTTATTTGTCGAAAGTTCCTCGTTTTCTTCGGTATCCCACACCATGACTTCCTGGTCCATCGTGATGACTCCAACAACTTTCTTGGATGAAGCCATGTCTCTCGTGTTCGAAGATAGCAATTGCCGCTCTTGACACGTCGAAGGGCTCCTTAAGTTCCATACTTTACACTTTCCCAACGACGTAACGCCAGCACATATATCCTCAGAACACGTGAGATTATACCAGCTCTCTCTGCTCTGCTGAAGTTTCCACCGACGATCTGAGAAGAGCTCATATAGAATCGTGAACTTCAAATCGCTGCCAACCATGACTCCGGAAACCACCAGCCGACCTCCCCAATATGCCATAATGTACGGTCGCAAATCCGAGATTTCTTTCCGCGTTGCCAGTCGATTCGACTGCTTCGTGGCAATACTCCTAAACGTACACAGTCGCAATGCCTCCAATTTTGTATTATTCTCATCCTGCGGCCGCTGGGACGGTATTTCGTCCGGGAATTCGAGCCGACGGATTTGGCTGCATATGAACTCGCTACCGAGACGGTCGCGCCAGCGCTTGCTGACCCGCTGCCAACTGAGGACCTCGCGAGCGCTGACATAGGATAGCACAATGATCAGGATCTCCGACGGTAACAACGCAATGATATCGACAAATAGCTGCCGTTCACCTAGCAGTTTAGTAAGATGCCATATATCTGAAGGCAACAAATTAGCAAATAACGCATTCAATCTACCTTATGATTAGCTTTCTCGTCGTGACCTGCCGAGTGATATGCAAACATACAACTGCTGCCGCGTAGCTACCGATTTCAAATTTTTAAATTGCGCAAAAGCGGATGACACTGTTGCGGGATCATGCTGTTCAATCTGTTCAATCATCTGTGATGCCAGGTTTTCTGTTGAGTCCATTTTCAGGATCGTGAGAGCTGGCTATTCCAACGCGTCCCACTCTATGGCATAGGTGGCGTGACCAGAACTCAAAGTCCCCAATTAATTAATGGCATATAATGCAAGCCTTATAGACTCATTTCAGATAGATACAGTGCGAATGAGTTCTTAGAGGCGGTAGAACATGGATAAATGTTTCGTGTGCATGGCCACGAGTAACCGCTATCTTGCCCATCTGACTCCACAAGCCCCACCTTCCAGTTCGCATATACAACTACGACTAATGCACTATTGAAGCCATAAAGAGCGAGCATATCGTTGCATGCAAACCCTAACCCGCTGTGCGAACAGCAAAGATATTTCGGAAACATTTGAGCTGCTACAAGCTCTTAAACATTGGCGATTACAGAAGTGAAAGAGCGACACCACCCTCTATTGGATATCTCAAACCGAGGTAGCTTCGCGCACGGAGTATATTACTGGAAGCAGTCATAATTCTTAAGTTTGTGCATTTGTTGCATCTGGGGAATTGCGGTTACAATCAGATGACGGAGACCGACGAATTCGATGATATTCCTACGTAAGATTTCGACATACCGGCCAACTCCGCAGATATGCTAACACTATGACAGACTTCCAGCAGATACGTTAGCATTGCTACAAGATTTCCAACAATCACAATCGGCCCGATTGGCAGCGTTTGAAAAACTGAAAGCACGTGCCGGTGCCCGCTTCGACTCCCTAGACGATGCAGAAAGCCATCCGTCTGCCGAAGCTGATGTCGACGGGGAGGAAGAGAGAGATGGTGACGATCCACTTGCAAACATGGAGATTTTTACAGAAGACTGGAATCTTTCGCAGTTCTGGTACACGGACGTGACTGCACGCACGTTATGTGCATTCGTCATACATCCACTCGTCAACGTGCCTCTAGATCTCGAAGGTCGGCCCACGCCTCATCCTAATTATGAAGAATTACCGGATATCAGCATTGCTATCTTATCCGCGCCGACGGTACATCAATATCTCACTAGGTGCATTCTCCCGCTGCTACCAAAACCAGTACAACAGAAGATTCATCCGGTATTATTCGAGCACGACGTGCGGTTTACGGTCTTCGGTCCAAACCAGTTTGTTCACTACGATTTCAACGCTCCGGCCAGGATCCCCGAAAAAATGAAGTCGCAGTTCGACGCCGTCATAGTCGACCCGCCGTTCTTAAGCGCAGAGTGCCAGGTCAAAACTGCCATCACAGCGCGGCTGCTCCTCTCGAGTGAGCAAGGTCGGAGGAAGATAGTAGTGTGTACTGGCCAGAAAGTTGCGGATGTGATTTTGCGGACGTATAGACCGTATGGAGTACGATGTACTAAGTTTAGGCCCGAGCATCGGAACGGGTTGCAGAATGAGTTCAGGTGCTTTGCGAGTGGGGAACTGGATGGAGTTTGGACGTTTGAGCAAGAGGAGTAGATACTAAATTGTATTATTGAAACTTTGGACTTACACTCTCAAGCAAATAAGAGTTGGAGAGTGTGGATTAGAACATATACATGCCGCACCACCCAAGGAGTTCAGTGCATAATTGGATTATCACTGTAAGAAATTCCGTTCCTACCGTCACTTGCCTCAAAAATTAAAAAAGAAAACCGACTAGTTACTGCAAAATTGCACATGATGTAATTAATAGTGAGGAGTCGTATAATCAACTGAGGACTGAATTCGTGAAGGATGGAGATGATAATGCGTATGCTTTGGGGTTGTGAAGGTAGAGATCAGAATGACTGACATAAATGGCTCACCTAGCTGACGGCGATATCAATAATGCCGAGATGCGGTATTAGTGGTCCCGAGAAGTCTGCGGTGTTCTCCGGAACGTTTTCAAGCTGCCTGGGTTCCGACACAATCAACTAGAAGCTATAAATGCAACCTTGTCAGGGAAGGATGTCTTTGTGCTGATGCCTACCGGTGGTGGAAAATCTCTATGCTATCAACTGCCGGCGCTTGTCTATGGTGGAAAGACTAAAGGCACCACTATCGTCATATCCCCTTTGATTTCCTTAATGCAAGATCAAGTAGAGCATCTGTTGGAAAAGGGCATCTGCGCAGCCATGGTCAGCTCTCGTGGGGAAGCAGGCCAAAGAAGGAACACATTTCAGCAACTGAAAAGTGGGGAGCTCTTTAATTAATCAAAAATATATTGACAACCCTGGGATTCGAACCCAGGCCTCCGAAGAGATGAGAACCTTAATCTCACGCCTTAGACCAACTCGGCCAGATTGCCTTGCTCAAGAAAAGGCTCCTAATCGGGTTAGGGTCACTGGGGCCATCCGAAAACGGTTTAGCTCGGGATGTGCGGATGCATTAATGACGTAATTCCGTGAGTTGGTATACCAGCCATCATCTTACCAGCCACTAGCTTTGAACAATCCAGCTCAGGATTTAGGTGTGATCTAAGGGTGCGTTTGGATTCCCAATTATAAAATAAGTGGAAAATAATTGAGGTAATCCAAACGCCACGTCACTTATTTTTTCAGAAAATAATTACAAAATAATTGCCCACACAAAAAAAATAAGTAGGTCAAACCCACTTATTAATTTTCCCCCCTCTACAACGTACTTCAACCCACTTCCACACCCCCTCGGAACACCTTCGACACCCCTTGGAACACCTTCGACACCCCTCGGAACCAACTTCCACGCCGACAAAACCGCAGGAATGGAGGATTTGACGCGTCAACCCGTCAAACAATCAGCTTGGCTGAGGTAAATGTAGTGTGCCACCTGCCAATGAAAACGTTTTTTTTTTAGGTTATTTAGGTTTTTTTGTGCGGTGGGAACCTAACCCAGGAAATTCACGTGACAAATAAGTGAAAACTGAAGTGGGATTTAAGTAGGAAATAAGTAGGAAATAAGTGGGAAATAAGTGGGAAATAATTACGGTAATCCAAACGCACCCTAAGTGTTCTGAGACTAAACTAAGCCACTGGCCTTTCTCCACTTAGTATTCTGAGGACTAATTCTTTTCTGCTAGTCTCTCCAGCAGCACACATGCTTCTACCGCGCTATCGTGCTTCCGAAAATCTTCATGTATCTTTCTCGCATTGCTCGTAAAATACGGTTCAACCAAAATGCGCCTTACCGCATCGCGAATATTAGATTCAGACGGAGAATCAGTCTTGAGATCTATGCCAGCACCACTCCATGCGACTCTGCTACTAACATCTGCTTTGTCTTCCGTACGACCAGCGCATACAAGAGGGACACCAAAGCTCAACGACGCAAGAACACCATTATATCCAGCATTGGTTATCATAACCTTCACGTATGGTAGCAATCTAGCGTGAGGAATGAATCGCGCTATGCGTACATTTTCCGGAAGCGGTGAGGTGTCGGAGAATGCTGAATCGGCATCAGGAGAAGTTACCACAAGAAGCAAGTCAGTTTCATTAGCAAGACCATGGATAGTCGGTCTGATTAGGTTCGCTGAGTTCGTAGCGTAGGTCCCTTGAGTGACGTGCACAACAGCTCGAGAGCCATGCGTGACTTCCTGCCACCACGGTGGGAATTCAGTTGTGCTTTCATCATCTAGTAGTGGCAATAGTGGTCCAGTAAAGTGTACTTGAGGTTTCAAATTCTGTCGCGGGAACTCGAATGCTAGCGTCGTCGGCATTATGTGAAGGAACTCGCTATGGGCGATCTCGTAAAACCCCTTCCCTTTTGGTAGTGGTGCCATGCCAAGTATTTCCCGCTGTTGATTGACACATAGCGTGAGGTTTGAATAAACATATTTTCTGGAAATGAAATGCATGAACTTGTTGATCATCCGATCAATGACTGTTGCAGCCGGTGGCCAACCGGTACCCCACATCGGAATTTCAGGTCTGCCGTAACAAGAGGATTGATTCCCAGCGTTGCATATACTGGCCCGCCCAGATCGTGGAGAGTTTGGGCCCCCATGGCACAGAGATCGACTAGAAGCACATCGGCGGCAAATACATCCAGCACTCTGCGGTAGTCCGTCACCTGGGCCACGATGCGATCGACGAAAAGACGTCGTAGTATAGACCTTGCCGCCGCAAGTCCACTCGTACCCTCGTCTGGGGTGAGAGGAACAGCATCGAATACAGCAGATTTATCCGTTGCCATGAAGCGTGCACCACAGAGCTCCACTTCTCTCCGGAATTGTTCTCCTGTAAGCCATACCACCTCATGGCCTCGTTCCACTAGCTCCTTGGCAATTGGCTGCATCGGATTAATGTGGCCTGTGAATGGTTGTGTTGCAATCAAAACCTTCATTTTTTGGCTGTATATATAGAATTCGAAAGCGCTCTATTTGTCTGCTTTTTTTTCAATTTGTTCGTCGCCTATGAAAGATACCGGCGTACGTCTAGGGCTACCCTGCCTGATACAAATGAGCCGCAGCAAATTGAACTAACAGTTACAATCTGGGCATCAATTTTTGCCTACCTGTGTCCCAACTACTATATGGGTTCAACTACTATATGGGTTAACCACCACCAAAAGCAATGACATTGAAGCCTCTCCGTACAACACATCATTGTTGAAATTCTCACTGGCGAATATTTTCAGGCTTAGACTTTTCAGCAGTGAATTCTTGTGGTTTAAGTCCTATGATCCCTAAAATGGTCAGCAGTGACGTATGATGTCACGTAAATCAACCTAAATCAGAATGGCAATCTCGTAGACAAATCTTCGCAACCATCTGAACCGACAGTTTGTTGCAGCGACAAACACGAAGCTGAATTTAAATGGCAGTTGTATTGACATACGCCACGCAAGACATGAGTGGTGAAATTGGCCAGGCCATACGCCGATATAACGTAAAGTACAGAAACTACCGCCCTAAACATCTGGACATGCTAACAGAGCTTCCACGTCGCTATCTGTCTCACCTGTCGCACGTCGCGTTATGCTCAGAGCTCGTCTGGTCCGCAGTAATACGCTCAAGAACGCAAAACCGCGTTGCAATTGAAGCGAAACTTTTTAGCCAAAGTTCAAGCCAACAAAGGTCAGTGGTACGTTTGTCGTTTGTTGGATTATATGAAAACCTTGATTGTTATATCTGCGGTGCTTGCCGTGTTAATCAGGGTCTGTACCAAAGTGAGACCGCTGCTTGTACAGGTTATTTCGCTTTCAGAACATGGTTTGCAATTGCTTTCATTCACTGGTCGCTTCTCGGAGCAAGAAAGCTAAATTGAAAAATAAAATATTTATTACATGCACGTGCATAATCGAAACATAGCTTTCGAGTAGCTGTCATGCAACCCTTCAATAACTTCGCCGTATTCATTTTTGCCATCGTCGCAATATATGTCCTAAGGTGCATCCACTGAAGCAGAATCCAATATACATTTCTTGTACAGGATATATAGGCACTTCGAAAAATAAAAAGTTAGACATTAATTAATAGAGATATCACCGACCATAAATACTCATAATTCATAACATATTAAATATTATAAAAGCAACTTTAAGTAGCCAGAACACCACCCAAATATATACATTAATAAATCGAAACAAATCAAATAATTCATAGATTAGTACTATGACCGGCGCTGGGAAGCCCAACCCTTGAGTGCCATCAGGACCATCAACCAGGACATGAAAAGCGCAGTCGACCCGACTGTGAGGTTCATGGTGAACATGCCGTCGACGCCGTAGTACAACAGCGAGTCGACGGTTTCCTGGTTGGAAGACATGAATACAGCACCTCCGGCAATGAGGCAGAAGCTCACCAGGACTTCTGTCATTGGGCGAGACGGATGGTAGGATTTTGGCGGGGATATGTACATTATAATGTATGTTATTCCTCGGAAAACGGCCGCGATGGCGAACAGGTACCCCCACTGCATGTGAATCTTTGTCGACAGCTCGGTAGCCTGGTGGTGCTGCGACATGAGGATTCCGGTCCAGAAAATTGTGAAGAGCGGGAACGGGTTATATGAGAAACCATACTGCACGGGTTGGGACGCGCGAGGGTCAACGGTGGTCGACTGCTGCTGACCAGCGGCCGATTTTCGACGGATCGCCGGCATTGGCACTTGTGCATTCAGTAGCCTTCGAATAGTCGTGGATTCGAAAAGAAGACCGCAGAGGCCACCGCCTATGAACATAAACGCGATCGAAGCATGCTGAAGATCCTTGTGCGACCACTTGCCATCCTGGTTTCCGAGATGCTCCATAAAGATGTTCGTGACGCCGTAGAAGAAAATCAAGCCGGACTCAACCATCTCCATCGAACACTGGAAGAACCGCGCACCAAGGCTCTGACGGGCTCGCGGCACTGGAGGTCGCAAGTTCCATGCCCAACCGAGATTGGCGAACGCGCCTAGCACACGGCCAAACGTAAGTATACCCATCCAGACGAAGACAGCACCTTTTATGATATGCGCGAGCATTCCGAACACCTTGTTGCTCCGGCCAATGCAGGTGGCGGTGATTACACCAGTCGTTATCTGGAAGAAGCCGTAGATAACCATGGGACGATTGAGGAGAGCAAATATGACGCAAGTGAGAGTGTGGAAATTCGACAGTAATCTGTCAGGAAGTCTCCCGAGCAGACGACGAAGGGGCTGAAGTCGGTTGGCAATGTATCGCTGAACCTTGTACTCGGCTGAAAGCGGATGATGTCGGAGCCTGAGCTTCTCAAGATCATCATCTGTCTCGAGGACATACTCGCGACCTCCGTGCTCGGCGTCGGTGTAGTGATAGCCGAATTCAGACGAGTACAGCTCGTCGGTCTCGTCTTCGTAGCCGTCGAGAGTCACACTGCCAGAGTACGACGCAGCATTTCCAGAGTCGTGAGATTCGTGAGACAGGCGAGGTGTCACGCCTGACGTGTCAGCTGCAGCATATTGCTGAGAAGATGGACGCGCATCGACCGGCTTGGCGAGGGCCCAGCAGAGCAAAGTTTTGAAGATACCGGAGACAAAGTGAAGCGCGAGCAGAACGACCAGGATCCAGCCTGACTTTGAGTGCACGTTATTGGGATAGAGATCAGGAGCACGACTCTTGTAGACGACACCAGGCGCCAGCCCCAGCGCAACGACCGACAGGAAAGCAACATGTATTGGTGTGTGCAGGGGTGACTTTGCAATTGACAACATGAGTGACACTGGGAGAAGAATGACGAACGCGAAGCACATCAAGAACACGTGCAGTAATAGCAGTGGACGATCTTGCTCTATGGTGAGAAACGATGTCGGATCATACTGCTCGCGGAATGCGGTCATGTTGAATATCGGCATCTCCATACCGGGCATAGAGGTGGCTGCTTCTTCGTCACCATGAGCCAGCGTGACTGACGCGAGCGCGACTAGAAGCACCGCCGCCCGCATTTTTTTTAGATTGGATAGAAATAAGGTGGGAAGCAGAAGGAGGTGAGAGAAGCGAACGGGTGTACGCAGGCAGAAAAAAAGCGGGAGCCAGAGTATATATTAGTGGCCGGAGATGCCGGGCAAGAAAGTCGGTCCGCAACCGGACGTGAAGCACATGCGGGTTAGGAGCGGGGCGGGCTCTTAATTGTTCCTTGGTCTGGCTGGTCATCTCCGTTGGGAGGTCATCATAAATACTTCGATAGGCAACCCACCCGTAACTGAAAGTTATCTTAATTACAACAAAAATAGAATTCCAAATCCAACCATTCCAGCAATGTTAATGATGCCTTCTCATTAACAATTTCAAATAACCGCGATAATAGTTGTCTAAGTTGACCAGTAATCCATGAGGTCGAGAGGTCGCGAGGCTCGGTCCGAAATGGGCCTACGGCTACTTATCAAGGTCGCCTGACAGAATGGCAGTAAGTTGCAATATATTGAACTACGGTTTACAGCTTTGCGTAAATATTTCTCCGTTCGCAGCTGAATATTACTCGCTACAATAATCATGGCCTGTGATCTTGTTGCCGCAGAACAGTGGTGACCTATGAAATAAATCGGTAACAAAAACTACGGTCGACAGCATGTCGGGGATACGCTAGGTATCGGGGTAAGGGGTGGGAATTGTGAGAGGGGGGAATAAATAAGGTCGCCGCAGGGCAAGCCGCTTAGTGAGTGATGACGGTTGCTTATGTGGTCGCGATGGCGGCGAGAACCACGCCGAAGTTTCCGTTTGCCCCGAAGCTAGCCGTACAGCATCGGCAGTCTCGGAGGATCATGGCAGTCGTGGTCGTGGCTGATATGAGCAGTCGCTGCCGGCGCCGTGCTGGACCTTTTGACTGTACAAGTCTGCGGACGTACCCGCAAGTGTACCCGGGCGGTCTTAGCCGAACTACCTTAATCCTGTCTGTCGTCTACGTTGGCCTGGCACAAACAGACGAATACGAAGCATCGGAAACCAAACCACAATCGCTTCCGTCGATACCCATGTCCTTATCGCACTCTGTTTGTCAATAACGACCGCAGGAACGACAGTCATACGGTCACGACGACCGCTACGAGAAATTCATATGAACAGACCTGTTGGCAGCTCACTCTTAGCTTTGGCAGCTCCTGGGTCAAAACTTACAACCGGGTCAGATTGGTTCCAAGATGGTTGCAGTGGACTCATGCATGACGTAGCCTGGCTTTTTTGGCCGACTGTTCCGATTTACAGAATTCCATCCTCCTTCGGGTGGTTAACGCTGCACACGGAAGAAGCGATCCCCAGCCTATTGACCATATGTCATAAGTTTAGATGGCTTTGCATTTGGGGAATTAAACACCTATACCAGTTTTCTGCAAGCGTGGACAACCATTGGGTCAGGGTTAGCTTAATGTTCAGCCGTCGACGTCACTCGGGCTATCACGACCTCGAGGACAGCACGTGACGAGTGACTCATTCTGGCACCGACTCAGAGCTGATCGCCATGCCGACGAACGTTCGCGGGTTTGAATAATTAGGTGGCCAGATTTTGCCCGAGTGAGCGTTAGTGGGTGTTAGACATGAAAAAATCGTTCCAAGGCATATATATGGTGGATGCGCAAACGGAAGTGAAATCGATGTGTCATACGAATGCTGACCCAGTTAACTGACGTAAGCGACATTCGCTGTACCTGGACCGGAGTCAAGGGCCTGGGTCAGAAGGGCCAACTTCCAAGCTTGCCTACACCTCGCCGTGCACCGTTAGGTGCTGCTGAAGACGGGCTGAGGACTGTTGACTGCGTGCTTACTGGCTCAATGATGATGGTGTGAGTGTATAATTCGTTGGACGGAATTATTTTTACAACCTATATGCTGACGCTGACAGCAATTAATTGCCTTCGGCTCAGTCGGATGCAGAAAAACAACTTGCCGGCCATTGCGACTACGTACGCCAAGACAGTTGCCGAAAGTAGATCGCCGACCGGTCCACCGGGTCAGCGATGGCTAAACTCCCAACACATGCGTCCGGTGGCATTGAATTGCGCAATCCTAGTCGCAGCGGCCATTATTGCTTTACTAAATCGACATATCCAGCACAGAACGACGCCAAACTTCATCATAGCCATAACCGCTCTGTCAGCCCACCTCTGCCCAGAAAGAACTCAGCCATTGGGGCGATCACTTCCATCGTGTGCAGCGTATGTAGCCTTCAAACACCGTTACTCATCATAAGAGTCTGGCATAGCGTGACTGCTGGGTAAGTTATTATCTGCGACATTTCCGGATCTGGGTTCGCGGTGAGTCGGCCGATTACATCCCGTTGATTGTGATCTGTTCCAGCAGCATAATAATACCAACTGCTCGCCTCGCTAAACGCAATTGAAGTTCTGCTTGCAACGGCGTGAGCAGCCCGCAGAAATCGTCTGATTGGATGGCAGAACTCGGCTTCACAAACTCGACGGAGGACTCTATAAACGCCGCGCCGGGCTATATCGGCAGATGTTGCATGCAAGGGTAAATTTGCTGGGCCGCTACGCAGGAGGTACGGTACCCAAAGTCATCGTCCCGTCGGCAGCCATCATGCAACTAAACCTTGCTCGCACACTTTCATAGCGGCCGTCTCGGCGATACCATATCCTGCTTCAGGGTTGTGTTACTGCGCTTGACTCCGTGGAGTGATCTTGTAATTATATTACCGTACGATGCAAGCTCTTGTCACATCAAGGTCAAGTACTTTGCGGCCCAATCGTTCATTCTACTCCGCCAGCATCGGACTTGCTCTACGTATATAATGTATATATATCTATATCACCGGCAGAAGAGATCACAACAATGATCTCCAATAGTTTGCAAGACTGTCATTGGCATGGACGACGTATAGTAAAACGATGAGAAGGGCTGAATGTACGCGAGCATACCTTGGAAAGAGCGTTTCCGAGTGAGGGCCATGATTCAACACTTACATCTCAGAGGATCAACTGGGTACCCAGAATCACTTGCGGCATTCTACACCTAGCTATTACTGCGTTGTTGCTCATGATGAAGCGCCCATATTTTATGATCCCAGCAAAATCAAGAACCAGCCAATTTTTCCAAATTACCCTAGCCCGCCGCACCGATTGGTTTCTATCCTTCTTACACCGATTTCTACATCGGTTAGCACCCGACGGTCCGACCGATCACTCGAGTCACTTACTGCATGAATTCTTCAAAATCCCAACCCGCACCTGTCAAGTCAAGTCGTTTCACGTCATCGACCCATATGTAGCACTGCGCCTCTAGGGCCTCTCGGGTTTCCAAATCGTGGACTACGGCCGTCCTCCTTTCTTATTCACTAACCACGAGCATAGCTCTAATTAAACTGGATTCAAAATAGTTTTCTAGTTTCACGCTTATGTGGAACAGTTGTGCTACGCATGTTTTTACCCCCTTCTCTGTCATAACATGAGCGTGACATTTTTTAGAGCAGGCGGGGGATATGCGGCATTCTCCGAACTCTCGGATCTCGGATTTCCCGCAGCCGCAATACTACGCAAAAGTCTCAAAGCGCCGCATTTTGCTGATTCACGTGGAAATCGTACCATGCATATTCCAGGATGATACCAGCTGTTCGTGCTTCCGTTGTCTAACATTTCTCATGCCATATATGATCGCGAATTCGCAAACCAGAAAATCTCCATCAAGCGGCGCCACCTACAACCCTATCGAATACGCCGGGCAAGGTACCGCTGTTTGCTCTATTAGTCACCAGCCCCTGCGGCAGCGGCAAATAGCGCCTCCGGATCCGTTCTACTGGGCGCGGCGAAAGCGCGAGACAATGCCCGATGAGACACGTGATGCAGGCTTGAAGAGGAAGAGCGTTGGCTTTCCGTATCGTCGTCGCTCTAATTCATCGTGTAAGTAAGGTCAAACCAGAGCTTCCCGGATCTGACCGCTCTCCGACATCCGCTTGTTGAACCAGACTATCAGTAAATACACCGGACGGGCAGGTGATGCTGTCCAGCACCGAAAGCGCAATCAGGGTTTGTTATTCGCTAGAAAGCACCCAGATGCGGCATTGTAAATTCCTGTCCGAATAGTAGCCGCTCCCGGCATCCACCGCGCGGCAACGAAGCTAGTCCGGCTGGTTCTGCGAACGCGCTCTTCCGACGGTCCATCGGAGTTGACGTGGTTCGTTTTTTGGAGTTTTCTCAGTGCGGTTGGTGGTTTTTCTCTCCCATATTGTCTAAATGACAAACAGCAGCGGTTCTTCAAGATCGATCGGGGTTATTCTTTTCGATGCCGAGACAGGACAACAAATTCGTTCTCTGATGTAGGTTTCCCAGAACGCGAGCTATTCTGAAAATGGCGATGGTGGCTTTATGGTCGTGTTCAAGAGCTGAGGGATAGGATAATCGGCCTGGCGTGCAACCTGGTCTAGCATCATTTTAGCAAGTTCACACAAAACGAATACATTCTAGATTGCAATTTTTGATGCGTACGGAGGCGAACTTGGCTTCCTACCAGCAGTTGATGCTGAATTGTCTTGGTTTACTCCGATGGTCTTGTCGCCGGTTTGCTTGTTTCTGGTTAATATACGGTATAAGTACCTTTGGTTAGAGTGAGTCGCGCTACAGGGTGCTCAGAAAAGTGAGTATACTAGCGCTTGTAAGAGTGACTCTCCAAATTTCCTGAGCGCCTCAAGACAAGCGAGGTGCTCAGCCGATTTTGCGCGTGGGTCTAGCATTTTTCCTTTAAAGTATATAAACTTAGTCGGGTCGTAGTCGGGTCGTCCGACTGCCCTGCATCAGTTTGCTGTTGCTGGTCGGGGGTTACATCGCGGTTGACCGGATTTGTAATCGAGCACACATTTGAATAGCAAACTGGGAGCGAACCAGGATTATCTAGTGTCATGATATAGCGTATAACATTGCAACATTTAATGAACATTGTACAGAACTTGATATTGGGCCGCAGAGATATTAGCTGTAGTTTTTGTGCAAACCAAATGGCCTTGCGGCGTAGGCAATGACTGTCGCAGCTATCCTGTATTATTCCCAACGATTGTGATATCAAAGATAACGCCGAATATACTCCAACAAACCAAATTACAACCCAGCAGTATCTCTTATTCTGAAAATATTCTTCGATCCACTAACCTGGCCCTCCTTTAACTCTTTCAGCCCTTTCGCAACGCCATCCAATCCACCGCCGACGATTTTATACCGATGCCCAGCAAACTTGCCCTCTTGTAACCACTTCGCGACCTGCCGGTAAAATACATACGCAAAGTCCCGCCTTGCAGCGTCCTCACCATGCGCAACATCAACGCTCACAATGCCAAATTTCGTTTTTGTCGCGTCGATGTCGTCAAAACTGCTTTCGGGCAGAATTAGGCACAGTTTCGACTCATGAGCCGGTTCGGCGGTTTTAATCGAATGATGTAGTCCTAGGCCTGATTCGAGGGCCTTAATCACGTGAAGGTATGACCCATGGTCTGAGACTGTATCCCAAGCGTACAGGAGTTTTTGTCCGGGCATGAGATGATTGCGAATTGAGCCAGCAATGTCTTGGTTATTCCTGTAATCCACGACAACATCGGCGCCTGCCTCGACCGCCACATGCGCGCTGGACCCAGCTACACCAATGACCGGGTGGATGCCGGCTAACTTTGCCAATTTGATCGCGTACGACCCAACACTCGTCGACGCGCCGTAAATCAAAAGCGGTGTGTCGTCCGTCGCAGGGCGCCACGGTGTCGGAAGACCGAGTATATCCCACAATCCATACGCGGCGGTCAAAGACGTCAGTGGAATCGTAGCTGCTTCCTCGAACGTGACCGAATCCGGGATATGAAACGTTGTGTAAGCGTATGCGATCGCGTATTCGGCAAACGACCCGTGAGGCGCACCCATCTTGTGGAATGCGGCCACGCGGTCACCTGGCTTGAACTCGAGGACGGATTTGCCAACAGAGACGATCGTGCCGGCGATGTCGTCGCCCGAATTGTGCGGACGCTGGCTATATAACGGGACTTTCCAGTCCTTAGGGTTCGAGCCGGACACCTGGACTTTGATCAGGACTTCGTCGTCGCCAGGAGTTCTACATAAATTAGCTATGGGTGAACAAAATGAACTTGCAAATACCTACGGAATAGGTGAGTCGACGACCTCGACAGTAAGAGGGTCGCCGTAGACGATAGCTTCTTTCATCATGTGCATGGCGACTATGGATGGGAGTAGACGCTAGACGATGTTGAGTAGGGACAATGCTTCCTAAGGCGACTGACGTGTGAATGATGTCGAGACAGCAGTTAGCATGACGCGATCTAGTTGTTCTGTTTCTCAATATCTTCTGATTTCATCACGCTGCGCAGTGGCGACCGATAGTCGAGGTCGTAGAGAGCTCATGCGTGACCTCTACAATTGACGAGTCGTCATCCAGTACGGGTACTCCTGTCTCTCTCATGATGTCATAAGATGAATATCATTCCGGCGTCGCCCCGAGATAACCCTGACCATGCGCATCTTTGAAGGTCGCCAGTATGGACGTGGCAGGTTAGGGACCTTGATGCGGCGTTCCCAATTGGCGATGGCAGGAAAGCCATTATCGTATTCCCAAATATTCATGCAGAGTCACATTCCGTCAATAATGCCAAATGTCACTCGACGCGAAGCTCCATTCCTTGTCTGATTTCGCCAGCAAGCCGGTTTGACGACTCGGCTGATCCGGATCGGGCCTGAAGATCAATGCTGTGCTTGACAGTCCGCGATTTAGAGCAAAATTGGGTTGCACAAAAAGTCTTTCATTATCGGTATTTATAATGCCAAAAAAAAATAAAAGAAGCTATTGGGGTATATGCACGGCGTTTCCGCAAATCGCCTTGTCACTCGCAGAGATTTTCTCCCGAAGTTCCATTTATTGTCCATGTATCCCACCTGATTATCAGCGAGGCTCCTCTGGTTGCAAGCGAATTGAGCCCGCACCTTCTTTGTCAAGCTGCTTCGATATCAACTTCATTGCGTATTACAAACTACTCGTCGTCTTTAGGTGTCGGTTATATCTATAGTGGCAGGCGTATCCTTGCAATCAACTCTGGAGTGCCGTTTGGGATCGTCGGCCAGATACTGAATTTTTGTCAGTCTAAAAGGGTCTTCATCTGAACAGCCAAGCACCTTGATTCGAGATAACAATAATGATAACTTGTTTATTATATTAGGCTTGATACTTCGGCAGAGTGTAACTGGGTGCCTGAAAGCTTATCCGTGCGCGCAGCCCGCGGTCTGATACGGCATCAGTGACGATTTGCGGTCAAAAAGTAGACCCGCCGCACCCGATACAGCAATGGCCGTAAGTAAAATTACATCACACTAGCCAGAGACAACAAGAAGGAGCACTGTAAAAGTCCAAGTATTTGAGGTTGAAGGCAGCATCCTATAGAAGAGTGATGCAAGGGCTCGCAGTGGTAACGTTCATGAAACACAAAGGAGCAACCACCCAAGAGTGCTTAGTATATCTTAACATATTTTAGCTCCATATCCATGCCCAATTCAACCCTCTCCTAAAGTGTAGTAAGCACCAACTCCATGAGCATTATCATACGCGAAGTCAGGCGCTAGGCATTCACCCAAAATTGTTATGTACAACAAGACGTGCAATGGCTAATTTCCAAGCCTACCTCCGTCCACTGAAATCTTTCAATATGCCAGTGAGATGTGTGTTTGTGATCTTCCCCTTTCTTGGCTTCTTTTGCTTCCGTTCCGTTGACGCATTGTCCTTCTTCACCGTCGAGGGATCTACACTAGTGGGCTTTAACCCAGCCTCTTCCAACTTAGACGGTAACTCTGACTGTGAAGGAACCGGTATTCTGTTCCATGTGGTCACAAATTCCTCATCCACGCCGCCAATATCACCTCCTTTATTCGCCCATACTAATCTCGGGGTTCCTTCTTTCTTTGTTCGGAGCACCAAAATATCGCCCGACTTTTCGAGATCGTCGATTGCCTCCATGCATCCTGACCATCCATCTTTGAGTTCTTTGACTGATAGCCCACGGAATGTGGGCTGTCGTCTGAGGAATGCGAGAAAGCCCTCAGCTGACCTTATATTATGTAATGGGCGATATTCGTATGTCTTGCTGTTCGGATCGTAGTTGATCCGGCTGATCAGTTGCAGGTTTGTCAGAAGTTGTGGGCCACCCTGTCCAGACAAATACGATTGGAGATCGCTAACTGTAACGGGCCTATCTTGTTTCTGCTGCCAAATTAGCATTTGATTCCCTCCACGGCTCAGGTGGCGCGAGAGCGCATTACCTTTATAAATTCAACAGCATGATGAAGCTGCGTTAAAACATGGCTTCCGATACCAGTATCAGCAGGTTGTGAAAACACTGACCACAATAGTTAGCCACAGTGCTCTGCCATTTAAACTTAAGCTCCACTCATACTACGTACCAGTCGTCACTTTCGGTTTCTTCTTCTTTCGCTCATCATCGGAATTGGTGGTGCTGGAAGCGTCATTGTTAACGCTGCTGATCACTCGCTTTTGAAGGACAGGCTGTGTTTTTAGTCGGTTCTTGAACGCCGAGAGATCGTCTGCTAGTGAGGACATCGAATGTCTATACAGTTGTAGACCTGCTTTGTCGCTTGGGACCAGTACTGAAACGAAACGAAAATCGAGAATGAAACAGGTGTGATTATACAAGTGGGTAGCTGTTGTCAAGTTATCGTGCCAAATCTATGAGTACCGCAGATGTCATCTATAAATCGAAACTCGAAGACGGTGGACAGGATCAAGTGGTTTACATGTGAATATGTAGAAATCTAAGAGTACAAGAAGCATCGGCACATTTACGTAGGCCGAGCGAGCGCTCCTGAGTCCTGATTTACTTTGGTTTAAGTTTATATGGAGGCATCACTGTTAACTGCTTTTGACATAAGCGGTACGCAACTTATGCGGAACGAACCTCAAAACATTTCGCTTAAGCCTCAGTGTGACCCACTTGCTATCAGCTGAATGAACGGCGGCGACTGTGCAATATTCCCGTCAGCCTCGAGAATCAGTAACTATCAACTGCCCTCATACCTACACCGTCTTCTTCTAGCACGCTAGGAATTTTACGGACGCGGTATTTAGATTGTCTTGCTTCCACTCTCGCATCTAAGAGTCACCAACACAGTTAGACGGTTTGACACGTGGTTGTTGACAGCACGGCAAGTCAGCTCTTACGAATATATACATAGTCGAAGATGAAGTTATACTATATTGGCATTTTCCGAAATTCAACAAAGCCGGCAGTGGAGTTATGCGCGGCCAAGGATCTTAGTAGTTTCAGCTTCTTTGAGCGGAAGAGGTAAGTTAATATTGTACCACAAGACCATCTATACGAGCAACATCACGCATGTGGCAATAGTAGGCTTGGAGACATTTCGGCTATGGATGCCGAACCTCTGCCAGTTTTGCGTGAACGGAATGATCTACGTGGATACGTCTGTGTTGCTGCAGTCTGCGGGGTTGAAGTCATGTTGTATGAGTGTAGTTGGCTAATGGTGTTGGTAGTGTTGGCGAGTTCTTGACTTTCTTTGGTACCACAGTCGCAGAACGTACCGCACCAAGTCAAAGGCAAAGTGTAGAGGAGAATGGTGAACATTGATTATGGTTAATTCCAACGAATGGGAAGCTGACGTATTATAGAATATATTGCACATACCTACGCTCGCTCGGATGGTGTAGCTGGTGTCATCATTGCCGACAAGGAATATCCCATCCGTGTCGCATATAGTCTATTGAACAGATTGCTCGATCAATTCCTAACCCAATTCCCAAGAGGACAGTGGTCACAGGGCGACGTCACGCTTCAATTCTCCGATCTAGAATCGTCCCTCATAAAGTATCAAAATCCACGCCAAGCGGATAGCATAATGCGGGTGCAGCAGGAGTTAGATGAGACTAAGATCGTGTTGCATAAAGCCATTGAATCGGTTTTGCAGCGCGGCGAGGAGTTGGATTCCTTAGTTGCCAAGTCTTCGGCGTTGTCAACTACTTCTAAGATGTTCTACAAGGAGGCTAAAAAGTATGTATGCTGTTTTCTCACGTTGCGTGTGTTATCTAACTGTTTTCCTCAGGACGAACTCATGCTGTATCATTGCATAATTTCAATACATATTGGAAGTGGTTACGTTGTCAACGACGGCGGCATTTATCAAATTAGCATTCAGTCCAACAGCTTATCGTATACTGATATTGTATCTTTTCTGTCATGACTGTTTTATATAGTGTCTATTGGTTGTTTTTGATTGCGGTTTCATATTGTTGTCGATATGAGGGGTCTGTTATCTTTGTCGTAATTTGTAGTATTTTTCGATAGTCGTGCTCGGTTACATGCTGGTTTTCGAGTCGTGGAATGTAATATAATAAATAGGTATATTTTCCCACATTGCATAGCAAATTTATACATTGGCAGATTTGAGCGCTGTTGAGGATGGTACCATGGGTCAGTAAAACTGTGATCCGATAACCCTGACGTTGCTTCGAGTTCACCACCAGATCAAATTTCAGGTCGGTATTCTTCGCCACCAAATTTTATTGTTTCTTAATCACATATTCCTCGGGCCTTACTCGCGCATCGTATATTTAGGAGCAATAGTCGTACGTCCCGAGAATAGGATGCCGGTGGCCGCGCAGCCCCGTGCGACGTTGGTTCTCGACAACGGAGCTTACACCATTAAAGCAGGCTACGCCACTGTCGAAGCACCTTCAATAATTCCCAATTGTCTAGCACGGGGTAGGGACAGGCGCGTATACATCGGTGACGAATTTCTTACACAATGCAAAGACTTCTCTGGCGTTGTTTTCCGGCGACCGTTCGAGAAGGGACATCTCACGAATTGGGAATCAGAAAAGGCGATATGGGACCGTGTTCTGTTGAATCCAGAGGTTGGATTTAACGTGAATCCCGACGAAACTGGATTGATTGTAACGGAACCTGTCTTGCACTTGCCTGCTTGCTCTTCAAATATGGATCAGATAGTGTTTGAGGAGTACGGCTTTAGCACTTATTATCGATGTACTACGTCCGCCTTGGTGCATGAAAACGAGACCGGACAATTATTCGGTGGATCAGGGCGATCTGACACTACCCTAATTGTTGACTCTGGCTATTCTGCGACTACAATTATTCCGATTGTCGCGGACGCCGTTTATTACCCCGCGGTGCGTCGCTTAAACGTTGGGGGCAAGTTACTGAGAAATTTTCTGAAAGAGACGATTTCATTCAGGCATTACAACATGATGGATGAGACGCACATTGTCAACGAAATTAAAGACCAGAGTTGCTTTGTGACGGCAAACTTTGCCAAAGACTTAGAGACATGCAAGAGATTACCGCCAGCGAGGAACCCGCTGATATTGGACTATGTGCTACCGCGAGCAACGGCGTCTGGCTTTAGGCAAGGACATGTTAGGGATGTAGCTTTGCCTCCTGATCCCGATGATCAGATTTTGACTTTGGGAAACGAGCGATTTAGTGTGCCAGAGTTAATGTTCAGTCCATCGGACATCGGGATCAGGCAGGCCGGCCTTCCCGAGGCAATTATGCAGGCAGTATCTGCTGTGCCAGATCCTGACGTGAGGGGGCTGCTACTGGGAAATGTCGTGTTAGTTGGTGGAAGCACGAACTTCCCTGGATTTAGAGAGAGAATGTTCGTAGGGTGTAGCTAGATTTCATACCTGTTCTTAATCGCTAAGATGGAGTCTAGGTCGACGGAGTTACAGGCTCTAGTACCAGATGATGTGATCTTACGCCTCGGCTTTCCTGAAGAGTAAGTATTTTCTATGGTTAGGATGAGCTAGGCTAAATAGTCGTGATAAGTCCCATTACGTATGGGTGGCAGGGAGGCGCACAATTAGGCCAGCAGAAAAGTAGACTGCGGTCACGGCAAGTTACACGAAAGGAATATATGGAGCACGGCCCGAATATTTGTCTCCGCAAATTCGGCAAGAAGTCGATCGAGGCTGTAGAATAATACGTCACAATGTGCTCTACTATGACGACCTATTATTGGAACAAAATCCGCGTTACTTTGTTCGCTAAAGTGGGTTATCTGAAGTTCATTTGGCGTTAATCAATATTTTAATTTAAAATCGGTACGGTCGGGAAATGGGAATATAGATAATAGTTGACACCCAAATAATGCCCGGTAATATTTCCGTTGATATCCGTCGGTGAGGATTAAGCTCATGGAGAACAAGCCTGGCTCGATCACAAACTCCCAATTCCGAGGCAACACAACATCGCGATTTGAACCGGCGAGTACAAATACTCTTACGACAGGCTCCACCCGCTCACCACCACGTTTCAGCATTTAATTCAGTAGACGATGGCGGCGATAGATTACGACGCTCTGCGGAGGATTCCGGAGGGCAACAACGCCGCGTCAAGCGAGACAGTGGCGGTCAATCATCGAGCGTGAGTTATAGAGTCAGCGAATATGCGGGCCCATTGGAAGCAACAGATCTAACTGAATTCTTTAGACTTATCACAAGGACCTTGTCCAAGTATCCAGTTGACCATGCTCTATTTCGGGAGCTTATTCAGAATAGCGCTGATGCAGGAGCCACCACTGTGCGGGTTGAATTCACAACTGACGGCACTAGGCCAATTCGTCTGGAGAACATCTTGTAGGTCGGGTTTGCATAGTTCGATTGCGTCGCTAATATGACTTCGCCTAGGGATATACATAAGGCTACAGTTAGTGGTCTCCGAATTAGCAATGATGGCATGCATTTCCAACCCGAAGATTGGGACCGTCTGCGCGAAATTGCCAAAGGAAATCCTGATGAGACCAAGATTGGTGCTTTTGGCGTCGGTTTCTATTCTGTCTTCGCCGTGACTGATGAACCAATGGTTATTTCAGGACAGACAGCAATGAGTTTCTATTACGACGGCGACCAGCTTCGCTACAGGAGGATAACACTCCCAGCAGATGCTCAGCGCGAGACTGGTAAATGGACAACAATTGATTTGCCATATTCCTCACCAAAGCCAGTTCCTGACTTGCCACATTTTACCAGCTTCTTGGCGCAGAGTCTGACGTTTGTCAAGTTGCAGCAGATTCAGTTGACTGTCGACGGTATCTCGTTGCTTACTATTCAGAAAATGAAGTCGGATCCCAATCCGCTCCAAATTCCTCGAGAAGTAAACCTGAAATCGTTAGATCAAACAATGAGAATGGAGCGTGTGGAAGCGGAGTCAGTGCAGATCAAGGCACGATACTTAAATGCCACTCAACTCGGAAAAAGCGACATAGAGGTGAAAGGGCTGATGTCACTCGGACTCAAGTTTATTCAAGCTTTCACGGCCGAACCTGAGCGACCATCAGAATATACAGATGCTGTCCTGTTTTTGAGAAATATTACTGGATATATTATCACAAATCCACAAGCTTCTTTCGGAAAGAAGCTTCAAGGTGCAATTATGAAGCCGCCTCCAAAGCATGCCTCTGTTTCTATGATCGCTTTGAATAAGGAAGAAGCGGACTCATCTCAGCTCAAGTCTGGTATTGCCGCTCAAATATTTCCTAGGACATTTGAAGACGCGAAAGTTTTTATTGGTTTTCCTACTAAACAAACTACTGCTTTGAAATCTCATATTGCGACGCCTCAAGCGATACCGACCATGGAGCGTGCGGCGGTCGACACAGCTAATGCATACGTCAAGGATTGGAACAAGGAGATGATGTACATGGCCGGGGTCCTGACGCGAATAGTATATGGCACTGAGATGCACAATATAGGCCTCATGATGCCACAGGGAAAGGAAGTAAACGACGTCGAAGGCATATATGCAAGGGCTGGTTTTACTATGCGACAATTTTACTTTGAGCATTCAACACCAGATGCCAGAATTGGCCAGTATATTGCTACCGGATTTTGGAAATCAGCCCTCTCTGTACCATTAGTGACTACGAAAGGTGTGAAGCCGTCCAACGAGTCGCGGGCTATGGAAGATATCACTTTCCTGAGGCATGTGCCCATGATTCCGAAAACAATGTACGACGATGCTCCTGAGTTCCACAACCAAGTTAAGAGTCTGGGTTTGATTCGATCAGTCGATGTTAACGACATTAAGAATGAATTTTCAAAGAGGCCACTGGATGTTGATGAAACAGTTGCGTTTTTGAAATGGGCTATTCGGAAATTAAAGATGGACGAATTGAATCTCAGTGAGATTCGAGCAATGGTAGGGTATGCTTTACTGGCAGACCCCAACATGGGAACGGTGGACATGAGATCGATCTACTTCTATCATAACCCCACCACTATTCCAGCAAGTATGCCAGTTCCATATACGTGTTTGCCGTACGGAGTGGCCAAGGAGATTCGCAATCCTGAGATGGAGATGCTGTAAGTTCATACAATTAACCGCACCTCATCACATATCTGACCTTGTAGTGGCTGGAAACCGTTAGATATAACCACATGGCTTACATTCCTGAACACATCTAGCCTGAGCCTACCACTGGAGCAAAATCTGACAATTACACCAGAGTTTGCCCGAGAAGTTCTGATAGCTATCTCGAAGCAATGGTTTAGTTTGATGAATTCGGCTCAAACGGCAATATTTGACCAACTAAAAAATCTAACTTGTATTCCTACTCAAAAAGGTATGAAGAAGCCTAGTGAATCATATCTCCGTCAAGTTAAATTATTTCCCGACCTTCCTATCGTGGACGAAAGGCTTTTGGCCAATGCCCATGAGGAAATGCTGATATACCTCGGCGTTCGAAAGACAGTGGAACTCAAGTATGTGATGGAACGTTTGCACTCTGATGAAGCCGAACGGAAATGGTCCTCGGCGGACATGATCACCTACCTTGCTAGCCAGCAAAAGGATATTCAGGAAGAAGATATCAATTTCTTAAAGGTGAATGATATTGTCGCGTCTGAAGACAAGGAGCACGACAGACTACATCGTGTTTGCGATCTCTATCAGCCGACTGATGATCACCGCGAGCTGAAGCTCCCCATTCTTAGTTGGCCGTCGGATTGGAACCCAAAGTCCACTGAGGCCGCATTTTTATTCCGACTCGGACTGAATCAATATCCGTCTGTGCAGGCCGTGATCAACCTGGCTTCGACCGCTAAGTCTTCACAATTCCGTGACAAGGTCCTCTCTTATTTTGTCCGTTTCTTTGATCAGAACCGATACCGTGCTCTGTACAACTCTCGCCTTCCCACCAGGTTCCTTCCTGCTACTGTTATTAAAGGCGAGAAGAAAGAAACAATCATTGTGGCGCCGTCCGACTGCTATTCTTCGTCCTATGTCGAGATTTTTGATTTCCCCGTGCTCCGAGAAGACTTGCAAGTCGAGGCCTGGAAATTTGGTGTCGCAATGTATCCTCCAATCGATATGGTTGTCCAGAGACTCATGACTAATCCACCGAAGACAATTGAACAAGCAAATAGGATGTTTAATTACATGGCAGGCAAATTGTCGGATTTAGGATCTCGGGATACTACGAAATTGCGCCATGCAGAGTTTGTCCCGATCGCGAATGGCGATGCAATATCTAAATACCAGGCTCCATCACGTCTTTTCATATCAGCTCCAGAAGGGTCATCAACCGATAGTTCGGATCTATTCTATAAGAAGTTCTTTGACTTCGTTAATTTTGATCCTGGAGCGAACGCATTCCTCAGACACTGCGGTGCACGTGATAAACCCAGCGTTGTGGAACTTGCACGATCGACTGTGGCTGAGCCAAATGCTATGTTTGTTCAGGCTGGGTCTGCGACCAGATATTTGGAGTTACTTATCGAGTTCGAAAAGCATTGGTCCGAAATTTCTTCGGATACAAGTCTGGTGAACAACATGAAGAACTCATCATTTTTGATCGCCAAGAGGTATTTGGAGAAGGAAGTTAAGACAGACGCAAATGCCAACAGCGAGAAAGCTCTAGATAATGAGTTTGACGATTATGAGGAGTTGGTGGAGGACGACGTATCATACGTCTTGGCTAAGGCAGAGGACATTGTGGTGAATGACGATGTAGTAAATTATAATTTCTTTAAAAAAGAGGTTATGTCGGCACCATTTGATTCGAGTTTGGAAAGGCTATATACAGTACGTATTTTTATTTGGAGTGCGAATGGATATATGCTGACTGTTTTTAGCGAATTGGATCACCAAAGATGTCGAATATTGTGCAAGAAACCAATTTGACTGGAGCGGCGATTAATTCGTCTGACAGTGCCACAATAGGCAAACGGATCCTGGAACGTCTGAAGCTCTACCTTGATGTTGGCTCGCACGAGAATCTTAAGGTCACATTTCACTCTTTCGAAAGGCAATTTCTTCTCGCCTCGGTGTCGAAGATTTCAGTCCAGCGAACAATCATCCGCATGCGGGGTCGACGATTCGAACCAGTCACAACCCACACTACTGCCACGATAATGCGACGCACAGACGGTGGGTTTACATTGTACCTTGTGCCAAAGTTTGAGTGGTTTGATGTTGCACAGTCAATTGTTAAGATTATGTTGGAGCGGCCAACTCCGGATGCAGCCACTGTTCTGGAATCGCTTCTGAATTCGTCGCTCACCAGTTTAGAGCGGCGTGGGTATAATGTCAAGAGACTCCTGAATGCCCGACGACAAGAGGCAAGAGCGGCGCAGCAAGTTGCAGAGCAACAATTGCTTTCAGAAGCTCGGGAACAGGAACGGCGCAAAAGAGAGACTGAGGCGCGTGCTGCGGAGGAGCTAGCTGCTAAACTGAAACGTCAGATACAGGAGTCGATTCCAGAAGAGCAGAATTTGGATCTGCCTCCGGCAGCTGAGATTGAAAACACCAGTCGGGAAATTATGGCGGCGGCCAGAACTGCTGGCCCTTCAGCCCCGGAGCCGTCACCATTTCCGGCATCAACGCAGGCGGCTGCGAGCATGCATAGGCATCAGAACCATGACATCTTTGGTGGGATGTTCAAGCATTGGAGAAAGTCGGGAAGGAAACTATCAGAGCCCTCTGGCTCGTCCCTGTTGGCTGGCACGGCGTCGATTGCGGGCATGACCACAACTCAAATGACTCAAAACTCAGAAGTCAATACTGTATCTCCGGCCCGTAACGTGACACGAACGCCTGGGGGGTGGGAAGAAACGGATTCTTCTACCTCCTCGGAGTCGACAACAATTGTCGGACAGGAGAGAGATCACACAGCACCTCGACAGCCGCTTTCTGATGAAGCGACTCGGAAGCTGCTGCAAGAAGGTATTCGGCATGTATCTCCATACAACAATTATGAGCTCAGCAATGAGGCGCGCACGTGGTCTCCGGACAATGGCGTTACCGAATCAGCATCTGTTTCCGCGGAAAAGATGTGCGACAGAAATGTGGCCCACGATCTACGTTTCGTCGGGATGGTATCGTCAACCGGCCCAAAACTTTTCGTTTCGAAATCCGTGCCAGGTGGAATCCCAAACGACCTGACAGGTCACACTAAACTTTTCGCCGCGACATTGCGAGAACTAGCAGTCGGCGTATTCAGTGCGCGATGGGATGCATTTCACATGTTTTACGACGCATCAGGGGAATCCGTGGCTTTCAACCTTGGTGGAAGTTTGTTTTTCAACTTGCGTTATTTTGTGGACGATATTCGAGCAACACAAGTAGTGTCTCAAGGAGCAAGTGGATTCAACTTGGCCAAGGCGCTCGACTACTGGTTCCCTGTCGTGGCGCACGAGCTTGCCCATAACCTGATCGAATCGCATGGTCAGGAACATTCGTATTTCACCGAGACTTATATTCAAAAGTTTGCGGGGGCTTATAGAAGAATTGCTAGAATGCATGACACGTGAGAAGGATCGATGTAGGTATTTGTAGATGTTTGGAGTTGGACTGGCTCTGGGAATTGGGGCGTCGGTTTTGACATCTTTTGGCGAATTAGAGTTTAGCATGGTAATTGGTAAAGGTTAGAATATGAGGGGCGCACAATCAAATTGGACAATAGATTATTAGTTATACTTGCTTAGATAACTGACCTCGGTATTTTATATACGTCTCATTTCGTTTGTCAGCAAAGATATGAGAGTCGGGTTGTTGTAGGATGTCTTAATTCCGCGATTAAGCGCCGATAGCCGACATCGCTAGGCCACACAATCCCCGACCGGCGATAAGGTCAACGGTTGTCCTAAGGAATTTTCGGAGTTTGCCAGCTGAACACATTCAGATTACAAATAACGTATACCATGAAAAGCTTAATTTGAGACAATGCTTCATTTATTTTTGAGTGTCATGCATAGTGGCCGCCTAACGGTTCCGGTGGATGATGTCACAAAGACCCCGGTTATCGATGGAACCTCAACAGCTAACCTCAAGCTGCATGAAGGGATGCCAGTGGACCTATCTCCGTTCATGTCGTGCTCTCAAGGACTGCCTTGCAGCAGTTTGTCAGCCATGGGATTACCAATAATTCGGAGTGTAACCGGAGCAATGCCATGCCATGCCATGCCATAATTTGTTATTGTCTGTGGTGGGGCGGGTACCTGAACCTTGCGTGAAAACTATATTTGTCTGCTGGTGCCATTTATTGTGCATCATACCGTGCCTGCACATATGGCAATCCTGCCATATAAATTGATACTTTTCTTGTCATTTCCACTACGCCCACAATTCACTCATCCATTCATCTAGCCAAGCTGTGCTATATTTCAGACGAATTGATTGAGCTTTGAAGCATATATAGTATGACCACTATGAAGGAAGTCATTGTCTACGGCGAGCCTCTCCGGGCCGAGCTCGTCGACTCTCCTATTCCGTGAGTATACATTTTCCTCATCGCAGTATTTCTGCTAATTTCACAGAATTCCTGCGGACGACGAAGTTCTCATTAAGGTCGAAGTTTCCGGCTCGAACCCAAAGGACTGGAAGTATCCACTCTATTCAAAGCGCCCACACAACTCAGGCGACGACATCGCCGGCACGATCGTCTCCGTTGGCAAATCCGTCCTCGAGTTCAAGCCAGGTGACCGCGTGGCCGCATTCCACAAGATGGGCGCAGCTCACGGATCGTTTGCTGAGTATGCTATCGCGTATGCATACACGACATTTCATATCCCGGCGTCGGTGACCTTCGAAGAAGCTTCAACCGTACCTCTCGCTTCTTTGACAGCCGCATACGGACTCTGGGAAGTGCTTGGCCTGCCGTCTCCGTGGTGTCCTGCGACTGAGGAGATTCCGTTTTTGGTATACGGCGCGTCTACTAGTGTAGGCACTTTTGCCATTAAATTGGCCAAATTGGCCGGAATCGGTCCGATTATTGGAGTTGCAGGTTCGGGCGCGCAGGTCGCGCTCGAAGCTGGTGCGGATTTCGTTGTCGACTATCGAAACAACAATGATATTCCTGGCTCGATTCGTGCATTTTTGAAATCCGGACAAAACCTTTTGTATGCGTGGGATACGATTTCGGAGCACGGATCGTATCAAAACGCAATTCAAGCCCTTGAACCCGGTCTCAAGTCCAAGCTTTGCCTTATTCTTCCCGAGAGGAAGTTCGAAGATATTGACAAGACCAAGACAAATTACGGTATTGCGCGCGTGGCTAATGCGCACGATGGGAATGGGGCAAGACGTGACTATGCATACGTCTTTTACAGGCAATTGACGAAATGGTTTCAGGAGCGCAAGTTCACTGGACACCGTTTCGATATTGTTGAAGGCGGATTGACGGGTGTTGAGGGGGCATTGGCTGATTTGATGGCTGGCAGGGTTAGTGCGACAAAGAAGGTCTTTAGGATTAAGGATACTCCGGGATTGTAAGTTGCTGTGATTATGTTTTGGTTGTCTTCGCAACTGGTTACTACCTGCTTACATTTCCGTCAATGTTTTCTGCGCGAGATTTAAATTGTAATCCTGACAATGTAGTCACTGTGAAAGCAGGACCTATCAAGAGATTATCTACGCGAAGTAAGCAGTCTTGGCCGAAAAGTCAATGCGAGATATGGCTAGTAAAAAGCCGAGCTTGGACTCCAGATTTAATTTATAAATGAAGCTAGGAAATACGAGCCGCACTCCATGCGGCAAATTATTCGGCAAGCTTGCATAGTATGACGTCATCGTGCCAGGTATTGAGGAATCGTACAGAATTGGATAGGTATCTTTCTTCTATATCACTAGCAAACGGAGGACCCATCACTGAGCAGTAAGAGTCGCCACGCGGCTTACGATCAGTGGGATGACCCATCCGATAAGTTCCAGAGTGGCACATCAAGGGATGGAAATATTAGTTGCTGCCTACTGCCGGGTGTACAGATTCATGAATTGAGGTTCACCGGCAAGTATATATGATCAGGATCAAAATGTGCTGGGACACGTAGGTCGAATCCATGGCCTTGCTGGACTGTAGCAAGTGCATTGGTCCGCTGTAAGGGCCCAGTGGCACAGAACAACAGTGCCGCGATGCCGTCACCGTGCATCCGAGTTATTAATAATGAACCCTGAAGCCGCGGCGAAAGTGGCCGACGAGCCAAGACATGAACATGCGCTACGATACGGCTGACTCAATTTTGATGTTAAATTGTCTGTGTATTGTGTATAACCGACATGTATTAGGCATTCCGACATTCATACCGGTCGGGAAGAAAGCTGTAGTTGATCGCAGTACCAGAAGTATGATCAAACTCAGAGCAACTAGTCAAAAAGGGTATCAACTACACTGTAGTTTCTACCTTGGTCACCGAAAGCTCAGCACACATCGCCTCTATTAGCATACATATTGCATTTTATCATTGTCAACACCGCCACAACCCATTAATGAGCACGTGAGGCGGTGTTGAGAAACTACAATGAGAGCATGCGGTGACACGGGGGCATTCACTTAACTAGAGGCGCGGCGCAGGGGCCACTTGTTTTCCTGGGGCCCTGAGTACCCTAGCGCCACTCACGTCATTGCCCGCCGGTTAGGCACCATAATTGTACTGGAAACTCAACTGGCACTCTCTGCTTTAGTGTCGACTATCCTGGGTCCGTCTGTTCGCCTTCTTCCAATTTGGCTATGGTGCCTCAGTCGTATCACACACTCCAGAACAGAGCAGCTAAGCAGTGGCCAACAAAACGTCAACACGCTTCTCTACGGTTGGTCCGTAGTTGTCTTGCCTGAATCACTTCCAACAAGGCCTTCCCCATGTCTAAATAAAATCCCCTTAGCATCTTCTCCTCCACGACATTTCTTCTGTCGTCTGGCTGCCTCCTTTGCTGTTGCCATGATAGCTGACGCAAAAGTCGTCCTTCTGGGCGCTCAGGGTGAGTAGTTGTTTCCGTCGTTTGAGACTGCCTTTCTAACCCACTCCTGCAGGCGCGGGGAAGACATCCCTAGTTGTCCGATATGTCCATAACAAGTTCCACGACAGTAAGCCGTATCCGTTTTTCTGTTGATTGTCACGATACTGATGTTCATCTTCCAGGCCAACCCTCCACAATTGGTGCATCGTTTCTGGCGAAGAAAATCGTTGTTGACGGTGTAGTGGTGCGTTTGCAGATATGGGATACCGCTGGCCAAGAGCGCTTCAGATCGATGGCCCCGATGTACTATCGATCTGCGGCCTGTGGTATTCTTTGCTATGACATAACATCCGAGTCATCTTTCAATGCAATGCACTCGTGGTTACAGGAATTGAAGGAGAATTTGAACTCCGACATTATCATTCACATCGTCGGCACGAAGCTGGACCTCGTCCGCGAGGATCCGTCTCGTCGAGAAGTGCCGTTCGAGAAGTGCGTGCAATATGCTGAGAATAACCTGCGCGATATAGAAGCCGCAGATAATCCAAATTGGACTGGGCGTGACTCGTGCCACGAAATCTGCGCAAAGGATGATGAAGGTATGCATGTTGTCTATCGCGATGGAGGGCAACGGATGCTAATACTGCGGTTGCAGGTGTTAAGGAGGTGTTTGAGAGCATTACGCGAACGATTATTCGGCGACGACCGATCCTGAAGAAGAGCCGACGAAATAGCGTCCATTACGAATCTGACTCCTTTTCTTCTGACGATGATGACGACGCCCTTAATAGCGGTACCATCAGAAGCATCGGAACCATTAGTCTGCAACAACCTATCGCGGAAGACAAGAGTCGTTGCTGCTAGCGATACCGTCAAAATACATCGCACCTTGCGAACCATGTCTAGTTTCGCATTTTCCAGTTCTCTAGTATATCCTTTGGCATCTACGCCATATTTGTGGCTCTATTATTGCATTGTTGGTTTGTTTGGCACGTGTATATCTAGCAGTTCATACATCTGATATTTTACTTCTTGGACCGTCGTTTGCGTGTATTTGTACTATTTATGATGCATCCTCTTTGACTAAATGAAGATGTATATTGACCTACGCTTGCAACATTGTATTATTAACGCTTTGTTTTGGTGGTGAAATTTGGATTGCATGACCTTGTTTGTATTTCTTGCGTTTTGTTTGTGTAATTCTCTGTGCATACTTCGTTGTTGCTTTTGGTTCTTTGCTTTATTGGGACGAGTCAACATAGGCGTGATTATTGAGTTCCAACTGAAAGGTCGAGCAGAGCCTACCAAATTTGAACCGGCTTCGGGCTTCGTGGGCGGAAAACCGCCTTGCAGGACTGAGGAAGTTAAATAGTACTGCCGTAGCGGTCCGACATAGTCGTGTGCTGGTGTGCATTGGAGATAGATCCATTGGGTATTTGTAACTATCGACGAATTCTCGATATTGTTGAGCATTTTGTTCGCAGGTTTCGTGAGATATGACGCGGTCGTCTTCGTTGGCGACGAATGATTCTAAAATGCCACTCGCATTTATTTATCGAGTGTACGAATATAATGGATTTCATGGCACTGCAGTCAATTACGAGGAATGATAGACTTTTTCGACCTCGAACCCCATGATTGTAGCATCTTACGCAAACGGTGCGAGAGCTGCCCTGCCACTCGCGTCTCCGGCCCGAGACTATAGCTTAGTTTCTTTTTCAATGTAGCCAGTGCCCGTACTTCCCCATAGAATGCAAATTCATGGTTAACTGCCTAACCAACGGCGGATTATGTTGAAATAACAACTGACACCCTACTATGGTGGCGCTAAGTAGAATACCAACAGACTATAACAGCTCATGGTCCAACGATCATTGGGGCTACGTGTATTTGGTATCATCTAGTGTTGACTCTGCGGCACACGAGTGACTCAATCTCGGCCATAACGGTCTGATCCGTACGGCTGAAATCCAACGATGGGGGCCGACGCAAATAATTGCTCCCCATGTCCTGTGAATTGGGTTAGGGACATTTGTACAGGGAACAGAAATTCAGATTCCTATAATTTCCGATTTGCTAAGGCTTACGTATGTGGTAGCTGTTAAAATCAAATACCGAGAACTGAAGGTCAATGACCGGCATGATTTGCGTAAGCTAGAGATCATGCGTTCCCACGAAACCGAAAGATTACAAGGGAGGCACAGCTGTTACCGGAACCACAAATTACAGAAAGGAATTGATGAGACAAGACGGGATACTCTTCAAGTCGTCGCATTTTACGCTAATGGACCGCTTAGTAGCATTATCAAACTTATCTTGGGCAATTGATTTATTTGTTGAACCACAGCGCCAATAGTAACCATACTAGCGCACTCAAACAACTTGTGTAATGCCTCTCTGTGTCGATGTGCTGATGAGTCTCATTGACTATAGATGGCCTGATCTTACCTGTGCCACAGTACCGTTCACAACTGCTTCCAGACCAGCTGGACCTATGCCGCATCTAGTGCTTGAAAGTATACCTTCAATCAAAGGACCATAGGCTGGAGAGAGCTTGGAGACAAAGATTACGGACACTGCGACTCGACATTGGGTTAGGGCACAGGAGCTACAACAGAAAGCCAGAGGAGGCCAGAAAATAAATAATATACAGTAGAGTAGAAACAAACGAATAGAGCGAGCTCAGAATTGCATGTATAGCCAAACTGCTTCGATTCGAACTGCATCGGAATCAATCTTTTCGCTTCTCGGTCATGGCCCGGTCGGGGTAGCGGATGACTTCCCGTGTGGCTTGACTACGCGCAACTAAATTCGACCCCGCCTTTAGATAGATGACAGACTGTCGGCTTTAACTGGCCACGGAAACGCTCCCTACCCGGATCGTCCCCCGAACCAGCAAGTAATTTATACTTTAGTCGCGCACTCTTGGTGATTACGTTGGAAGATTATTGCCTATATCGATCCACTCGCTTTGTCTACGTCAGGATTTGTGTGTCGTGATCTTTCTTGATCCTGGAGGTTTGAACAGTTTGTGCGAGGTACCGAGATTTCCGGTTGTGAGAACAGTTATCTTTCTGCAGCTGCGTACGAGCACAATGGCCACACTTACTGGGGCCGAAAGTAAGTCTATGTCCAATACTCCCTGCTGCCTGCCGCCTAACTAATTCCTCTAGTCGCCAAACATAATACTAAGGAGAGCTGCTGGGTCATTGTCCACGGAAAGGCATATGACGTAACAGAGTTCCTTCCAGAGCACCCAGGTGGTCAAAAAATCATTCTGAAATACGCCGGTAAAGATGCGACAAAGGAGTTCGACCCTATTCATCCTTCTGACACGCTCGACAAGTACTTGCCGGCATCTAAGCACCTTGGTCCCGTCGACATGGCGTCTGTCGAATCTTCCCCTCAGGACGAGGACGTTGTGGATGACCTCGAGCTTGCCCGAATAGAACGAGTCAAGCGCATGCCCCCTGTTTCTCAGTGCTACAATTTGCTCGATTTCGAGGATATCGCGCGGCAGACTATGAAGAAGACTGCTTGGGCCTACTATTCGTCTGGTGCAGACGACGAGATCACGATGCGTGAGAATCATGCTGCCTTCCACAGAGTGTGGTTCCGTCCAAAGGTACTTGTCGACGTCAGCAAGGTTGATCTGTCTACTACCATGTTGGGATGCCCGTCTTCCGTCCCCTTCTACATCACCGCCACCGCCCTCGGAAAATTGGGCAATCCGGAAGGAGAAGTCGTCCTGACACGTGCCGGATACCGGGAGAATGTGATTCAGATGATCCCTACGCTTGCCTCGTGTTCGTTCGACGAGATCGTGAATGCTAGACAAGGAGACCAGATTCAGTGGCTGCAATTGTACGTCAACAAAGACCGCGAAATAACTCGGAAAATTGTTCAGCATGCCGAGAAGCGCGGCTGTCGTGCTCTGTGGATCACGGTAGACGCGCCTCAGCTCGGCCGCCGAGAGAAGGACATGCGGTCAAAGTACGATGAACAGGCTGCGAATGTGCAAGACGACGAGGCGGCTGTAGACCGATCTCAGGGCGCGGCAAGAGCAATTTCATCGTTCATTGACCCAGCGTTAAGTTGGAAGGATATCCCTTGGTTCCAGAGTATAACCAAGATGCCGATCGTTCTGAAAGGAGTCCAACGTGCAGAAGATGCAATCAAGGCGGTTGAATACGGCGTTGACGCTATTTTACTCAGCAACCATGGTGGCCGCCAGCTTGACTTTGCGCGGCCGGCTATCGAGATCCTCGTTGAAGTAATGACTGCTCTCAGAGAGTATGGCTACGACGATAAGATTGAGGTTTACGTCGACGGCGGTGTTCGCCGAGGCACTGATATACTTAAAGCCATTTGCCTTGGCGCCAAGGGCGTTGGAATTGGTCGACCATTCTTGTATGCTATGTCGACTTATGGCGAGCCCGGTGTCGTCCGTGCAATCCAGTTGCTTAAGGACGAGCTTGAGATGAACATGCGACTCATTGGCGCTACCAAGATCTCAGACCTTGACCACTCGTTTGTCGACGCCGGCAGTATCGCTACTCATACCTACGTTCCGAGGGATCACCTGTCGAGCCAAGTCTATGACAAGCTTGTTACACCACCTTTTGTCAAGTCCAAGTTGTAGTTTAGCGGTTTTGAGCATCGCTTAGATTAGATTGGTACAGTGCAGCATGGGTGGCTTTTTGTTGCGGAACATTGTCCATTACATGATATTGGAGAACATATACCAGTGCAGATAAATGTTATGCTAATATTGCCATTTCATTCAATATACAAGGTAAATATGCACCCATACTGACTACCCAATTGCGCCATGACTACCAAAATTACAAACCACAAACCATGTAGAGCGATGACCTACTTCTCTTTCTGCAATATCCTGCGCTCTTCCATCCTCAAATCTTCCGCCATGCGCTCGTCAATATCTTCGACCTTTTTCTCCTTCTTCCGTTGGTATTCATATATTGTCTTTAAATCCATATCAGGCATTAGCACCTTGATCCTCATCGACGTCTCCTGTGTTCCATGTGGACAATGAATCCACGAGTCAATCACGCATCCGTCGTCAAGTTCTTCCCACTGGTAAAGCGATCCGAACCCAAGAATTTCCCATAGCCGTAGGATCGGTCGCTCAACAAGATCTACCCAGACACTCACGATGGGCGTGCGCAGGAAATACGCGTAATACCACCACCACTTGTACTCGTACGCCACGATAACCGACGTATCCATAACAATTCGCGGCCGCACCTCGCCACCAGAGGTTAGCATATACGAATTCAACAACGCGAGCGGGAGTAAGGTGCATTCAGAAATGGCGCATTTCGGCGGATTTGGAAATCGTAATGGCCGCACCAGTTTTGTCGCAGTCTGAGCAGGCGTGGTTAAAGTGTTGTCTTCGTCATCTCGCTGGTTCTGTAAAGGACCATATGTCCTCGGTGGTGACAAAAACGGACCAGCGTCCATGACCACTACGCCATTCCAGCACGTTCCGACATCAACTAATTCACCTTTTCGCACAGCTGCTCTATCTTCAGGCGCAGAAAAGAAAGGGTACATTCCGTTGATACCATTGCCACATTTGTCCCGTGCAGCCCATTGGTCATATAGCGTCGCCGTCTCCATATCTAATCCACATGCCATAACCACCGGGGCGAGCTCAGTGGCCGGTTGGTTCTGCACCGCGTCGAGCAGCTTCAAAACATCGGTATGTCTGTGAATGACATCGTTCAAGAAAATAACATGTTTCATCCTAGCCCCGAGCGGTGTAGACGAAACCTCTTCTAGCGGCGCAAGGGCAATATTGCGGACCGTTGTCATGTATGATATCCGTGTCTGCGCATCTACCCAAGGGTCGTGATAAGGCAACGGCCTCAGACCGGACGTTATGTTGAGAGTATTAGGAACGCCTTTGTGATGCAAGTAACGCGTGAACTGCAGAAGGCGCGATGCCGTGTTGTCTAGGGAATCATTTTCGGCCAGAGAGACGTAGACCTTGGCACGTTTTAGCATGATGCATCAGAGTGAGTGGTAGTCGACGTGGACTTACATTGTCTGATCCAAGAACATTAATCAATTTGGCCACTTCGGCTATCCAACTAGGTAAAATATCATCATTATTGTAAAAATTCGCGGCAATGAAATAGGCGTCCTCGGTTTTGGAATGGAGATGTTCCTTCACAAATTGTGTCTCTTGGCCGTGACGCGGATAAGGCGATTTCAGTCCGTAAGAAAAAGTTAAGCAGGTATATACGGCGCCAAAAATAATCACGATTATATTCCTAACAGTGAACCTTGATGTGTGAGCAGTTGCTTGACCAACTTTACCGAGGACGCTCTTTTCCGGAAGATCGTGGACTGACGTCAGGAATGAACGGTTGAGGAATATGACAAACTTGGCGGGAAGGTAGACAAATATAAACGCGACGAAGACAGAGAGATTGAGTGAATTGTGCGTGAATATCATAAATTCCAGGCGGAATATAAACGCTGGAATGACGAGGAAGACAATGGCGTGCGGCATCCGCCAAATATAATGGATCGGTGTACGAGCGCGGTCAAAGATTGCTTTAGCTCGACGGTGCCGCCACAATTTTGGGAGAGGGATGGAGAAGGCGACGTTAACCTTCAATTCGTTCTGTTGTCGGATGTCTTTGAATCCCGAATAGGAGGGAATTGATGGAGGAGACTCTGGAAACGGGATAACGGAGTCATTGCTCACCGACCATGTGCTCGATGTAACTGGACACAGGGACGAACCCGGAGACAGCGACGCCGAAGATGACACCCCTAGTGATTGGCATTTTGGCATTTGGAATTCTGGTCGCGGAGCTCAAGCACAGGGGACCATCGACCGTTACTGGTAACTAAATTATCGAGAGAGTGTATAGCCGACTACTATCTGAGCAAGGGCTCCTGCGATGGAGACGCATCGACGGTCGGTGAACTTGGTAATGGTGAAGTGTGAGAGTCTCGAGACAGAAACCGGGAGGGCCACAAGCTAAAAGGACACTCCGGTGCAAAACTCCCCATAATTAATCCCTCTATTTGTATCATAGCAACCGTTTCCCATGGTAAGTGTTAGCATCCCACAATTATCTGGCGAATATTTGGGACTGCTCAATTAGTCAAGATTGAATACATATTGAATAGGATATGGTATCTCTAGCAACTCTTTCAGTACCGTAACCCGTAAAAAGACGTCGGTGGCACTTGCAACGACATATGGCTAAGCATTGGTGGGAAATATGGCAGGGGAAGTAACCCCGACCTCGTTGAAGTAGCGAGTACCTGGCGCGGAGAGTACAAGCTCACAAGCTGTGAATCGACTACAATGCTCGGGTACCTGCTACGTGTTTCTTGCGGGTTGCAAGAGCATGAATGATGGCCGCGTGGCGCCCCATTGTACTCTGGCCTCCTAAACAGCACCACCGTAATCCGCACTAATTCGTAACGGGTTAGTGCTCTACTCATGCCACTTACGTCTCTTTAATTCAACCGTTATCGTACAACAGGAGGACAGGCTTCCCTTATCGATGTATCTGATCATAGCAATCTCAGACGACAAATAACTTCAGTTTGCGATAGAAGATCACAGGGTACAATTATGTACAGTTATTACTTTTCAACATTTTGAATACACGAATAGACACCTAACCAAAGCCTTTTCTGGTACAAGACCCAGAACTTGCCTGTAAGTATACGATACTTCAGCATCTCAACGCACTACGCACTGTGTCCAATTGAATCATGAAACGCCGTCAAGCGTCCCGAAAATTTGGTTCCCGGCGCTTGTTCGACAGCGATCTAGTAAACAAACGCCTGGTGATTGTTGCGAGTCCGTGGTAGAATAACGCACTGGCCAATCAATGGATCTCAATATGGCGTCTGAACACAAAATTTCTGCAACTGGTTCGATCGAATAAGTGACAATTGTCTAACAACATCAAGAATCGCCTGCCTCGTAACATATCGGTAGATGAACCTCCCGCTGGTACGAGTGGTTGACTATGAGAGACTACCGCAATATGGTCGACTGCCACCTACAGCTGCAGCAGTTTGCTAATAATACCGCGTGAATTGACAATCCGAAGTCCTACCTCACATCACAAACCATACTTAGATCAAGATCGAAATCGTATAGTTAAACTGAAACCTAAGCGTAGGTTTGACTTGAATCCTAAATATATTCACTCTTTACCAATGGCTGCACATTCCTTTCTGAATCCACGTTCTGGTGACTCGCAATTTAAGGTTCGGCGTGCATATTTGACAGGGGAATAAGAGACTCAGTCATTGGAGCATATAACGTCAGATTCAATGGTGACACAGTACTGGACTTGCTGATACCATTGTCGCGTGCTAAGTCTGAGACAGCTGTCGTTGGAGAGTACGGATAATAGAATTGACAGATAAGCAGAAGACCCGAGCAGCGACGCTCATCACAGTTTTTGTAGCAGATGTAATATTCCACGCAACGTGCTATAGAAATTATTCCGAAGACATTGCAGGACGACACAAATCGTAATCTAATGTCCTGGCAAGACAAATAAGCTCACAGACATGAGGAATCAGGAAATGGTCGAAGTACAGTGTCTCTGATTGCAGCTGTCTTCGCGTTCAGCGGCCGAATCCGGAGAACGAGGGGCGCATATGAATTGCAACGGGCAGCCTTGATAGGCATCCAAGTGTAAAGAGACGTAGCTGGCCAAAATAACGTGCTTGACGAACAGCATTGCGTCGAAAGATACGTGTGTGGCGCAATCGGCAAACCGGGCGGTGGAAGCTTGGCAGGCGACCAGTGTTCATCACTGCCAATATAGCTCTTAATCCCATAGAGTGCTTCGCATTATTACACCATCCCTATCGACCTGCAAACCTTAACGGCATCGTAATATCACGCTTTAGGCACTATTTCGGGTGAAGTAGCTGATATCCGATTTGAATACTGGCGTACGTCATTTGCTAGTCTTAAGATTCTGTTAGGCAAGACGTTGAATTAGCACTTCGATCCTGCGCAGTGCTTATCATGGACCCGAGGATATTCCGAACCCGTCTTGCCTGTTAGCAACTGATGGCATGCCAATCGATGAGTCCTAGGATACGCTTAATTGTCATGCGGGCATTAAGGTGCGATGCCCAGCGCATAGACCAACTTTTAACGTCTTGGTACTGTCGCGACGCCGCAGCGGAAAATTGCACCATAGTTCAGAGAAATCATGTGTTTAATTGACCGACATGGACATTGGAGGGGGTCACCAACTAATGTTCTATACTTCCTTCATAGTACGCGCTCTTCAATGATACTGCGGTATTGTTCTTGTTGAGGAACGTAGATCCGCCTGTGACTGCGATGGTGACCTTAGTAACTAGTCGCTTTCGCCCGCCACTGCGAATGCCACTGACCGGGTATAAGAACTAAACTTTAGCTTGAGCTTGCCGATGAAGATAGGGAACGTGATTGCTCAATCTTGCCAAGGACTACGTGATGCCGAGCGATTGGCTGGCAGATGAATCGACTGCACTTGGATCTGAGAACTACAATGTGAACCCCGAGACACCTGAGTTGCAGTTTTGGCCCTGAATTTGTTCTCTCTCACGCTATGATTGGTTTTCTCCTAGATGATCGCCGCTACTCACATACCGCCCGTGCCAAGTTGCTTTTGGAAAATGTCTGGTGCTCTCGCGCAATCGTTTCGCGGCTTTCGCGATGACGAAATAATACTGTGTATTGATGCTCTGTGAAAACTTTTCGGCGGCTTGCAGTCGCTTTATTCCTGGTATATAATGGTTCCATCGCCATACATAACGACCACTCACGATCATTGGCATCTTCGACAGCTATTTGATAGACTTCGATAGACCTCGCAGACTGAAAGATATGCCTGGAGACAGCTTTAATCGTGCCGCGGACACCAGTTCGGTAACAAGTGCTGAGAAAGACATACGTTTCGCGAGCGACAAGGCCCTCGACTACAGCTCCGATGACCATACCTCCGTTTCTAGCTTTGAATGTGACGAAAATGGAGTTCGCGCGGGAAAGTTGAACATTCCGGTTGACTGGCCACCGCTTGCCGCGCATGAGCCCAAGAAATATTATTTCTGGAACTTCCACGGTCCCAAAGGAGTTGATCTTGATGCGATTGCTACCCAACCGTCCGTGTACGACGATCCTGAGAAGGCGAGGTTGTATCAGCCTTTGCCTACGTACGAGAATTTACATCGGGTGGACCCAAAAGCTCGATGGACCTGGAGAGAAGAAATTGTATGTCTCCGTTTCAATATCTCTTATGATTGGTACTAACAGAAGTAGGCTGTCGTTCGCAAGGTAGATTTGCGCATAATGTCGTGGTGTGCGGTCATGTTCATGGCTCTTCAGCTTGATCGAGGCAATATTTCCCAGGCTGTGGCCGACAACATGCTCGACGATTTGCATTTAACAACAGATCGTAAGTATGAGGACTGTTTTCCTGAAGAAACTGATACTGACTGACGACTAGACTACAACAACGGCAATACGATATTCAAGGTTTTCTTTTTGGTCTCAGAGCTTCCATCGCAACTTGTCAGTAAGAAGCTAGGCCCCGATCGTTGGATTCCTATCCAGATGTTCTCATGGAGTGTTGTTGCCATGTGCCAATTCTGGTTGAACTCCACCGCATCATTCTACATTACCCGAGCTCTGCTGGGTGCACTTGAGGGTGGTTTTATTGCCGATGTGTGTCTCTACTTGTCGTACTTCTACACCGGTGTGGAGCTTCCGGTTCGTCTTGCCTACTTCTGGGCTGCTCTTACGGTCTCTGAGATTGTTGCCGCGTTCATGGGGTTTGGAATACTGCACATGCGGGGCGTACAGGGAAAAGAAGGATGGCGCTGGCTTTTCCTTGTTGAGGGCGCTATCACAGCTTGCATTGGGATCATATCATGGCTTCTCATGCCTCCTTCACCTACGAAAACTGCGTCCTGGTTCCGTGGTAAGGATGGTTGGTTTACTCCTCGTGAGGAGACCATTATTGTGAACCGCGTACTCCGTGATGATCCGTCAAAGGGCGACATGCACAATCGACAGTCCCTTGACTTTCAGATGTTCTGGCGGTCGCTCACCGACTACGACTTGTGGCCAATCTACATCATAGGCTTGATGTTCTTTATTCCGTCGTCGCCTGTTGATACCTACCTTACCCTTACGCTGCGGTCGCTCGGTTTCACTACATTCGAGACTACGCTCATGGTGCTTCCGAAGCAGTTTCTCCACTTGATTTTCCTTCTTACAGTGACTTATATTTCGCAACGCTACAACGACCGCGCGTACACTGGCATCACCGCTCAAATATGGATTCTCGCAGCACTGATCCCTCTTCGAGTATTTGGCGCAAGCACCAACCGTTGGGCGAAGTACGTTGTAACCACATTGCTTCTCTCTTATCCGTCGACACACGCTATCCAAGTCGGCTGGACATCTCGCAATTCCAACTCTGTCCGTACCCGTACAGTTTCGGCGGCAATGTACAACATGTTTTGCCAACTTGGCGGTATCGTTGCATCTTATATCTATCGACAGGACGACCGACCTCTGTACCACCGTGGTAACTCGGTTCTAATTGGCATCGCAGTCTTGAACGTCTTCATTTATATTGGAACCAAGTTCTATTACGTTGCACGGAACAAGAGTCGCGATAACAAGTGGGCTGCGCTCACTCCAGAAGAGAAAGATAACTATCTCAGGAATACAAAAGATCAGGGCAATAAGCGCCTCGATTTCCGATTCGCGCACTAGATGGTACATCTGGTGTAGAGCATTGGCTGACGCTGGAAATTGGCTGTGTTACTAAATTCTTACTTAATAAATTTACTTTTACTTTCCGCAGAAATGCCAGCTGGCTGGTGTTAAAAAAGATGGTTCCTCCTTAATTTTACAATCAGATTGTGGAGCTGAGACGCTCATGCAACTGGTATGATACAAGCTCGCTATCGTAATTCGTAAACTGCTTAACTTTGGCACGGAGCTAATCCTGATGCGAAAGCGAGCAGAACGAATACGAACGAGTTCACACGTCGCACGAAATAATTGATCCGAGTCACGCCGAGCCCATAGCAGAACCCTTACCCATTAAAATACGGATAATCTAATCTGATTGTGCCGCTGAGCCCTTTTGTCAGCAAGGGGGCAAGGGGGTCACACCTGAATAATTAACCTGCAGGATCGACGGCTAAAAGGTGAAAGAAACGCAGGTAAAAAATACAAAGTGACACAGTATGGCCAAGATTCGCCATGGATTCTAGACTCGCGTAAGCGTAAGTCTTGCTGTCATCGATCGGCGGCATTCCAAAGGCTGCGAGATTTTTTTGGTTTCCGAGCTGTGAATCACGCAAGCATAAAAGAATATGTGGGCCGTGAGCAAAAGCAAATACTAGTGGTGGCAGGTACCAAATCAAGAATGGTAAAGGCTGTAAAGTCGTTTAGTCTATCTGATAGCTTAAGCAAGCCGACACGGTCTGGATCTCCATTTTACAAATAAAGACCAAATCGCTTCTTGACTGTCTTTTCCGTCTCAATGACATTTCATTGGCCACGCTGCAATCGTGCGCCGTTTCCAAAGGTTAAGGTTTTGAAAATGCAGCGGCTTTCTCTTTTTGTTTTGGTGCCTATATCGGTGGGCCACCAATTGTAGTCCATATATCTCGCCCGTGATTCGGCAATAAGCCGCTTACCCAGCCACTCCCGACATCGTCTTTCGGAAGCAGTCCGAAGCAATAACTTTGGTTCTTATCGGCATGATGTACAGGTCAGTCCAGCCATCAGTCAGACAAGTGACTGTTGATAACGCGGATCATGTCTAGATCCACGTCTAGGCGGTCTGCGGGGAGGAGCCGCGATCAATGGTCCAGACGTGTCTAGATCTGGAGAATTAGATCGTCAACGTCAAGGTATTCAGCCCCAGTTGCCAGTCGGCTCACGAGACCATAAGGAGGGGATCTTCTTTGTGCAACGTATTGGGTAGGTAACATATTAGCTAAGCCAGATTTCACGTTACAATTATAAGACTTTAATATAATGCATGAAATATATTGAAAAGCACTACCGGCCAAAGGATGAAGGAATACAAGAAAGATCGACTGTCATATTCAATGAAATAAAGTAAGGAACGTACCTGGATCTGATAACATCATATCAGACTCGTAACATAGCAAAACAAAAAAAAACAAAGAAAATCTATTTACCACCTAACCTGAATATGAAAGGAACGAATACAGAATGAAGCACGTCATTAATTGTTTCACTAGTGGTATTAACCATCTACTATGAACCAAAAATGAAGCGGGAGGATTAATTCCCAAACCCCAGACCATTCAATAATATGTCTCCCACTTCTACATTCGAACTCCAATGAGATTGCCACTTTACCACAAAGGCGATACATTATGTAACATAACTCCAAAAATTAAAATATTACCCCGACAATACAATATAAAACACAACTCAAGCAATCATAACTACACCGCGATGCAAAAATTTTGAAAGATGCCAATTTACCAGCCGAAGTTCTCAGAGAAGAACTCGACATCAACACCCTGCCAAAGGAGCGAAGCACAAGCGTTACGCGAGTTGCGGACGAGAGGTGCGGGTCCGCAGACGGCAACAGCACACTTCTGGCCTTGAGCAGCAGCAACGGAATCCTTGACGTACTGCTCAATGTTAGGACGACCCTGCTCGGCAGTAACCCAGACCTTGAAATCAACGTTGTGCTTGGGGTCCATGTCAACCCAGCTGATGAAATCGCGCTGAGGAACAACCCAGAAGAAATCGACTTCCATGCCAGGGAACTGACGGGTAAGCTCAACGGCCTCGGGGTAGCTGTAGGCAACACCAGCGCCACCGGCAAGAAGAATGACCTTGGAGAAGCCATCGAACTTTGGTGGGGAGCCATAGGGACCATGGAAAGTAACACGGTGCTCCTGCTCATCAGCCAAGAACAGCGACTTGGAGAAACCAGAGCGAGCACGGATGATGAGCTCAAGCGTGTTAGGGTTGGGAGGAGAAGCAATAGTGAAGGGGTGAGCCTGGAGGGGAGCAAGCTTGTTGATGGTGACGTAGACGTACTGGCCAGTCTGCCAGTGAATCTCACGGAAGGTCGACTTCACATTCATCGAAAGCTTAACGGTGTTTCCGGACAAGACAGTCGTGGTAGCCATGACATGGTGGGCATTCTTGAATCGGTTGATTCTGTCCCAGAGCCAGATGGCGGAAGCGGCAGCGCAGTATGGGCGGCAACGCGGGTAATGGAAGAAAAGGAGCACAATACCAGCGACCAAAAACCAAACGTGCGCATACAAGAAGACCTCGTACATTTTGTTACGTGCAGGGGCGAACGAAGTGACAAGAATAATAGTGAAAGCAAGGCCAGTAAGACCACCGCCAACACCAATTTGCGCGCTTCGCATGAGCTGCTCCTGAAGAGTACGACCATTGTACGAATAAGCAATGATATGGCCGAGAGCAGTCAAGCACACAACACGGCCGGCATGACGGTGGAGAATGTTGTATCCTTCATGCGACCAGCCAGTCCACTGGACAAGAAGACCAGTCTTGGATCCAAGCAAAAACATGATGGGAAGGTTGACAACACAAACTAAACCAAATCGGTTGCCCATGTAGCTCACATCCTGGGTAGCATCTAGAAAGAGTCTATGTTAGCTCGTGATGACTCAGACAAACATGCTTGCAAATTATCCCCAGTCAAATCCGATCATGAATTCATGATCAAAGTCATTCTACTATTGAATATATTGACCTGGAGTCTTAAATTTATAAGTTAAACTCACCTCCATAGAAGCAGTAAAAGGCGTTAAGGCCGAGGTAGCCAAGAAGGACCAACATGGTGCCATTGGCCTCAAGGTAACGACCAGGGGCCTGGTAAAGAAGAGCAGATCGAACCTGGCGATAGACACGAGTCGCGCCGACGGCAGGAGCGATGGTCTCGCCACCGAGAAGTGGTCGCTTCTCGCCGGCCTTGGGCTTCATGATGAAATGAAGCTTGTAGAAGTAGGACGCGGTGGCGACGAGAAAGAAGAAGCCAATGATGGCATTGTATGTTGGGACGAACACTCGCGAGAATTCGCGGCCAGTGAGTGCTTCGGCCATGGTTGTTGTCTGTAAGGCGATGTTGCGGTGGAAAGAAAAAAGGAAGAAGGGGAGAGTGAAATAGAAAAGAGAGAAATAGAGATGGCGGCGCGATCCAAGGAGGGTGGTGGTGGTCTGGATCGAGCTCAGCGTAGCGTAAAATTGCAGGTAACAGCTATCTGCGACTTGTCCCCTTACGGCTTATACATGGCTCGAAATATCCGCCTATCAGCAGGAGGCACGTGCGGGTCGCTACTTAAGGTCGGATGTGTTAGCGTGCGTTTGTGAGTTGAGTGCTGGAACAGCATTTCTAATGGGCGGTCGAGACCCCCGAAAGCTCCTACACGCCGTGGCAACGCTTAGCCCGCGATACGAGGGCCCTAACCCTCAGGAACACGAATACCGCATGGTCCTCCAACCAACGATAGCAAAAACCCTATCCCCTATCTACGCAGCACACCATATCGGGTCGCTATCGCAGCATCAGAAGCTTGTTCTTTGTGATACCTACTCCCGAACCACGGGTTCCCCAGAGCAAGTATTATTAAATGGTTGCCCAATTTAAAACCTCCAGAAGAGACGCAAGGCCGGGAGAGCGCGTTATTCGTTACAGTTACTTCTGGCTTACGTTTTTGTCCACCTTTGTTGTGGCGTATCTAGTGACAGGGCATGGCCAGGCCCGCCGAGTTATTAGCGCATTTTGACGCACAATGTAGACATTTGGATGCCACTCATGTGGCGTTCTTTCGGTGACTGTCGGCTTGTCCGCGCTGGCTTTGGTTTAGTTTGTGCTTTAATGATGCCTATTCCTACAAAAGAGGAAAGTGAAAACAAGACCAACTTCACTTAGGATCTTACGACAAAAAGGGAAAGTGTGAGCAAGACCCCGTTATTTCACTTGTGACCTTATTTGTGTCCCGGTAGCTTGTTGTCTTCGCATTGTCCTACATTACTAGGACGGGCTGCGGGAATAGACCCGCCAAAGGGCTTGCATTTCTGTTTGGCAGAAATTTGCCAATCATCTCACGTCGAAAAGATGTTGCGATAGGACCGACTGTCGAAGAATGGCAGAAGTGCGGCATTTCGATCCTCCAGATCTACATGGTGCCGGAGACCACGGATATTTGGCCCTGTGGCGAGATTATGCTTTGCAGCTATTCCAGACAAGGTAAGTAAATGCACGCTTCCTGTATAGGTCAAGCGCCACAGCCGCAATCCCCTTTGCCAAACATTCACGATCGCCACTAAACTTACTCCCGGAAACGGATGCATATTCGGTTGTCACAATCTTATTTCCTAACCCTGTGACATACTTCGGATCGAATACGAACAGGAAAGTTCATAGGTAGTGCCGTCCCTTCAAATACGATGCATTTGTCACGACGGCCCAGTTGTACGCCTTCCAAGACTATCTTCACTTTAAAGCTGTCGTTTCACCCCCAGTCTGTACAACGTCAGTTCGAGCGCTATAGAAATACGAGCTTCACTAAGTGGCCGAGCTCCACGCAGTCCTACACTGTATTCAACCCGCTGAAGTCAGACTTGGGTATCATCCAGGAACGCTACAGCCTGGCATGACCCGAGCTGGTATCGCCTGGTAGACCAGACCTGCAATGCATCGTCTGTATCGATTGCATGACCTAGCGTAAGTAGTTGTGAGGGGATAAATGGTCCGAATCAGTCCAATGTCGGCTCGTGAAATAGATTCGGGGACGACTAGTCCACGCCATGCGCGCGACAGCTCATCACGTTGCGTGACTAACCTCCGAATGCGGATTGATTTAAACAGTTGGACAATAGAGCAAATTGCGGGCTATTGTGCTCTGTCATAGTCTGCTAGTTTACGACAAAAATTCTGACCAAGAATCGCCAAAAGGGTTGACGGGCAAGATCTAAACATTAACACTAGCAAGTTTGAAGCTCTCTCCCCCTTTTTACTTGTGCGCATTGAGTTAGCGTAACCGGTCGACTGCCGTGCCTCCACCTCCAAGGGGTCGGGGTCTGAATACCCAACTATTGGAACCATATGTTCGGGCGGTGCGGCCAGTGGCATTGTTGACTTCTTCGTAGTTCTCAAGATAGTAGTAGAATCGGATATGATAATGCAAGCGACATCTGGAAATACGCTATTTTTGTAGGATTAGCATTAGTATCATATGGATCGATTGCTTTTGGTGGTGAAGACCGAATTAAACATGATTTAATTCCCACTCCGAAACTCTAATGAGCCGCATACCCACATTTTGACGTCGATGATACAGTAGTAACACAAGAAATTATTCAAGCACATGTGTCACAACCAATGATTAGTCGTATATGAACTAGTTGGTAGTTGCGGATCACTGAGAACCCATGCTTAGACTACAACTGGCATGAGCATTATGTCAGTCAAAGTATTATACATTTCTATATGCACTACCATGGACTGTCATGTCTAACTTACTCCACCCCTTTGCTCTTGCCTTCTTGCAAGGATCTAATGCCCGACTCTACCAATGTCCAGTACGTGCCTGCGGAATTTCGTCGCAGCGACTTCCCGTACTTAATAAATATTAGAAACGTTCCAAACAGCACCAAGCAAATTACTGCCATCTCAATAAACCCATTCTGGTATCCAGCTCTCTCCAACCACGGCGTCACCGCGTAGCCATAGCCGAACGCCACGGTACATCTAACAATGTTGAGGGACATCAAAGTCTCCCCGGAAATCTCTTTGTAGGAGTCAATGGTGTAGCCAATCATGATACTGCCAGCGGTACTAAGGGTGAAGCCCAGCATCCCCATACCGAACATGAGGCCCACCCAGTGAACTTGATGACTGGCGCCTACACCCCACAAAATCATCCCTGCCGGTGGTATGATGCAAAGCGCCGTAGCTGACCATAATCGATATTCAGCTTCCCTGTATCCGTTGTTCCTTCTGGCAAGATAGATACAGATGCGGTCGCTCACGTCGCCGGCCCAATATGATCCAATGGCAGAGCCTATAGTAGGAGCAATATAAAATAGACCAACAATAGAGCTCTTGAAGTTATATGGCGGAGCAGATAAGATGACGGACGCGGTCGCGTTCATTGAAGAGAATGCGCAAGCCGCCACGCCATGGAACAAACCAGCCCACAGAACAATAGGAAGCTTTGCAGAAACAACGAAAGGTCTGTACATGATCTTGAAAAACTCATTGGGCTTATCTGGAATAATCCGCCACATGGCAAGGGATCTGAAATACGAAGACTTGGAGTATGGCCGAGTATGCGTGGTTTCGATGTCCACGGCACTAGATGAAATTTGCTCGTTTTTGTCGTTAAGAGAATCCTTCCTGCCAGATTCAATATTTCCACCGATGGTTGCGGCTTCAAAAGTTGTTTCCCTATAGTACATTGTCTCCTCCATGAAAAAGAAGCACAGGACGCATGCAATTGCACTGAGAATGGCGCACCAATACTGCAGGGGTTAACAAATATACTTTTCAAGGGCAAAAAAGAGAAACTACCATACCATGACCCATTGCCAACCCTGGCTCTGATTTATGAAGCCATTGGCTAGAGGAGCTAAATACGCGCCGGCTGTAAGCATGAGGAGATAGAGACCAATTTGGTGTCCACGCTGGTGGTTGAAATACTATAGATACTGATATTAGCAGGAAGCCCCCGGACTCAGAGATCAAATATATATGCGTGTATATAAAACCGTACCATATCTGTTACACTAACTTCACACAAGCACTCAATTGGCGCACCCACGAACCCCAGCAGAACTCTTTGCACAACCCACGTCGCGTAGCTTGTGGAATACGCAGTCCATACAGAAATAGCTGCAGTAAATGCTAAACTGAGCACATACGATCCCCGTCGGCCAAACGTCAAACCAATAGGTTGCCATATTAAACAGCCCCAGCCGAAGAAAAGTAGCATCGTGCCGGTTCCACTGTTGAGATCAGCGACTGTAAGACCTGTTTTCTCGGATATATCGATAAGAATGGAATATACTCCCGCACTGGCCCACCCGACAATAAATGTGTAACTAGAGCCGTTAGATCATTTATCTCCGACCAACGGGTTTAACGACTGCAACTTACAAATGAACTAGAGCCATCGTGCGCCATTTTCTCGCGGGTGCCCAATTCAGAGGGTCCTCAGGATCATCAGTTGGCGCTGGAACCAACACGATATCCTTTTGCGTCTCCGATTTTGGTAGATTATGGGAGCCATCCAGGTCGACTAAAAACACGGTTCCCGGGACCGCGCTTTCATCGATGCGAGGTTGAGATGTAGGTCCCATTGCTCAGACCAAGTCTAAGACTATTGCAAAATGAAGTCGTAGGACCTGTGTCCAAAAATTTCCCGAGATTGAGAGACAAACTACGCAACAGAAGGAATAGACGCAGCAGAAAATGCTACTGACGAACTTATATAAATGATATCGGCTCGCTAGCGGGCACTAATTATGAGCTCGTAAACTGCAGCGAATGCAACCGCGCGGATCAACATCACGGCCGCGAAATTCCTGAATTGCGAGCTTTTATATAGAATGGAGCACTGGACTCCGGTGCATCCAGAATTGGCCGAGCTCGAGCTTTTCTAGGCAATGTCGGCATCAATCTTTGCGCAAAGAGGACGGCGCTAATCTGTATCAGGACTAGTGGCGGCTGTTTTGCCAACCTATAAACGTTAAATGGGCGGGAACGTATTTAACTCAAAACCTTAATGGACTTGGTCCCACTGGACGACAGTCAGCCGGAACAGCCAAGACGCATTTTCGACATTTTGTTGAGCGCTGCACAAAGTCCGTCTTGATTATTCCGTATGATTCCGATAGTACGTTGGGCCCAAATCCAATTGAGGTCGTCTAAAGACTTCGTTAGCGGCATTCAATAGTAAGGATTCACTCTTTGTTCACCGAAGTCTCATCGTGTTCAACTGCAGGTAAAGGTTAGGCCGTGGCGCCCATCTACTGTAGTAGGATTGCCGCATTGAGATGGATTGGTGGCACAAAGAAACTATAGCCATCGGTTTAATCTCAGGGGTAGGCCATTGTTAAAAGGTCAAAGAAATTCGAATTCTGACTATCCACTGTGCAGCTTCGAAAACTCATGGAAACATTAAAAATATCGACTATCATTTCCCTTCATGTGACTTTGGTGAAATGTTTGCGCGCTAGATTATGCGCTAGAACTTGCCATTGTGACAAAAATATGGCGTGCAAGGACCAAGCAAGTGATTACCGAGACAAATAGTCTGTGGTATCACCGGTTGCACGTCTAAAGTACAACAGCGCACCGCGGCGCGATACCCGGATACGCGTCACTGTCTCGCGTTCTCGCGTTCTCGCGTCCAGGTTGTGTTCCCAAAAGTTGGTAGTCCCAAAGTAGACCCCAGTTATGGACTCTCCGATGTACGAGCTTGTCTCATACGCCCGCTCTCATGGAATTTCTATCGATCATACCAAAGTCAGTTACTGGTCGGTTTTGACAAAGTCAGCGACCTTGCCTCTCCAAAAGCTCACATTGAAGTGGCTGATACCACCTCTACATCTTATTCTTCGAGAGGATTTGCATAATAGCGATGAATGGATCAATTATATTGACAAAGTTATTAACACAGAAACTGAAGTCAATGTCAACGATTACATTGGGTTGGAGACGCTGCGAAATGTTGAAGTTGAGTGGATGAAGATGGATGAGCCTGAACTTCGAGGACCAGCAGTGAGACCATACCTAGAACGCGTTGCACCATTTGCATATATGGGGAACATGAAAGTAGAAGATCCTGAAGTTGAAGAGGATCCTCTTTGGATTGCTGGAAATTTTTGTTTTCAATATAAGGAAAAGCTGCAGGTTACTGCCGATGTTATGGCGCTGCTTTCGAAAGTCACGACACAGACAGAGATTAATACGAGCAAAGTCTTCATTTATACATCATTACATGCACGCAATTTGGTGAGGATTTGACTTTGAGCTATATCTAACATTGAATTTAGCGATTTAAGGATAGGTTCTCATCACCGCTACTGCCGATGTACCCCGAACGCGAGCCATTTGAGCCAACCTCCGAGCTTCTAACATCATTTCCCGAATCTCCACTATCAAAATGGTCAATATCAGAAACGCTAAGTCCAGCGACGTCACTTGCGCCTATTTCCACAACTGATTCATCTCCGTTGATACCACGGAAACGCACGCACGCGATGCATTTCTCGAGCCCAATACTCCCGGCGACGGTTACTTCCAAAAGAGTCAAGAACGTTTCATTTCCAGACGATCTTCCGCTAGAAGCTGCACCTCCGACGACGTATTCACAAGTGCTACAACGACGTGATAGCCAACTGGAGTTTGATATGCGACAAGACGCAGCACTTAGCACATCAGTTCTTCAAACGGAGAATATTTCAGAAAGTGACGTTGCATTGAGAATTGAGGGTCCAGTCGTCGTACCTCTGGAAACTGCTGCTCAGCGACGTGCAAGGGTGAAAGTTGGCTTTCCAGCGACTATGAAAGATATCAAAGGAAGAGTAAAGGAATGGCGAAAACTTGGGAACGATTGGACTATTAGGTGGAAACCTTTTGAATTTGCGATAAAGGATGTGATATTGCAACAGCAAGAAGGCGAATGCCTATCGAATGGACAGAGTGACGATATTGTGGTAGAACAGTTACCAGAGCTGGAGAACATGGAGAACGAATCAGCGCCGAGACGGTCTAAGATTGCGGATTGGCAACTGAGCGACGAAGACGACAATGACATTGAGTATTTTCAACTCAAGGACGATGAAAATAGTCGTCATTCGTTGCCTGATTACCCAGGTATCGAGAGTTTGGAAGATCTTGTGGCGTCTCGCAAGTCGAAGAACGTACGGTTGGCGGATGATGGTAACAGTGATACAAGACAAAATCTCCCGGTCAATCCCTTTGAGTTCTTTACGTTTGAACCAACGGTTAGCCATGGAGTCTCTACTGACGGAGATTCAGAAGAGTCGTCGAAAGAAGAACAGCTTCGTGAAGAGAAACGCCATCGCGACATAATCAATGCTGCTAAAGTGCGCGAGGCCGCCATGAAGAGCCTGGGGGTTACAGCCTTTGATCCAGAGACCAAGATCATAGTTAACACTACATTCCTGACGATGAACAGAATGACTTATTGCGATATTTTGCAATGCACGTCGGGGTTAACTGCAATTGAGCGCGACTACGGTCCAGAAGAAGCCGATATTTTACTTTCATCATCGTGTGGCTTAATGGTGTGCTCATTCCCACAGATCATGCAACGAGAACTTGACGGTACTCGCATTGTTGTGAGACGGGCCAAATCTTTGTTTGAGCGGGTGGAGAGGCTATTCATTCTAGTGCGCATTTCCCCGAATATAAGCTTGAAAACTCCAAGTGACTGGACTGCCTTGGCGGATTTCATTGCGAGTTTGGCGGGCATCAGAGTATGTCTCGTGAAAGACTCTGAAAGCCTCGACGTTGTGCGCTGGCTGATCAGCATGTGCCAACAGTTTGGAGGGCGAGGAAACGGTATTGCGGCTGTGGAGACTACGGTTTGAAATTTTCATCTTCTCCTTTACGATGCCGAAAGGAAAGAATTACTAACAGTGCCAGTGGGAACGATTTTTGCGTAGGGCCGGCGTGAATGGGTATGCTGCTCAGGAGATTTTGAAGAAAATGCATCTCAAGTTGTTTGTTGAATGCGGACATCAGGAGAGGTTGAATGCGTTTGTTGATCTGGTTGGACTGAAAGTCTTGGTAAGCGCAATAATTTAGTTTTACTTGGCGTGGCATACGCTAATTAAATGCAGACAACTGTTACAAGAGTCCTTAACGCGCCGTTATCCCGCAATGGAGGCGGATAATTTTTTAGCCGCATGGGGAGAGAGATACTGCCAGCGTTGCTTTTACCATCGCTTCCAATCCTTTCTGGAACTTGCTACCGTACGCAGCATAAGAAATACATTACGAAAATAGCCCTAACGCCATGAACATGTGCAATAACTATTTGAAACACTAATTCTTGGAGAAGTTCATGCTGTAACCACCCTTTCCATCAGGTTGCATCTTAAACATATCAGTGCTCAATCCAAATGGCCGTAATATGCCATTTCCCAGTTCTTTCAATTTCCCTAACATCTCGGCGGTCTCTTTCTTCTGAGCTTCCTCGATCTTCGGTTGGATTCGGATCATCGCCAAACTAGTCTCTTTTGTAGGCGAAATCTCATGGGCAAGTTTGTAGTCCTCGGCAGCCGCTTGCAAGGACGACCAAGTTCCAATCCTCTCGTTGGCCTGGGCACGACGTAATAACGGCTTCATATACTTTGGCTGCAACTTGAGCGACTTTGTGGACGTTTCGACCGTATCGGTCCACTTTTCCAACTTAGCATTGCAGGCCGAAATATTGCTCCACAAAACAGATCGCGGGTGATCAAGGTATTTCGGACATATCGAGAGCGCTTCGGTATACTTGTCTATTGCCGTCTCATAGTCTTTGTCAGCGAACAGGACGTTGCCTTTCTGCTTGATCTCGTCGGATTGGGCTAGTAGCGACGCTTCCTCTTCCGGACTGAATCTTACGAGCTCTTCTTCTTTACTTTCGTTCTCAGACATATCGTTCGTTTCAGACTTTGGTCGCTCTGCCGGTGGTGGAGGACTTGATGACTCGGACCGCGAGTCTGCAGACAGCGGAGTCGCTAGATACCGTTAGCATCACCAGGTGCACGTTGAATATTATATGCGCACCTTCGTCCTTTGTATCCTCAAATGTCTCTAAGACAGCCATCGAAACGCGTAGAAAAAAATTTATGCGATCTGCAGGTTAAGGTAGAAAGTCGGGGGTCGTGATATTGACATGTCCTGCACTCGAGCCCTTACCCAAACAGACATCGCGTAACAGGATTAGGAATGCTACTGGTAGTTTTTCCTCCGTTTGGTGCAATCCTTCAGATCTTCACGTTACCACGCCTCCGCGCCTTTCCTGTCCGATTTGACAATTTACACGATCACAGTCGTTTCAATTAGTCTTGGTTACTAGAAATAAACACCAAAAAAAAAAAAGATGTCCGCCGACGACAACACGACGCCCACGATCCCACAAGTTAAGCCCGAAGGCGCGGCCACGCCGTCCGGCGGCGAGCACCTCAACATCAAGGTGACCGACAACAACAACGAAGTCTTCTTCCGAATTCGAAAGAGCACTGCTTTGAAGAAATTGATGGATACTTTCTGTGAGCGGCAGGGCAAGGCGCGGAGTAGTCTGCGATTTTTGTATGACGGTGAGCGAATCAACGAGACAGATACGCCTGACGCGGTAGGTCGATTTCGTAATTGCGGACAATATCAAACGCGATGGGGGTCAGAATAAGGCGGTAGGATGGGGAGGATTGGCGCGCGCGCTAATGGATGATACTGCGATGCGTGATGTATTAATGACAGTGGCTGACAATTGACCATAGCTAGGAATGCAGGACGGAGATACTCTCGAAGTGCATCAAGAGCAGGTATGTACGATCAAGCACAGTCAATACTCATTGGCACGGTGCGGTGCTGCTTACACGTCAGACTGGAATGCGGGCTAACAACGGACGGGTCAGATCGGTGGTGCTTTCTAAAACATTACTTGTCGCCAACAATCTCACAAATGCCACATTACCATTCGGGAAAGAATCAGCATGGAACCACGGTCAGCGAATTAAGAAGTTATGTTCGGGCTCAGGTGTAGGTCGATTAGGTTTGTGGATACCAATTATAGGGACTAAAGTATGTTATGAATATGTATTTGTATGTATGTATGATGTAATGCAATGTATCGCGTGTTTGATGATTCTTATTGCGTTCTTCTTCTCGTGGGGATGTATTACATTGAACTCAAATTCCCTAAATATATGTTTGACGAGCGATAAACAAAAACTTGGCGGCAGGACCAGGCGTCGTGTTGGAGAACGGACTTGGGACAGCTTTTAATGGTGACTCGTGCTATCATTTATACCACATATTCGCCCAGACAAACGGACCACATGGTCGGATAGTAGATACACTGCGTGTTTATGGTGTGGCTAGCAAGACGCAAACGATCGACATTGTCGGTGACGCGTTCCTACGACAAGACGCTTATTCAGACTAGCGGAGGTATATTAACACAATTGCGCCAAGTCCGATACAAACGCGTGCATTATACGTACAAGGTGTTTAAATACGATTACTCTATACCCGTTCGAACGGATTCTCTGAAGCAGATGCCTTGTCAACGTGGTCGTTGTCATCGTCATCGTGTAGCGGCAAGTGAGCACCGCTATTCGATGGTCCTAAGACTCTCGCCCCGCTGTATTTGGACGATAGATTAGCCCCCCATTCATGCACTCGATAGTCACCAAGTTCATACTCTCCGGGACTATATCCCGCTGGACCGCGGTCGCCGTACGGTGGTTGCGGCTGGCCCCCAGTTTGCCGGCGTCTAAATTCTCCGATCTCAACGTCAACCCGAGACTCGTCATCGCGTGACATTGCTTCGTCGATATCGCCGTTGGCAGCATCTGGAGACACTTTTGTTTCGCCCCAGGCCCGCATGTTCCACGCGCGGCCTTGCCGGGCCGTATCAGCAAGACTGGGAAAGTATTGTCGGTAAGACATCCAAGCGATGGCGGCACCAAACAAGCTCCCGAACAGTACATCAGTGCCATGATGTCTGTGGTCCAATATGCGCGATGTCGCAATCGCACCGGCTCCCAGGGACGGGAACATGACCACAGCTGTCTTCCATACCTCGCCCTTATTGTCACAGAGGGAAAGTTTGCCGGCAAAATAGAGCGACAGGTAGAACAGACCTGCGAACGCCGTACTGCTGTGGCCGGAAGGCCAGCTTCGCCAGCCTTCTTCAAGCACGTCTCTGTCTGTCTGCGTGCAAATGTCGATCGTGCTGAGTCCATAGGGAGCGGCGTCCATGCTGCCCTCGGCGGGTAGACATCGTGCGATCGAGTCCGGACGCGGCCGCCCGACAATGGCCTTTAGGCTGGTAGTTATGACGACGGTCATTGTAATGCTTAGGGCAAGACCCAGAATGCCGCAGTTCAGTTCCCACAGTCTGGTCCGCAACGGGGACCGGTACCGGAAAAAGTCGATCGCGAGGGCCCACACGACGATGATGGCGGCAGGCACGGCGATGCAGAGCACGCACGCAAGTGGGTACGAGATCGTTTCCGGCACCGCGACTGGGTACTGCAAGCTGATGTCGGTGAGCGAAAATCGGCTAAGATTAGGCGGCAGACTCGAGATGTAGGCCCATATCGCGATGAGGACGATCAGAACAAGGTAGTCAAAGACGCACGAAAGCAGGATGCGCACATGCGAAGCTCGCCGTCGCGCCATGGCGGGTGTTTTGAGTATATTGAATGGCGAAAAACGAGAGATCGGGATTGGCGAAGGTTATATAGAACGCACGCAGCCCCAGTCCGAGGAAATTACCGATCGGCGCGTAAGTCCGGGCCAGCAAGCTTAAAACACAATGGCCGCGTGCGCTTGTGCGGCTGCGGCGGTGCAATATGTCCACGCGCGACTCAGCCGGTTTGGGCTAGCTGCGATGTTATCTATTTTTAAAGTGCCAAACAAAGCGGTTGCTGATTATGTCGAATGGTACAGGATCTATATATTCTAACTGAATGCTGGGATTCTTTTTGCAAAAAGGCCGATACACACTCGGTTGTGAAGGACGATAAGCATGTAAACGCCACTTGGGTTGCGGATCGCTTATGTCCCTGTCGGACATTGGACCAAAGTAGTTAAATCCGCCGAATTACACTGCTGAAGTGTTTCCGTTGTGACGAGCTCAAACCGCCAGCAAGCACAGTTGTATATCAACAGCTTGTTATGAATAAAAAACGGCTTATGAACCGGAAGCTGACCGGTCATGGCATGCATGTACGTTCCAAAACCACGTAACTCTCCATCGCAAGGAAAGAGCACAAGCAAAAATGGACAAGTAGAACTCCTTTCGCCGCGAAGACGGCAGAAAGGAAATTTATTCTAAGGCAACCATGAGCACGCAGAGCCGTCATAGACGACGTGAATGATTGTGGAGGAATCCTGAAAAATCAGACCGTGACTCTAGGTGCCTATGAGTTTTTGACATTAGAGAAAAGGAAAAAAAGAAGAGAGAATTTGCAGACGGAAAGTTTGCCTTGTACTCGCCGAGTGGTAGGGTTCGGTGAGGTAGGGTTTTGTGAGTCGGAACTAGGTTCTGAACTCGCTGGATTGGTGTCTTGCGCGTCGGAGCATTCCTGATTCTTCAAATTTCCATTTGATTGCACTATTGGCTAACGAATGTTCTTCAGCTGTCGACACGTAGGGCTGGTGTATCGCCATATCGCATCTGCGGCGAAGGAATATTCCTGGCGATAATTTAGGCATACGATATACGATATTGAGGTTGAATATCGTATCGTATCGCCGAGATTCCTGTTGATTCTCATCACGGTAAATACGGGGCGCCGCGATGGAATGACTAAGTAAATACTCAATTAAATGCTCACCAGCAGAGATATTTTATGGGTTAAGTTACAGAGATCAACCTTTGGTGGCGTTAAACTAGTCTCGGTACTTATTTCCGGCGCATTATCGCCCCGGCTGGCGATATCGTATCGTATTTTATGCGATATGGGCAAAAACCCGGCGATATCGTATCGTGCCCAGCATTATCGCGACACGAGGGAATTGATGGTTGAAGTCAGTATGTTGTGTTAGTTATAACTCGCTAAGCGCGGTCGAGAATTGGTTGCCAGAGAGGCAAAGTGCGGTGACGTTGAACGGGTGGATCGGCTGCATGGCTGTGGGGATATTTTCTGTGGTCAGCTGGCAGAGTGTGAGACGGATGGAATACTAGTGTCAAATCAAATACTGGACGATAGTTTTGTCTTGCTCGAGTGTGTCAAGGATAGTTAGTACAGCTCGAATCATTGTCTAGTTGCAGTTACACTGGCTGGACAACACACCCGCGGAAGGCTGATGCGGCTCGGGCACGGCAGCAGCCCCTGAGCGACGTCATCGCGATCCTCGACGTCCGAATACCGCGCAGATCGATTGAGATAAATGCGGCTATTAAATGTCGTACAAGATTGATTGTTATTGAAAGCGTGTAAATGGACATTATAAATTCTAACCGGCGGCAATTAAACCCAAATCTACAAATGCAAACTAATAGACATCGATATACACCAATGCAAGACATAAACTATACTATCGATTGGCAAAAATAAAGTCGTCCGGTAGCAGCGCCCACACGCCGCCGACGACGGCAAACACGGCGCCGACAGCGATGGCGAAGACGTCGAACGCGACCTCGGCCTTGCTGAGCTCGTGGCCGGTGCCGGCGTGGCGCTGTCCCGAAGGCGAGATGTAGCATGCCGGCTTGAGCCTGCCTGGTCCGAATATCTTGAGGTAGAATGCGAGAGGCAGCACGATGCAGATTGTGAAGCCCAGGGCCGAGCCGACGAGGGCCATGATTCTATCAAAGGACGGGAAGACGATGGCGATGACGACAAACAGGAGGTTTGTAAGTATGCGGATGGCAGCGCGGGCGACGGCCGGCGACCGCAACCGAGTCAACAATGTGTTATCGTCGTCGTCGCCGAGATGGACCGGTGCGGCAGAGTCGGACCCGACGCCGAGCAGGACCTCGATGGTGGTAATGATGGGGCGGGCGTTGAGCGGGGTCTTGGACAGCGGGATGAAGGCGATGAGGACAATGATGGCGATGCTGAGGCCGGGAGGATAGCCGGGAGTGTCGAGGATGTTGTTTGTGATTTCGTCGGTCACGTACTGGTTTCCAAACATGAGCAAGCCGAGAACGGCCATGCATAGGTCGACAAGGAAGGTGAAGATGTAGGACAGGTTGAGACAGCGCTTGAACTTGTAGGGATGGCGCATGTCGCGGTAGACGTTTGGAAAGATGGAGTGTCCGCACCACGGCGCCATGAGGAGGCCGAGCGAGAGCGGGACTGCGCGCCAGTTTGTAGGCAGGATCGAGGACGGCATCGGGTGCCAGAGCGAGCCGGGCTGGGTTGTTTTGACGACGCCGTCGACAAAGACGATGAGGACGAGGCCGAAGGTGGACATGATGCCGAGGATGCTGGTGAAGGACAGGACCGAGAGGGGCAAGAACGAGAGCGGCGTAAGGAGAAAGAAGGCGACGATCTTGAGGGCGGGTTTGGACAGTAGCATGCTATTATTGCCGGCGTTGAGCAACGTGTGGATCGAGTCGGCAAACAGGACGACGAGAGCCACGCAGGACCCGAGCAGTTCGATCGAGAACAGGACGGACGTGAGCAGGCGGGCTCGGGCACCGAAGGCCGCGTACGCGATGTCTGCGTACGTCACTAACGTCGGGTCGGTGTCGAGACAGCGAGTCAGGACTTTGGCGGTGTAGAGCGTGATGGCGGCGGCGGCGACGACGAAGAGGGTTGCGATGAGCCAGCCGGCGTAGGAAAAGGCAAGCGGCAGCGACAGCAAGCCGATGCCGATAAGGACGTTGACCGAGTTGAAGACGGTCTGAGGAGCAGTCGACCTGCCGGGCACGATGACCACGCCAGTGCTTCTTCCGTTGGACTGGTCGACGACGACGACGACAGAGACTTTGCTGTTAGCCAGAAGATTGTCCTTTGGTCGGGTTTGCCGGACCAAAAACCCAGACTCACTGGCATCAATAAGAGGCTCAGCATCGTTGTCGTAGTCGTCATAGCCAAAGTCTGGTGCATGGTAGACTGCGTCGTTGTCGTTGTCGTTGTCGTTGTCGTCGTCGTTGTCGTTCACAAAGTCTTCTGCCCGAGACTCGTCGCTGCCGTCCTGGTCGTGGTGGTCGTGAGGAAGTAGCGGAATTGCCGGCGCGGTCGAGTCGTGGGTTCTCAGACTGCCGGCCGCCAACAGGCTTCGGGGCGCGTCGAGAGCGAGAAACGACTGAGCGCGAGTGTAGGACGAAGCAAACCGGTCGAGCGAGTTGACGCCGCCGGCAAATCTGATGGACCGCGTCAGCGAGCCTCGGCGCGGATGCGACACGGCCACGGCCACGGGCAAAGCCGAAGCCGAAGCCGAGGCCGAGGCAGCCGAATGCGAAGCCGAATGCGAGTGCGGATTGGACATTGCAACGGCAACAACGATAATCGTGTGCGACCTCGACCGGCAAGTTATAAGTTGTTGCGGGGCCCAGAGCGCGTGTGGTCCGAGTGCAAAAGTTTTGTAAAAGGGGGAACGCCTGACACGTGGATCATCGGCGCCACTGCTGGTCACAGCCCTGACCGTCTGAACCAGCAAAAGTTTTCATTGTCCGAATTGCCGCCATTTACACTTGACTAGACTAGACTAGTAATTGCACTATTATTACACTGCTGAACACGGCAACCAAACCAAACCGGCCCAGGCACCGCAACGCCGCGCAGCAAAGTCACGAGATGCGCACGGCCAAGCGCCAACGCACCCTCAACTTCTGTACCACCCAACCGACGCCCTGTGACGTCACCGACGCATCGGCGATTGCCGCTGTTCCATCCTCTGATGCAAAATCATCTCATCCTCACCGCGTCCACCTTCTCCCGCGCCCGCTGCTCGAGCTTGATGTTCAGCAGACCAGGCTCAGGACACGCAATTGCCCGCGCACCCTCGTCCTGGTCGTACATCTTTTTGCAGCACGCGTACAGCGCATCGATCGCGGCACTGCAGCGGCGCTCGTTGTAGCCGGTTCGCCAAAGGCAGTCTGTTTATAATATTAGCAGTAGACCAATAAATAAATAAATATGCAAATAATACCTTGAATGGCACACGCCTCGGCATGACACACTTTGGGCGACGGCTCTGCCATCAATCGATCTTGTCGCAGTCGTGCTGACAGGAATGTGAAAGCACCGATCCCGCACTATAAACCAGTATGATGAGAATTACGCACGCCCGCGTCATCGCCATCCCGCTCCCCTTCGTACCATAACAATCTCCCGGCTCGACTTCATCCACACGACAATCACAATCCGCAATGGCCGACGGACCCCACAAATTCGAATACAAGAGCATCTCATCCACATTCGCCCCGCAACCTCCACCGCAACCTCCTACTACTACTACTACTGCTGCCGCTACTACAACTGCCCCGCCTACAACTACAGAAACCCCGGAACAGCGCTCGGCCAGACTGATCCAAGACCTCAAAAAGGCGTCCGCTCGGGCAAAACGGTTCGGCACCGACGCAGCCGAAGTCGACAAGCTCATCCTGCGCGCGGAAAAGTTCGGCACCGACGCCGTCACCGTCAAGAACGCCATCGCCGCCCTCGACAAGCCGCTTGTCGACGACCGCACCACACGCGCCCCGCGCGGCTCCCGTAGAGGGCGACCAACTGGCCCGTACGAACGCACAACATCCGCCAAAGATGTGCCTCCGATCAATGCGGACGAGAAAGAGAAGCTGAGGAAGCGCCAGGAGAGGTTTGCCACGAAATAGTGTACGATAGCGTTCATTGTTTGTATATTACAAATGCATATTTCTCCCATCACTGCACCCGTTACCTAATCGACCGCTACTCCAGGGTTTTGACCCCCCGCCGCCGCAGCACCGGCCCGAACCGAGCCATCACAAACGGCAGCGGCATGAGCCCGACGGCAATAAATCCCAGCAGCGAATTGGCCCATCCGATCCCGACGTTTTCGTACACTACGCCTCCGTCAGCAGCCACTTGATTAGCAACCCGTACACCACTCACTCTGCTTCGTGAACAGCGGGAACACGGACGCGACCAGGTACCGCAGCATGTTGTTGGCCGCCAGCGCCGACGCCCCGTACAGATGCGTGTAGCAGTCGACCAGGTACGTCGCGACAGAGACCTGGTCGTCCAAACGTCAGCACCCGCCCGCATCATCACCACAAACCGCCGGTACGTACGAATAGCAAAGTCAACGAGCAGCCGAACGGGACCGCGCCCAGCGTCGGCACGATCCAATGCACCGACGACCGCGCCGACCACCCGATCCAGAACAGCGACACGGGCAAGAGCACGGCGCCCACGAACCCGCACTGCAACCGCAGCTCTGCCCGCGGCACGACGCCCTGCGCGATCGCCCGGGTCGCCGCCGGCTGGTACCATATGCGGTCGAGCGCGAACGCGACCGCGAGCGACACAAACACGCCGACGCCGATGGCCACGAACACGAGCCCGGCGTCGCCGATGCTGAACCCGTAGACCGTCGTGAAAATGTACGGCAGCCCTTCAAAGAACGCGAGCAGGACGGCGAACACGAACGCAGAGTAGACCGACAGCGACGACACGATCACGTCCGTCGCCAGCATCCTGACCGGCCGCGTCAGCGTGATCACGGCCACCATCTTGAGCGCGGCCTTGACGGGCGGCTTGGCCGGCAGCGGCACTCCGCGCTGTCTGGCCCGGCGGGCCAGAATCACCGGCTTGTACGACTCGCGGATGAACAGCAGCAGCACCATGACCGCGCCGCCGATCATCATATACACCCACTGGGTCCACTTCCAGTCCTTCGTCGTCGCAACCCACCCGCCCGCGACCGGGCCCAGCGCGGGTCCCAGAAACGCGCCCGTCGCGCAAAAGTACGCCAGCGCGAGCCCTTGCTCGCGCACGCTGAACAGGTCCGCGATCGTGCCCGCGCTCACGGCCAGCACCGGAGACCCCATCAGGCTGCACAAAAACCGACACACCAGGTGGCCGCCGAACGTCGGCGAAAGAGCCGACCCGACCGCGAAGCACATGGCCAGCGGCAGCGTCGTCACGTACACGATCCGGCGGCCAAACAGCTCCGACAGCGGCGCCCCCAGCGTCGGCCCCAGCGCCAGGCCGACCAGGTACAGCGTCACGGTCAGGTACGCGGCCGTTTCGGACACGCCGTACTGGCGCATGATCTGCGGGATCCCGCCGACAATGGCCGACGTTCCAAACGTCCTACTTTTCGTCAGCGTCTCTGTTTTAAACCTGCCATCTGAACCTCATACACCGAGAGACATAGCAACCCGACCGAGTTCAGCAACAACACGCGCTTCGCCAGTGGCCAGTTGTGCGGGTCGTCAGGGTCGTCAGGGCCATCCCAGTCTAGCGGGCGTCCGGCGGTCGTCGCGACTGGCTTTTCATTGGACTCGGTCTGGGATTCAACGTCAGCCGCCGTTGTTCCGTTGTCGTTGCGCACCGCGCCAATCGTAGTCGTGGCGGTCATTACTACTGAACGGTCTGCGACTGTTCTCAAGATGTAGTAACGACTCGAAAAAGTCGGCTCTCGTTTTCCCGTCCAACGTACTTATACTCACGCGAGATCTAGTCGTTGAGTCGCCGGGACGGGTTCCCGACAGTACGACTATCAACTAAACTGCGCGCCGACCAGTTTTACCACAATATTATTCATCTCATCCGCCCCTTGCTCGCATTTTCTCTAATTGCATAGCGAGCCCCACGGCGTCACGGCGTCGGGTAAGGGTTTTGTTTTTTTTGCTGGCGGGCTGATTAGTGATCAACATATGATTATTCACGGCAGCATTGGCGCCGGCCGGGAAAATTAATTACCCGCTCAACTTTCAGTTGGCTTGCATGGCCTCATCAACCGAAACCCACGCTCGCGGGCAGCAGTTACATGACACGGGCGTGGGCGTAGGATTCGACCAGGCGGGGAGACGTAGCTGGCGACATCTCGCGATCGTGCGGCGAGGCGGCGGTCATGTATAGCGAACAGTTCCAATTATACAATCCGATCTAATCTACCAAAAATACGCCCAAAACAAATTTTACACCACTAACACATTGAGTAAATCTTGACCGAATCCACCACCATGCCCCGATCGTACTCGTCACCCCACGTCTTTTGCCAGCTGTCCCTGGCGTCCCAGAAACTGGTCATGGCCGTCTGCCTGTCGTCGTTGTTCCACGGCTTGTTGGCCTGGTTGTCAGGAAACCAGCCGTTCGTGCCGCCGACCGCGACGTTGAGGATCAGGTAAAACTCCTGGTCGAACGGCGCTTGCGGGTCGCCGCCGGGCCACGGATCGTGCACGGTGCTGCCGTTGCCGTACGTGCTGGGGAACGTGCCGTACGTCCAGAACGGGGTCGCGAACTTGTGGTAGATGGCCTGGCGCAGCCGGCCGTCGAGGTACGTCATGATGTACTTGTCGCTCCACTCGAGCCCGAACGTGTGGAACCCGTCCGTGAACGTGGAATGCTTCAACGTAAGCGTGCTGTGCGTCTTCCAGTACCGGTTCAGGGCTGCCGTCGGACCCCAGTGCAGGGTCGACGACATCACGTTGTTGCCGCCGGCCCCGTACGTGTGGTCGTTGCCCCGGGACTCGCAAATGTCGATCTCGCCCGACGCCGGCCACGGCCCGTACACGCTGTCGGTCGGCATCATCCAGATCGCGGGCCACAGCCAGTCGCCGCGGGGCAGCTTCGCCCGGACCTCGACCTTGCCGTACCGGATGTTTGCAAAGTTGCGCGTCAGCAGGCGCGCCGACATGATCGGCGGGATCATGTTTCCGACCGACCGGTTCGACCGGACCGCGCAGTCCCCGTCCGCTGTCGACGTGCACGTTCCGGCCCGGGTCAGGTTGACGGTGTAGCCGTTCATCATGTTGTCCTCGCCGATCACGTCGGCCGTGAACGTCGGCACGATGTACAGCCTGCCGTCGCGCACGAACGAGTTGTTTGCGCTGTCGGTCGCCCACTCGAACTCGCCGTTGCCGAATCCGCCGACCTGCACATCCCGGGTCCACACGGTCGTGTTCAGGTGCGCTTTGTCAAAGTAGTCTTCCAGCACCGTGCAGTAGTTGTAGTTTTGAATCTCGGTCGTGCCGACCCACGTCAAAATACCGATCAGGGCCAGCCCAAGCACGAATGAAACAATAACGATCCAACTCGAAAGCTTCTCGGCCCTGGCCTGGCTCGTCAGCCACGGCTTCTCGGCAGAATATCCGACCGGCAGTCGGCGGGACACGAAATGGCGACGGGTGGGAATCCGCCCGGCCTGGTCGATGTTTGCGACCGACGTGCCGTGGTGGCCTGCTCGCGACGGCAAGCCCCTGCGAAGACTGGCCGTGCTCGGGCGGTGGAAAAACACGGACGGCTTGTGTTGCATGGACACGCTCGACAGGGCCCGGCCTGCTGACTGAAGTCGCGGATGGGACGTGACAGGCAATGGCGGCACGTCCGGGACCGGGTTCACGGCACTTGGTCGGCTTCGCAATCCGCCGCTGGACGTGTCCGCGCCCGCGGTGCCGGGACGCGAAGTCGATGGAGAGACCGCGTCTGCCTGTAGCATGCTTGGCGACGGCGGCACGGTGTCAGGGTAGGACCCAGTCCATGCACCACCAGTTTCGGCATTATTCGTGAACGCAAACGATTGGAACTGCTGGAGCGCTAGGTCTGAATTTCCAACGCCACCAATCGTGAGAGGAAGTGCAGAAGACGGCTCTGTCGCGACTGCAGACGGCGGATCCTGCGGGGCCGGTTTTGCGCGTTTGATGTCGGCTCTCAGAAGAAACCGGGACCCAGACGCGAGACCCTCAAACGAAGCTGTCGACTCCGACAGCGGCAACCTTGTGGCCGTGCTTAGCTGGGCAGGCCGCACTGGACGCTTGCCCTTGTTGATCGGTGATCTAACTGGGTGCTGCTGCTGCTGCGCGGGAAACGGAAACGGCGAACCTGAGCCGCTGGAGGCATTCGGCGATGCACCTAGAGTCTCTGACTGAGATGCCTGGCCCGATGGACTTGAGACGTCGGTCGTAGAGTCGACTGGAGTGCGGAATGGATTTTCTTGATATCAGTCAGTGACCAACGCTATCTCCTTGCAGTAAAGGAAAACCACAAACCATTATTACTCTCTGTAGATGACTGAGTACTAGCGGATGCATCTGACCTGTCCTGCGACGCTGCCATGCCGTGAACGAGTATGCAGAGTGAAGAGGCGTCCAATGCGAAAGAGACGGTTCATAGTGCATTAATAATATTGGTTGCCCTGCCGACGGCGAACAACGGCGCCGAGCACAGGCAAACAGGTCGGATGAGACAGCCCACCCGAACATATTAAAGTTCCGGAAGTGACAGGGCCTGAGGGTTATCGATGTGCGACAGTCAGGTACCTGGTGTTACTTGCTCCTGTGGCAGGTACGCGGCGCATCATCACCGCACTAACCCCAAACCAGCCTCGTTCCCAACTTGCAAATCTGTAACTGTCTTTTCATCTGCGGTACTCTGGCTTAATGGCAACTGGCAAGAATGGCTGTGACTGAAAAGTCTCTGATTTTGCGTGTTTATGACGAAGATGAAGCAAGCTGTGTGGGGGCTAGTAAAGTACCGCCAGTAACCTATGAGCAACAAAATGTCGAGATCCAGAGACCAGACGACAACAGCTTAGGCACTACGCATCTCTGCGTTCGACCCAGCCGGATAAGCAGATTTTTTGTCTCTTCGCCCGCTAGCTGAACCCCGTTAAGCAGATGTAATGTTTACAGCCATTTCATATCGGCTTAGCGAGGTTATCGGTTTATCGAAATGGATTAATAGCCGTGAGGCAAATTTTTCAGAGAACAGTTTCGGTTTAATGGCGTTATCGGCCTGCAGCGAATCGGTTAAAAGGTTCTACTGCATCTTCCTCCACCCCAGCAGAGCGCCATGACCATCGTGCTCCAAGCTAATGCGGGCGCTGCAGAAGGAGATACTTTTGCATGCGCTAGCCATCTTCAATTACTATTCACCGGCACACTAATTGACTCGCCGCCGTCCCATTGTCCTTGCCATGATATAGACTTGCAGAACACCGACTATTTCCACTTTTCCTCCAAGGCACATCCCCGCGTCGGCTCTTCGCAAGTTGGCAATCGTGGCAAGTCGCGACCGTGAGAGAACCATGTCTCATCAGCAGCAATTCATGGCGCAGAAACTGTCGTCTCAAAGCCTTGGTCACGACAGCGAGCAGGCGGCCGCTCACTACCGGCCACCATCGTCTCGCAGAACCAGCAGCTTCGGCGGCTACGACCCTGTACCATTCCATCAGCCAACTGCATTCGAGCATGTCACTCATACCCTTGGACATGATCGGCCATTGTCGGCTGGGGCCACGGGTTTGCACTCAAGTCACGGCAGTGATATACGAAAGCGGCTCGGCAGTTTGCTTGGAATCGACCCATATGACAACCCTGGCCTTCCCTCGGACTTGTCTGCTTTCCGAGGAGGATCCGTTGGCACGGTAGCAGAGCATCCTACGGACAATCTCAATGAGTTTGATGAATATTGGGGTAACGCTGGGATGTCATCCTCAGAAGAAGCAGCAAATGATGACAACGGCAGACTTGATCCGTCGGAGCTGGACAAATACGATATCATGTGTCAATATCTCTACAAGGCCTGTCGACAGAAGCACTGGCTCGAGACTCTTCCGTCCGCCGATGCCACACCCTGTGTCGCATTACGAGTAAACCGCGACGATGATGACGAAGAGAAAGATCTATTGGAGTATCGCATTTTCCCGCCCGAGCAAAACACGACTCACATACTGGCTGAATACGTTGCTGGTTTGAATGTGGAAGTTTGTGTACGGCTTTCGTATCCAGTTATAAATGTTCTGCTTTCATATCTTCCTCACGATGCCGTTTCCGTTCCGTTGTCCGAGAATACTCGAATTCAGGTACTCGAAAGCTTATCTGATCTCCCTCGTGCACGGAAGTACCAGTACGCAGCGTTCGTTAAAAGCGACGGGTGCTTGCTTGTATGGGCTGATGACGTCCGGCAGCTTCTAAGCCTTGCAACCTTGTTGGAGAACCGAATGATGGAACTTGTTTGGACCGTTCGCGATCTAGAGGAGCATCTTACTGAGCCAACAGCAGTGTTTAACCAGAAGGATGTTGATCTAGAGAAGAGTGACCATCCGAGACGGCCATTTGTCATGTTGCAAGCTATCGCGGTCGGATTGGTATGTAATTTGGCATTCAGTAATCTCGAAGTTGATGTGCTGATTGCAGTAGGCAATTCTCTTGCTAATGACGTTCATCGGTCTCATGTTTCGCATCATTGCCAGAGAAATTAAAGCAGACGGAAAGTACTTACGTCTTTTGGTTATTCTGTACATTCCGGTCTTTTCTCTGTTCTGCGCGTTCTTTACGATCGTCCTTGCCGGTACACTCATGCAGTTTCTCGGCCCCGTCGCGCAAATGTACACCAACTCGTCCACGTTCAGCGCCGTTAAGCCACCTCGATTATCCGCTAGCAAGGTTCAGCTGCCTCATGTCACGATTCAGTGCCCTGTTTACAAGGAGTCTCTGGAGGGCGTTATTCATCCGACAATGCAGAGTCTTCTCACGGCTATTACGACGTACGAATTGCAAGGAGGATCGGCGAATATCTTTGTGAACGACGATGGTATGCAATTGATTCCGGAACAAGAAGCGCAGCAGCGACGAGAGTACTACGCTGAACATTTGATTGGTTATGTGGCGCGACCTCCGCACGGCAAGGACGGGTTCCAGAGACGCGGCCGATTCAAGAAGGCGAGTAATATGAACTATTGCCTTGACATCAGCAATCGCGTCGAAGATCATCTTCAGGCCGTTGAATGTCATGACAAGTGGACCGATCGAGAAGAGACGGAAGCATACGAGAATTCCCTTGCGGCCGTCATTGAGGAGGAGAAAGGGACTTGTTGGGCTGCAGGAGATATTCGCATAGGTGATATCATCCTAATTGTAGACTCCGACACTAGAATTCCCGAGGATTGCTTCCTCGATGCCGCGTCAGAGTTTTATCATTCACCTGAAGTCGCTATATTACAGGAGAAATCTGGCGTTATGATGGTGGTTCACAATTATTGGGAAGAGCTTATCGCTTGGTTCACTCGACTGATTTACTTTGCGATTCAGTATGCCACGTCGGGAGGTGATGCTGCTGCGTTTGTCGGACACAATGCGTTCCTGCGATGGAGCGCGGTTCAGGAAATTGCGTACAAGGATGAGACCGACAACGGTCGAATCAAGTACTGGTCCGAGGAGCATGTGTCGGAGGACTTCGAAATGTCATTGAAACTGCAGACCAAAGGTTATATTGTACGGTTGATTACATACCACGATGACAAGTTCCAGGAGGGTGTGTCGCTTACTGTGTATGACGAGCTCACGCGGTGGCAGAAGTACGCCTACGGATGTTCCGAACTTGTGTTCCGTCCCGTCCGGCAGTGGCACACTGGCAAAATCTTTACTCCCTTGTTCTCTCGCTTCTTATGGTCCGGCATGAAACCATTCGCCAAGTTCACAATCATCGCCTACATTGGAACGTACTATGCTATCGCCGCGTCGATTCTTCTCACGTTCTTGAACTATATCATTATCGGTTGGTTTGACTTCGAAGTTGACCAGTTCTATCTTTCGTCCTTCAATAATCTCATTGCTCTCATCTTCGTTTTCTCTGGTGCGTGTCCGGTTGCGAACGCTCTTGTCCGGTATCGCATCAAGGAGTCCACCTTCTGGCATGCGTTGCTCGAAAACTACAAATGGGGAGTGCTCATGACCGTCTTCCTCGGCGGCCTCTCATGGCACCTTAACTTAGCTCTACTCTCGCACATGTTCGGCATCAACATGCAATGGGGCTCAACCGCCAAAGAGCTAGAGACGTCGAACTTTTTCAAGGAGTTCCCCAAGATCGTGAGAGGTTTCCGCTCGATGTACGTCACGCTTATTATCCTTATGGCAGGCATGATCGTGCTTGCCTACGCTGTGCCTTGGAATTGGCGGATTACGGGTGTCTACTCCACGCTGCCGCTTGGATGGAACATTGCTAGCCACTTTTTGTCGCCGATTGTATTAAATCCTCAATTAATGACTTTCTCGTTTTAAATGTGTTCTTGGTATATGTGTGCAAAATATGGGTGGTGTGAGGGAATACTTTGCCTGGTCATGGACATTTCTTGGAGTTATCTGATACTAAATAGTTTGGGCCCTGGTTTTTTGCATGTATATTGATGCCTTAGACTTCCAACTGTAATGGAGTGAATATTTTGCATTGGGAATTTTTTGATTATATTCTGTGCTCCTTGGACAGATAGCTAGCTTGATTAGCAATAGATCATACACTCGTGAACAGGACGAAGATAACTGTTATCTAGTTCGGGATTCAAGCGAATAGCAGGAACAACCCGCACTTTATGGCCGATGGAGTTAACAGAACGATTTCGCTGTAGAATTCTCATGTCTGCTGAACAAGAGACGTATAAATTAACTGTACAAGTCAACTGAGGCCTATCCATCGGCACTGCTTATTGTAGTTGTGGCTACGCTCTCTATGTAGATTTGACTGTCTTGAGTATAAAGTTATTGAAGAATTGTTATTATTTACCTTTGTTAGATTCTCCCATTACTCTTCTGTTTACGGATTAGCCCTGTCAGTAAAGGTACACTAACAATTAAGGTATGACGTGTCGCATGACACCTTGGTCTTCGGAGTTTTGCGCGTCTCCTAAGTTCTACCCTTGAGATGCCTATTGGCACTTGACAACACTCACACCAACTGAATCAGCTCTAAGATGCGAACCCCTAGTTCCTAAGATTTACTTGATTCAAACATGTGGTGCCGGTATTTATTGCCATGGTTGCCACAACATAATCCCGCTATTTAATAAGTTGGCGCTAAGCTGCTGTTAAGACTTTTCGTTCCTATACGGGGTTAAGCGGATGTCACATGCGGGTGTCAAGGCTAATGGGTACTTAAACTCGGAGCTGTATACACACCTTCTAGCTCTATCACCTGCATGCACGTGTCTCGATATTAAGCTCGGATGTCGTCAAGCTCTTCTTAGGGTGTTATCTCGCAACAGTCGAGGAATAAGAAATTAAAAATAATTAAACCTAGAATCGGACGACAACAGCACAGCCAAGTTGCTGACGGAGGATACATCATGCTCTAGCGTGGTAGGACTAAAGAAAAATTATTTAGATCGTCCTTCGTATGACAAAAGATAACAGTCGTCGTAAATGATTGTCCCAAATATAAGACTGAACATCTTGCATTCTGCTGGAGGGTCCTCGGACCACAGAATAGTAGAGTCTCATCTCCCACAAGGGTCCAATTATCCGGCTCAGTCGATAACTTCCAGTTGTTTTACAGTTTGTAAATACTTCGTCAAATCTACATGCTCGATCTACTAATATTCTTTGAACGGTAGCCTTTCACTATTTCACTTCCCAACAATTCCATAGCGGACGCTTATATCTAGGGTGATTAAAGTTAACCTTTGTCGGCGGAGGTGTCGATTGTGGTCCTCCCTCGAACTAATCCTCATCGCACAACCAATGAGCGACGGCACTCCTTGGATCACCGCAACACTGAATTCCGCAAGTCCAGCCGGAATAAACGCCTCGCAAGTGGCATAAGACTCAAATCTAACGCCGAAGATCTCCCGTTACACTTGTAGGCTTTGACAAATCAGCAACGATGCGTAGAACCTCCACAATCATTACGATGCCTCATAAATAATTATTCATCAAGAAATTAAAGGACTGCATTTTCTGCATATGCGCAATACGATTACGAACCAGCGTCATCTCAGAAGTGATGTTCGTCAAGAATTTAACTCAACATAAGGTGAACGAATTATCGCGCGATTTTCACTCCCGTGCAACGGTAGATGTGTTCCGATAAAACGGTGCATGCAAGGAGAAAACCTTAATTACGCACAAGCCGAAACTCTATTTCTGTGAATTGTATGAGATCCGCCTTCAGTCGGAACAAAGATTGAGGATCGACGTACCATTAAGTTTAGTGTTACTTGAAGGTTATCTGTTGGGTGGGGTTCTTAGTTCTTACTTGCCCGCAGTATGCTTGGCCGCGACGAAATGGGACGAACTCATCGCCCTCCGCCCATCTCTAAAATCTTTCGGGGGCAGACCTGCCAGTATCAACGGCACGATCGGCGTCGTCCCAATGTCCGGATTTTTCTCGACCACGGCAGCACAGCGTCTGTCAGGTTTGTCTGACGCGGGACAGGATCATGACCGGTTGCAGCACTTAATCTTGGCCTCAGGTCAACGCAACGCAGAACACGACCAGCCGAACCCATTCCGCCACTCAGCGCAGTCGCGCGAACTTCAGTCTGATTTCTTATTCGGGATAAACGAAAAATTTGCGCATGGCACGTTCACAGAGCTCGCAAATTCCTCATACAGACCTAGTCCAGCCAAGGTCGCCGAAAATGACGAAAACACTATTATTGTGCCTTACAATCGCGATGATTGGCGGGCAGTAGACAGATATGACATAATGTGTCGGTATCTGTTCCAGGAAGTCAGCAATCGGAATTGGCTTGATACCGTCAACGATCCGGATAGTACGCCCTGCGTTGCGCTGAGGATTGCGCACAACGACATGTCGGTGGTGGAGTACAGATGTTTCCCACCGGAGGCTGAAGTGGAGGGTATATCTCAATCGTACATAGCTAGCGTGGCCGCGTTGAATGTCGAAGTTGCTTTAAAGCTGTCCTACCCGGTTGTCAAGGTCCTTTTGAACGTTTTGTCGCCCAATGCGCATGATATCGAGCTGTCCTTGAATACGCGGATACAAGTCCTCGATAGGTTGGACGAGCTGCCTCGAGCACGGAAGTACCAGTACGCAGCTTTCATACGGTCGGAGGATAGCTTAGTGATATGGGCAGATAATATCCGGGACATTGTCGCTTTCGGCTCTGTCATCGAGCGCAAGATGGTTGAAATCGTTTGGGACACAGATATCGTCTCGAAACAGCGCAATCGCCGACGATTGGTTCATCAAGAAAACGGTGTTGACTTAGAAAGCGGCAAGGCGCTGCTTGAAGAAGAACGACCGGTGAAGGTGATGCAGGCGCTGTGTGTCGGAATTGCAATCATGATCGTGATGACATTTTACGGGCTTATGTTCCGGACACTTGCATTGGAGGCCAAAGCGGATGGAAATTACTTCAGACTATTGGCGGTTTTATATCTACCGCCGTTTACGCTCCTTTGCGCCTTCTTTTGTGTCGTTGTCTCTGGGATTGTCTTCATGCTCCTCGGACCTGTCGCGCACATGAAGACAAACTCTGCGCACTATAGCGCCATTCCGCCGAGACGCATCTCTCCGAACGACGGACCACTGCCCCATATCACGATTCAGTGCCCGGTGTACAAGGAGTCTCTCGATGGGGTCATCGACCCTACAATGCAGTCCCTCCTCGCGGCGGTGACAACTTACGAATTGCAAGGCGGGACGGCGAATATTTTCGTCAACGACGACGGATTGCAGATAATTTCTGAAGAAGAGGCTGATGCTCGGAGACGATACTACGGTGATCATCTTATTGGCTATGTTGCACGACCGCCGCACGGGGAGAACGGATTTGTACGGAAAGGACGATTTAAGAAGGCTAGCAACATGAACTACTGTCTTCACGTCTCAAACAAAGTCGAAGAGCTGCTTGAAGCCGCCCACAGTCGTCCTGCTGCGGAAAAGTGGACCGAGAAAGACGAGATTGAAGCATACGAGGATGCCTTGGCCACGATTGCTCGCGACGATCCTACCTGTTGGCTGGCAGGAGATATTCGAGTTGGCGACATCATTCTGCTTGTCGATTCAGACACTCGCGTCCCGGAAGATTGTCTTCTCGACGCTGCGTCGGAGTTCCATCATTCTCCAGACGTCGCGATCCTGCAGAACTCGGCCGGAGTTATGATGGTCGTTAACAACTACTGGGAGAATTTGATCGCGTGGTTTACGCGCTTGATTTACTTCGCGATTCAGTACGCCACGGCTGCTGGGGATGCGGCAGCATTTGTTGGACATAATGCGTTCTTGCGTTGGAGTGCAGTTCAGGAGGTCGCGTATGAAGAGGATGGAATAATCAAGTACTGGTCCGAGTCGCATGTGTCCGAGGACTTCGAAATTTCTCTCAAGCTCCGGTGCAAGGGTTACACGATCCGACTAGCAGCGTACCACGGCGAAGGATTCAAGGAAGGCGTATCGCTGTCAGTGTACGACGAGATCACCCGCTGGCAGAAGTATGCGTACGGCTGCTCCGAGCTCATGTTCATGCCTGTCGCGAACTGGTATAAAGGTGTGATCTTCACGTCGCTGTTCCGACGGTTCTTGTTCGCAACCGAAATCAAGTTCTTCGCCAAGTTCACAGTCGTGGCCTACATCGGAACGTACTACGCCATCGCGGCATCGCTTCTCCTCACAGTCATCAACTATTTCGTCATTGGCTGGTACAACGACTCGGTCGATCATATTTATACCACATCCTTCAACAACTTCATCGCTGCCGCGGTTGTGTTTTCGATCGCATCGCCTGTCGCTAACTCGCTCGTCAGATACCGTGTCAAGGCCGACTCGTTCTGGAGCGCGTTGGTGGATAACTATCGCTGGACAATTCTCATGGCCGTATTCATGGGCGGCCTCTCATGGCACCTTAACTTGGCTCTTCTCTCGCACATGCTCGGCATCAACATGCAGTGGGGAGCCACAGCAAAGGAGCTGGAAGCATCCAACTTCTTTAAGGAATTCCCCAAAATTGTCAAGGGGTTCATACACATGTATATCACAGTCTTGGTAGGGATTGCCGGCATGGTCGTGCTTGCGTTCGCGGTTCCGTGGAATTGGAAAATCGAGGGATTTTACTCCACATTACCGCTTGGGTGGATATTTACGGCGCATTTTCTGTCTCCAATTGTGCTCAATCCGCAATTGATGACGTTTTCGTTTTAGAGTACTGCATTTTTTTTTGGAGTTTATAGGTGTATTGGACGGGGATGATAGACGCATTTTATGGGATATTAAGTAGACGAAAGTACAATCGAAATAGATAGAGTATGGGCAGACAATTTGCAATGCCGCACGTAGGTTCCCTGTTTGTTAGCCCTCAATTATTACAGAAAGAATCAGCAAATCTTTCAACTTATGCACTCTATGTATTACTATTATACTACTATATGTCACAACAACGCAGTAACAAAAAACACCAATAAATACAACCATGTGGCACAATAACAAACAGATTGCCAAAACCAAATAACAAAGCTTCCAAACAAATCAATCAATGTCAGATTCACTTTTTGTCTGCCAAAGGATTACGGCTCTGCTGTGCACTAGTAGGCGACAAAAATCCGTCGTCGCCCGCACCGTTCATATTCACACTGGAACCAGCGTTCAAAACATTCGACTCGTCCGATCGCTCGACAGGCGACCATCCCGCAACGGCGCCACCGACGATGGACGGAACCATTGCCAGAGCACCGATGGAACTGTTTCGGCTTCGCGCGGCTTTCGGGACCGATAATGTCGAAGGCACGGGCGAATTAGAGGCGCTTCGAGTTTCTTTCCATTGCTTGTACATCTTCTTTGGCTTAAAATTGAGTTCATTGATACGACCACCGCGAACGCGTTTGAGGAACATGAGTTCCTGTCGCACTTGTTCGATCGCCGGGTTCCATTCGAATACGGGCGACTTGTAGCCAATAATAGTTCCACCCGGTGACCGTATCGCGGCATCTTCCTCGTATACGCCGGCTTCCTCGTCTTCGACAATAACCTTTGATTTCCGCTTGAATGGCCAGAGGAAGAGGATGACAGCCACGAGCTTGCCCCAGACATACCGGAAGACCACGCCAAAGGGCTTGTAAATCGCATAGGCTACACTGTCAGGTACACATAATCGTAGGAACAAGCCCATCGGTATCGATATGAATCCAACGATGATAGAAACAGCCCACTCGACGCCGTCGATTCTGACGATTGAAAACGCGTTGCCACCAACAAACATGATGAGGATCTGTCCGCCGCACATGATGCATGCGATCATCATGAAGAAATAATTCCGCGAGATGCCTTCGAAAATGTTTATCTTGTTGTCGAGACGGCGATTGACAAACATGTTGAAGAACTGCATCCACACAAACGCATTGAAAACAAGCGAGTCCAGTTGCTGGAGGCCCCGAAGGTCCTCCTCTGTGTATCCCCAGATCTTTGGACCGGCAAAGTGCAGGGTAAACGTCGCCGCGAGCTGGAACACGGCCTGTCCGATCATCATTTTCCACATTGTAACCGTGATCAAGCCTTCCGACTTCTTTGACGGCGCCCGATCGAGGAGCGAGCGTGTAGGCGGATCGGTGGCTAGGGCGAGAGCAGCGAATGTGTCCATGATCAGGTTAACCCAGAGAAGCTGAACAGCGGTCATGACCGATTGACCTTCCGATGACTGGACGGCTGACACGAACGTGAGGATAACCGCAGTGATGTTGACCGTGACTTGGAACTACTAAAGTTAGTATAACGAAACACGGAAGTATAGCAAGCCTTGGCCATGTACCTGCAAGAACTTCTTAACCGCATCATTAACCGCCCGGCCCCACAACAAAGCCTTGACAATGCTGGAGAAATTATCGTCCATGAGAATGATATCAGATGCCTCCTTGGCGACCTCGGTACCGGCAATCCCCATAGAGAATCCGACATCAGCCATGGTGAGCGCGGGGGCATCGTTCGTACCGTCACCAGTTACAGCGACCGTTTCGCCCATGCGCTTCAGCCTTTGCACAAGCAATCGCTTATCCTGTGGACTGGACCTCGCAAGTACTTGCAGTTTCGGAATCATTGCGTCACGTTCCTTTGGATCCATTGCTCTGAATTCAGGACCAGTCATAACAACACCGCCGTTGTAGATTCCGCAGTCTGTGGCGATGGCTTTTGCTGTCACGATGTTGTCGCCAGTAACCATCCGAACGACGACACCAGCGCGCTGACAGTCCTTGACGGCTTCGGTCACGCCATCGCGAAGAGGATCCATGATACCAACTAGACCAATCCATCGCATGTCCATAAAAACGTCCGCAAACTCCTTAACCTGTGCAGAGTCTTCTTCATTGACCTCAATTCCCTGTGGTGGCCATGCGGGAAAGTCGCGATAGACCATGCCGATGGTACGGAGCGACTTTCCGGCGTACGAATTGATGAGTGCCTCAATATATTCTCTCCGTTGGGATGTGAGTTCCTCAAACGCCACACCCGTCTCGTCCACAATAACCGGATTCTTCTCATCAACAACGGCGTCATCACTCGCAACAACGGACGTGCGCGCCTGAGCTAAAACAATCTCACTAGCGCCTTTGACGAATAATCGATACTTCAGGCCGCCAGCCCCATCCGGCAAACTGATAACGACACCCATGCATTTCTTGCCGGAATCAAAGGGAAACAATTGCGGCATGTTCACGTTCGACCGCTCAGACTCAAGTGGTCCCATGCCAAGATGATTACGCGCGAAGTTGAGCAACGCGGTCTCGGTTTTCGAACCAACAAAGACTTCGGCGGAGGACGGGTCTTCGAAAGCAGTAGTGTTGACGTAAATGCTATGGAGTAGGAGTTCCTTGACCCCGGGTGACAAGCGTGGGCCCACGCTGTTGATTGGGATGATCTCGGGTGCTGACTTCTCGGTGTAAATTGACTCCTCGTTGCTACTGGTGTTGCTACCGTCTGCGTTTGCTGAGAACTGAGTGTCGATTCCGACGGTGCCTTCGACGACGGTCATCTTATTCTGAGTAAGAGTTCCAGTCTTGTCGGAGCAAATAGTAGTGGCATTTCCCATGGTCTCGCAAGACTTGAGAACGCGCACAAGGTTGTTGTCTTTCAGCATTCGCTTGGTAGCAAAAGCGAGTGCCAGCGTGACGGCTAGGGGAAGACCTTCGGGGACTGCGACGGCGATAAGAGTAACAGCGGTAATAAGGTACTGCATGAACTGCTCGCCCTTCTCAGTCGACGTCCGGTGGTTGTCGGGCAGCTCCCCTAGAAATCGGAACAAGAGAACGAAGAAGAGCAAGACGGAAGTTCCGCCACCCCACTTTGCAATCTCCTCAGCGATGGCATTAAGCTTGGATTGCAAAGGTGTGACTTCATTTCCTTCGTCACTTCGAAGGTCCATCATAGTCTTGCCGTGGGCGGAATTGGGACCGACAGCGGTGACGAGAAAGGTGCCAAATCCTTCGAGGACCTTAGACCCAGATAGAACAATTGGGTCAATCTTCTCAAGCTCTTTGCCAGTCGCAGACGAGCCGAGCTTTTCGATAGCGGTCATCGCATCTCGGCCGGGGACTTTCTTGAGCGCGTTACTTTCTCCGGTCGCAGCCGACTCGTCGCATCGGACACCGTGCCCTTGAATGAAGAGACCATCGACAGGAACCATGTCGCCAGGCTCGATTAACATGACTTCGCCGACGAGAACGTTGAAGACAGAGATATTGAATGTCTTGCCGGATCGAATGACCTTCACTTCACGATCGTCCTTGCGTTTATTCAGTTTGGCGAACTGGAGTTCTTTTTGCCAATCGTTGAGGGCGCCGACTGAGACGACAACGACTACGGCGACCAGAATTGCAACACCTTCTATCCTATAAAGTGTCGGTAAGCATAAGAAGTCCGGTATATACATCAGAGATCGTACCAATCAACTTTTGGTTCTGGATTGCCCTGCTTGTCGTACGTTACTGGCGTGCCAAAAGTCTCGTACATTCCCAGGGCAAAGGTGATGACAGCAGCAACGGACAGCAAAATCAACATCTTGTCGGACAGAGCAATCAACATCAATTTCCAGAGAGGGGTAGAATTCTTGTCTGGCAATACATTCTTGTCGTAAACTGCTTCGCGGGGCCCAAAGTCCTCATCGACAGATAAACCAGACTGCAGGTCGGTATTTAACTTCTGAGCGATACCATCGATGCCACCGAGCTCTTGCATGACATAGAGTGACTGGGCCTCATGGTTTATCAAGCCAAGCTGCTTTGGCGAAACTCCAAAAGGCGTGTTGTCAAGCAGACCCTGTTTTTCCTCTTGAAGAGCCTGCTTGAGAGCCTCTACAGGCGAAATGGTTGGCTGCGACGAGAGGTCGGACGCTGACGATTTCCGCCCGTCTTCTGGAGACAGACAATCTTGCGCCATAGGCTCGAGTTTCGGCGTGGCGAGGGGAGAAGGTTGGACGGAGACCTGACGAAGTTAGTGGCGAGAACTATTGCAAGCACCAAATGGCAGAACGCACAGAAGTGTCTATCCGTATGGTAGGAGGTGTGGTCCGGGACATGGCTTATTATGTGTCTCGAAAAACACCAGTCAGTGTCTCGAAAAACACCAGTCTGGATGGCAATAATAACTAAACAAATGACAGTCGACCGGCGAGGCCAGCAGGATGAGAAGAATACGTGTCCCGGCAATGGCCGTACACAACTGAACAAATCCAATCTGCCAGGCTCCAGGCGAAGACAGCTGGACGTTCCGAAACCGGCGCCTCCGAGGCGGAGTTGGGCAAAGTAGGCGCAGCAGAAGCCTCGGTCACACACGACCTTGGGCTAAGGGACGTGTGCCGTGACGGGCAGTAAACTCACACTAGACACGGAGACGAAAGTACGCCGTAACTGACCGTGTAAAGACGGGTTTCTGATGGCAGTTGACGGCAGAGGAGGAAATTGCCTTGCTGAGTGTCGGTTGTGGAGACACGAGGTGAGGCGATGGACCAGTAATAAACAAAATAATTTGGCGCCCGCTCACACGCATTACTCTATCGGGCCCATCCGCGACCGTGTCTGCCGCGCCTATAGTCCACACCATTAACTACGACAGACTACATGTTGCGTTTCTCGGCGCAATCCGGACTGCCTGCGCGTGGCTGTAGGTGGGTTCATTCATCTCCACCACGTCACTTCGCAGCAGCCATAAACACACTAGGTGATGTTTTCACGACATTCGAGCTTAAATACCCCTGTCGCCGGTCTCACGCGGGCTTGTGCGTTCGTCTCTAGCTTCAACAGCCGCCCATTCGCAATTATCTGCTGGAATACCACATCATCTTGTCCAGCACTATTGATGTGATTTCTGGAAGACAAATAGACAAGACATTTTGCTGGACGAAGTGTGTGCGGTCCCGTGTGCAGCATCCTTACCGCATTCGGCTTGGCAGATTGGGGCAGTGCAAATGGTCCCTGCATAAATGGAATTTATGGATTGCATTTATGCCTTATACTTGCCGACATCGCCGTGCCCACGCCCGGCCAAACCCAAGGAGATTTTGCTTGGATCTCATCACTCCAATCACCAGCCGATAATAATATCAAATTCATCTGAACAGTGATAGCACGATTCTTTGTCGAATGAGTTAAACATTATTACTTGATTAGTGTTCACGACACCAACCCTCGCTTTTGTTTGTATAATGGCGTCTGCCTAGTTGGGCAATAATATTGCACAGCCTCGGTCAATTATCTCGTCACGACAAACCGTTATCACAGCTCTGGCCTATCACGTACATGTCCCATACATTTTTAAGTCTTGGGCTCTCGTGACGAATGAAATGGCGATTGGAATCAGTCCAGTTCGCGATAATCGTTTGTGTCGCCGTCCCACGGCGCACCCCCGACAAGTCAAACTAACGCCATAGCCAAGAGCGCCGGCTTGCTGCTACCGTAGCTAGCTGCATTTGAGACAGTCTGCAATAAAATGATCTGTATCCTCCAGGCAAGAGTTTGCTGCACAGCCCCGTAAACTCCTGAGTAGAACTTCCCAATTAGAATGAATTCTGCACGTCTTTCCTTACATGGTGATGTCTTCAGGTTCCAAGATACTTGGCGACGCCGCAGATCCAGTGTCCTACACTAAACAATACCTTATCCTGAAATCCCGTTACATTCTTCGCTTTATAACCTATCGGCGCATAGCCTATGTTTGCACTGCCATCTTTTGTGGTGCTTTGGCACTGAAAGCCCTGCGTTGTCCGCTCGGTTAATACGCCAAATCTTCATTGTCGATCACGCCTTATCAGCGCCAATCAGCACTGCCTCATTCTCATTCATGTCCACTTGATAAAGTTTTGTCTTGCTGATTTTCACGGGCCAGCGTTTGAGTTTAACCTCCTGCATATATGCAAGTTAATTTCGCATTTGTGACATTAATCGTTCATGCTGTAGTAATAGAGTTTGGCTTTGCCCGATATCGCTTTAAGTCTAACGGTCGATATACCCGGAAGACTTTCTTGCTGAAGTGTGGGCGCGGCAAGTCCAGAATTCTGTTTTTCCACCCCTTTTGCAGGAACAGTGAATACATTAGAGGGACGTTAAGGTGCCGCAACTGCCGACAATGGCAATATGCAGTCCGCATCCTCAAGGAAAGCTCAATTATTTGAAGGTTGGCAAGTAAGCTGATCGACGACCGAGTCAGGAGCGAGTGCGTTGTTTCCGCAACTGCGAAGTGCATGTTCTATCTGCTACTTACGGCCCAACAACATGCATTTTGGTGTAGGGTTCTTTGTTTGAGTCGAGCACCACATCAACGATACCACCGGGAACAGATCCCGCGAAATCCCGGCCAACGTTAATATATTTCAAATCAAATGCGCTCATAGAGGTCACTACTCAGCAAATCAAAACCGCAAAAAATCCTGCAAACAAACCAACAAGATTTCGGCGTTCAATATGGCTAGTTTCGACCTATCACAATGATTAGTAGGATACAGATTCAAGCTAATATGATTGTGTCCGGATCCGTAGATCGGTCCGTACGAGTGTGAGTCGTGATGTCAGGGAAATGCGTGCCTAATTTTAGCAGCATACGCATGGTGGTGTCGCGGTGGGTTTCAATGGAGCGATCGTCGCGTCTTCTTGGTCCAATCGTCCTTTCAAACGGTTTCATGCTGAGTCGGGCGATGTCGAGGTTCTCGAAAACTTGCATGACGACTTAGTTTGTACGTTGCATTCACCTGCACGACTCGTCACTGGCTCTCACGATGGTTAGATTAAATGCTGGGCACTCGCAGATTCAGCAATGGAGATTCCGGACCACGCACGCGACAAGGAGAATGGGTCATGCAAGCGTCTTAGTTCCGAGTCGGAGCTCGTCAAGGTGGTCGGATTTTCGATGTGTAGTTGGTCATCGGCGAGTCATTGTGGCCACACTCAAAAGTACAGTCGTCTGGTTCTATCTGGGAAGATATACAATATATCGAGTTACTACGTGACATAATTTACACGGCATTCTCCTTATCGTACATTATTGCATTACAGCGCCAATTTATACGGTTTCGCCCGCTTCTCCTTCATTGTGCCTCGATGCTTCTTCAAGTTCGGTTGTGGTGCCATTTTAAAGTTGTAGAATATCCAGTTCCGCGTATCGTTTTTCTTGAATGGTGTCGCACCAGCCGCTGCTGCGATTCGCCGCTCTGCCCGCTGTTTGAGGATCATCCGTCTTTTCTTGCTTGGTTTCTTGCGCTTCGTGGCTGCTGACGGTGCTGGGATATGCATAACGCGCCATGGCCGTTGCATGCCTGGCTATCCACCATATTAGCTTAGTTCCAAATCCAAACATGACTAGGAGTTTACCCATGGCATTGTTGCTTGTGCGATGATGTCGTCGCCACTTATGGCGCACGACTGTATTCGCTGGATGCGTGCGTCGTCACTGTAGATGCCAGTAAATTAATCACTTTTTTTTCGCATCAGAGCAATTGCTTGAACCGGGGATACGTACCTGTCATTCACGAAGTAATATGAATCGGGTCGTTTATTCGTGACCACTAACGGCGCGACAGGTTCTGCTTGTGCGGAATCTGGTGCCTCTATTGGTGCGTCTTCGATCTTGACGACCTTTGCCTCCGTGGAAAATAAACTGAATTCAAATTCGTCTAAACACGGCGATAAATAGATACCTCTTTGTAAACGTTACTTCGAAAACGTACCGCCATAGATGTCAACGTCAATACCACCAGTGGGTTGACGTTCTGGTGCTTTCTCTGCAAATTCAAGGTTGAGAGTAGAGTACGGCAGGCCATCTGCTGGGTTTGCGTCCGGTTCTACTTCGGTAGTGGATTCTTCGGCTTCTGAATCAAACAGTCTTGCCCTTGATACTCTATATCAATTTGTTAGCGTATAGGCAACATGAGACCGCAGTCGACATTTAAGAGGACGAACATCACAGTGTTTCCTGCAGTGGGCGGTCGTGCAGGCCGGGATTTTGACATTTTGAACTTGCAGAAACAAGGAAGTCAATCTTTCTGGGAGTTACATTCACATTGCCCGCGCCCCACGAATTGCGAATCTCCCAACATTGGCGTAGCATCTGTAAATTTTAAATTTTGACCACCAGCAAACATCCAGCAGATGTCACGAATAACTAACGATCCAGGCAGGACATGGCCAGTACTCCGTCCCTTATTTCGTCACCGACAATGCGTCTCCCAAAGCCGAATCTCATTGCCATAATAGGAACAACCGGTGTGGGTAAATCAAAGGTACGCTCACGTCGTCTCGTCTGACTCGAGATGCTAACTAACCGCCAAGCTAAGTGTCGCTCTTGCACGACAACTCAATGGTGAAATAATAAACGGAGATTCAATGCAAATGTACCATGGTCTCGACACTATAACAAACAAGCACCCCGTCCCCGAGCGACACGGAATTCCGCACCATTTACTTGGCCATATAACTGACAGGTCTTATGAGTACGGTCTTCCACAGTTCGAACATGAGGCCGCGGAGGTCGTGGATGACATCCACGCAAGAGGAAAATTCCCTATTTTGGTCGGTGGGACGCACTATTATATCCAGTCGTTTTTAATACAAAATATGACTGTCGCGAGTTCTTCAGAGTCGAAGGATTTGACGGAAGGGCAAGTGCAGTTTCTGGACGAATGTGATACAGATGAGTTGTTTGCCAAGTTGAAGGAGGTTGATCCACTTATTGCGTCTAAGTTTCATCCTCGGGATCGCAGAAAATTGAGGAGGGCTCTGGAGATTTTCTGGACCACCGGGCGGAAAACGAGTGATATATACGCCGAGCAGAAACAGCGCTCTCAGACACAGAAGACCGGACTTGCGCGGTACCGGACGCTTGTCTTTTGGGTGTGGAGTGGGCTCGACGCATTGAACCCGAGGCTGCACGCTCGGGTTGACGATATGGTGAATAAAGGAAACTTGTTGCAGGAAGTCAAGGAAATGAGCGAGTTGTATCGCAGTCTTGATCCTGAACCGGAATTGGACCGAGGTATTTGGCAAGTTATTGGATTCAAAGAATTTCTACCGTATCTTGAGAGCGGGAAGGACGAGGATCGTGAGAAGGGATTACAGGACATGAAACGCGCGACAGTGAAGTATGCTACCACACAAATTCGGTGGATCAAACGCAAATGGCTGACTGCAGCAGCCGGAGCCGGCAATGACATAACGACTGTGCTGCTAGATGCTTCAGATCTATCAAGGTGGGACGAGAAGGTTGAGCAGCCAGCTGCTGAGATCGCGTCGCAATTCTTGAGTGGGCAAGAAATTGATTTGGCACGGCTAGTACCTGCTGGTTTGGAAGACGTAGTACAACCAGGCCAGGAATCAGATAACAGCGCCAGGCCAGAAGCCTGGAAGCATTACGAATGCGATATCTGCAAGGATGAGGGTGGAAAGGTCGTCTGCGTTGGTGAAGAACGATGGACGATACACTTGCGAAGCAGGCGCCATCGCCAGTCTCTAAAGCATCTTAAAGAGAGAGAAGCGTATGAGCGATGGAAGGCTAGCCTCGTTGCTAAACTAGACAAGCAATCCGCTTGATGCTACTGTAAATATTGCATAGTATATTGTAACATATCAAACATCGCTATCGTACAATTTCAAGATCGATGTAGGCTACTTTTCTTTCTTCCTTCGTCGTTTTATCGCGGCAGTAGCAGCCACACTAGGGCCATGTTTCTCTCCAACCTGCGATTCGGGCTGAACTGCCGCTTTCTGCAATCCCTGAACCTGTGTCTGTTGTGACTGTGGTTCCCTCTTTGGCATATTCAGATACGACTGCTCAAACTCAAACTGCCTCGCATTTGCCAACGCTCGTGCCATCATCTGCTCCTGCATACGCTCCTTCGCGGTCTCTTCGTCCTCCTGGGCAGTCGGATGGTAAGTGTACCCCAAAGTGGGCGCAAACTTTGGCAACCTATCTGCCGCCAAAACAAGTGCCTCCCGCAACCCGCGTACTCCGGCTAACATCCGCGACGAAATAATAGAATATACCGACGGCGCCATGTAGATATTCTCATTAATCACGAAATATGTAGCTAGCGTTTCGGCCTCGCTCGGAGAAATTCTGTTTTGCTTGCGAATGATCCACAGTGCAGACGCCGGCAGCGCCATCGCGATCGCGAATTCGATACCACGCATGGTCGAGAGTGCTTGTGTGACTTCCTTGGGCTGGAGGACTGGTGCGTTGAATTGAGATTGCATTTTCAAAACTTGGTTATTGCTTGACCGATCATAGAATGGTGATTGTGCAAAGTATTCCAGAACTGTACGAGTTGTTAGCGATCTCGGATGCCGTAGTAGTACTGTATTTGGACTTGCACACCATTGTCTGTCCGGAGACCAAACATCTGTATCCATTCTGGAGCGCGCCATTGCAGCTCGTCGAGAGCGGGCTGCTCCGACATATTCTCCAGCACTGTCGTTACCAATCTGAGCCAGTATTGCTTGGATTTGACCTTAGCCTCGGATCGCAGAGGATGTACTCTAGATTTTGTGCATGCCTGATTTCGATTAATATTGGGATATAGTGGATGGCCCAAACCGACCTCTGCGGCAGACGAGGCTTACGGTTTTTGTGGTTTGGGTTGGCCTAGATCGGCATACAGTCAAAAAGCCGTGGTCATCAATTTTTGATCGTAATACCGAGGTACTAAACTTGTTTAGGAAGGCAATCGTTATAGCGAACTGATTTTTCGCCAATTTTCAGAATTACGACAAAATATCGGGGATCGAGGATCGTTATAGCGAGGTTCTGATGCTTCGTGGACCTCCACCTTGTATGCATACAACTTCCGACAGTCGGCAATGATCTTATAAAATTTCTTACCAATTATATAGATATTTGCATGTGACCAACTCAGAACAAAACCACCTACAACAAAAAATACAGAGGAAGTGAGCATTCGCAGTGCGAGCCATCAACACCAAAACATTTCACGATAATTTTACCAATTCAGTTAGCACTTCAACTTGTCACGTGGCTCGAAGGCTGGCCCTCGAAAGCTCCGGGCAGTCCCGTCGTAAAACCGGGCTCCGTCGTGTTCGAGGCGTCGGGGACGGCCCTGGTAGATCCAGTCCCCGCGTAGTCGTTATAATCCGAGGCGATACCGGTAGAAGTGGGCTTTGGCCGACCTGAGGTCCCGCAAGCATCCAATCCACTGTCGTAGCCAGAGCCGCCGCTTTCGTTAGCCATAGACATACCAACTTCGTGCCCCCTGTCGTGGCGAGACTGTCCGCTAGAGCGAAGCATGCTAGCAGTAGTAGCACCAGCCGCGGCACCGGTTCCAACGCCGGCAGCAGCACCCTCAGACCCAGACGATCTGGTTGCATTCGAGTCAGATGCCGAGAAAGGTTTCCCACGATCGGTAGATCGGACGGCTGCGTCATTGGGAGGGTTAACAACATCGACGTCCTGTGCGGCTTCCTCTCTAGTTCGGCGAGATATATCAGGAGGGGCAGAAATATTTTTCGATGGTGCAGCGGTGCCGATATTGAACACCTCAGACATCCATCTATCGCCCTCAGCCGCCATCTTCTTGTACATGGTGGCCTTGGTGCTAGTAAACCCAGAAGGAAGAACAATGTCCTTCAGAATCGTATCGTCCTGAGTCATCGCCACGTTGAACTTGCCTTCGGCTTTGGTGCCTTTAATCTCCTTCTCACGTACCTTCTTCTCCTTCTGACGAAGCAGCTCGGATCTGGTCGCATGGAGGTACATTTCGATAGAGGATGGCTTCTTCTCGACATCGGGATTGTTACTGATATCGGCTGCGATGCGCTTCTTGTCCTGGTGGATCTTGTACGAGGTCTCATCGAGCTGGTCGAAGGCCTCGCGGATTTGCTTTTGGAGAACAACCTTGAGCGCTGGCTTGGCAACGGCTATGAGCAAAGGACGGAATATACTGAAAAGAAGCCTAGAGATTGTTAGCAACATTTATGCTATGACGAACGAAGCCGTACTTATGATTCGACTTCTTCAGCTTGACGTCCAAACGCTTGATCTTGACCTTTACGTCATCAACGTTGAAGAACGCATTGCGTTCCTTTGAAGCGGGTGTGGAAAGCTTCATCCTAAAGCTTAAGCCCTCATAGCCAAGGAGAAAATCCGCAATACCCGTGTCCCTGATCGAAGGGAAGCCCTTCTTCTTGTGGACATAATAGCTGACGTCATTAAGATTGCACTGGATGCCAGATACTTTGACCACGAAGGAGGCGTGGCCCCCTTTCGAGAACGCCTTGCGGCCCCACCGCATGAACGAGTGGTTCTGGATATCAATGAGGTTTGGGAAAAAATCACCTGATTCGATGACCAAGTTCTCAACAACGACGTCGATCTCCGGATTCGTGTATTCGATGCGAGGTAGAGGTACAAATCGCGTCGTCTCGGATAGCTCCGGTAGAATAACCTCCGTGATGTCCTTCGAGAGATGCTTATTGAATGCAACCTCGCCATTCTGATCAGTTCTAAGATCAGTGAAGAAACTGTTCACGGAATCGCCGAATCGCTTATTGAGAGGGTCCGCCTTGAACTGCTCGATGAGGTAACCGAACTCAGACTTGAACTGGTCGCCATAGTCGCGGTAACGCTCGGAAAAAATCTCATTTCCACGATCGTAGATCCGGTTGAAGTCTTGATTCGCGATGTCGCTGACGATATAACCCTTTTGCTTGAGAACCTTTCGAATGTAGGAGTCCAAGTCCCGGAACCATCCCTTGAGGACTGGGTCATTATCGGCATCAACGTACAGATCATCAAAAATGCCGAAAAGATCATCTAGCGATGTGTTGTTGGCAAATCGTTCGATCAAGATCTACTCTAATTAGTATGTACTTCCTAGACGACACAGGAGACTAGCCTTTAAATTGGACTGCGCAAGTTGGAGATGATCGTTCTCGTTTAACTTTTTGACCTGACTCCGAGACTTATCGGCAGTAGTTCCTATATGTCCCTTGTAAGTCTCGGCGAGATCGAGAAGGCAGTCAATCGCGGTTTGATAGTCAGGATGACCCTGGATCTCGACAACCATTTTCTTGAGGCGGAACATAATCTGATCGCGACGATCCTTGGGGATCTTCTCGCTCAGATATTTCTTCGCACGACGAACACGCTGGTTCTTGGCTTCGGCCGCCTTACTAATCTCTTCACGGGCTTGGCCTACCTGGTCGCGATCAACGTCCTCCTTCTTGAGAACTTCGTGTGCCCGCCTGAGCTTGGAATAATCGGGAGCCTCTGCCCAGGTGTCCTCAGCAGCAGGCTCGTCGATGTGGGCCAGTTGATCCTCGCTTGGTCGAACCTTCTGTGCGGCACTGGAGCCCACATCGGCGGCCATATCGCGAAAAAGAGTGACACTGTCGTTCACTGAGTCTTGTTAGAATCTATGTCTATGCCAATATCGGTCATAGAAGTTGAATAATGAACCTACACAATTTTCGGAACTGGCCGTTGGTGATTATCAAAGTTCCAAGATCTTTCAATCCTTTAACAATATCGCGGTCGTACAATGTAGCGGTATCCTTCTCGGCATTATCACCAGTACTTGTGGTTGTAAGTTCAGCCTCAACCTCGCCAGTGCTTAACTTGGATGAATGCCAAACGAACTCTTGGAAGAGGTTGTCGTAATTCTTGGTGAGCACGAGCACCTTTGCATTCTCGACGACCTTCGCGAAATCCTTAAGCAAGGTGCGACCTTCTCCAGAGAGCTTTCGGCCCAATGACGAATCCGCGTTCATGAAATCGGTTGCGAGGAACGAATTGAGCGCGACATCGATCTGGTTGTTCGTGGGCATCTTCCCAAGCTTGAAGGCTGCTGAGAGTCAGTTATCTGTCTTGTCACATCACGGGATGCACGAAACATTACCTTGGACTATGCCGTAGAGTCGGATTTTGCGCTCAATGTCATTTTCTCGCGCCGTAATGCTGGTAGGTCTGGTGGCACTGGTGGTAGCCATATCGACTGGTTGACTGTTGGCAACATATCGACGCGCATACTCGGAACCAGTCTTATATGTCTCAGCTTATCGACTGAGGAGACGGGGCAACAAAGTGACGTAGCAAGCGATCGGCGGCATAGACGATCTGGAAGTCGGCCTATGCTGGTGTGCCTGCAAAAGGATAGACATGTCCAGACGAGGCATAATGACGATGCCAGGTGGCTCGATCCCAACGGTAGTCGAGGCACTTTCTTCGGGGCCGCGGCCGCGTCGATCACCAAACCTTAACATCCCTGACCACGAGGCCCATCGCTGCGAGTTAACGATCGACAAGCGCATGGCGGATTTAAACCGTCAGTGCCATCAGTCCATGACACCCACGTTTGTCGGCTGGCTTGATCTTAATTCGGTGCGGGTGCGTTCCGGTGGCTGCTCCGCAAGCCCAAAGTCGGTATCGGCCTGCGCTGCATACCCGAGTCAAGAGAACATGCTCACAGCACGGCAGTCTTAGCATGTACTGAACATAATCTTGAGATCAGAGAACACACAGAGAACCCCGATCTAGAGGCCACTCAAGCGATCACTCGGGTAACTGTTACCCTGCTCACCATCATTCATTCGAGAAGTGAAGCAAAATGGATCTGTTATAAATAGTTTGACATAAGTAACTATACTTACACCGTGGAACAGCATTTGTCCTATAGGCAGCCGCAGAGGTGATACATCATTGTGTAACTCAAACGGTTGATAGTACAATTCAAAACTAAATGGTGGAGGAGCCGCGTCATTGTGTCATTTGCCCTAGTACACCCAATAATGCTTCCGTCTGATGATCCATTGACATAACGAAGTATCCTTCCTGCGAAATACCGTCCTGCACTTAATTTTGTCATTCCCACTTCCCAGAGTGAAATTAGTCGGCTTTTCAGAAAATCGTCCACCTGAACGTATAGTACATTATGGGATAGCGCTAATTGTCGTGGTTTACTTGCTGAAGCGCACTTGCTATTTATTGACAATTTATTGATGCCGTAAGCTTGAAGGCTTCATATGTCTATCTTCTCATAGCGAATAGTAATTCCTAAGAATTGGCGAATAAAACAGCAGAAGGGCAGGGATATACGGGGATATCGTAGAGCGAATCGCGGAGCATGATTGGTTTTGATAATACACCCCGTCACCCCTTACGCGTATGTAATTGCTGCCATGCTGAACATCCAACTTCCACAGAAATAGCATTGCCAGGATTCACGATATCCATCGCGGTTTTCGGTTCGGCGCGATGTCCCAAAACCACGGCTGTCTCACAACATCCCATATTGGTCACATTTGTCACGTGAGTGGGACGCATGCACATGCACAGGCAACAAGCATTCTTAAATGGCTGCGCGCAAGTTCGCAGCCAGATTGGAGCCCCAGGATCGTTGTACTCAAATCCGCTTCAATTTTATTGGTCGTAACTATTAGGGTACCTTAATAGCCGCACAAAACAACTGGAATGACATCAACAAATTCTCAGAGTGGAACAGGCTTCTGGAGCACGATCAAGAAGTATGGACAACAGGCGGTCCCGCTTTTCGGGGATACAGACGGAGACACAGAGGAAGAGACGCAGGTGCACAAGGTACTTGTGAAGTACTATCAGCAGACATATGGCAACGTGCCGATATTTCTGGGCGGCACAGGAGAGCCTCTGCCTGTGAAGGCTCCGAGTTCAGGCAGACGGAACGGCCCACTTGGACTTCATCATCCGACAACGGTGAAGGCTTCACCAGTTGCAAGTCATGCCTCTCAAGAAGGATATCAAGTGCGTGAAAACGCGAGACTGGCAAATCCACCACCGCGATCAATCTCGAAACCTTCCTTGCAAGATGTATACCAGCGGTCCCATCAACACCATCAACATCTTCATCCCCAACCGTCCCGGAATATGCCTGATTATACTATGCCGGGAGCATATTCCCCTAGCGTACACTCGTCAACTCCGTCATCATCGTTAAACAATCCCACTCTAAGGAGCAGTTTCGACACTGTCGACTCGCGGCGGAGTAGTGGCGAGTCACGAGTGCGTGAGAAACTCCGACGGAGACCAGCCAGTCCAGCCAGCAGTGTTAGTATACAAAGCTCTATTTCGTCTACGAGCGGGGTCAGTGGGGGAGGGATGTCGGCGTCGATGTCGACTATTACAAGTCCAGAAGTGTCGATGAGAAATCAGCATATGCAACAGCCGCAATACTATGAACGACAGCAGAAACATAGAGGATATTGAATGTATATATCGTATGCGTGGTGCGATCAGTTGTATATGCTATGGCGTTCCTGGTGATCTGTTTTAAATTGGGCATACCTAATCATTTAGTTGTAGTTTTTTTGGTTGAACAATTAAATGCCTAGATTCTGGGTCGCTGTGCTGGCAAGGAACAGTCAAAACCTTCAGTGCGGAGAAGAAATTACAGGCACCATAATGAAGTTGCCTCATGTTGTTCGTCATTGGGAAAATACGGAGATCCCCTATTAACTCTTGGAGTGGGAGTCACCAGACAGAGCGTGCCATGTAGAGCTGCGTTTTTGTACTTGGCCGTTAAACCTCGTCTATTATGCTTAGATTTGGATTAGAATGAGTATTGAGCGAATTAAATTGAACAGTAACTCTGGTTAAATGGGTATCTATGCGTTGATAGCCACACGATGACGAAATCTCGAACCCGTAATGGGACCGCCACGCAATCGCTGAGGCGGTGCGTTCCCTCCTAGTTTGGTGCAGCAGATAGAAGACTGTCAGACATGAATGCGTAAGTATTCTGTACAATCGACACCAACATAGAGAATAAATTTGGTCTGCCCTCACGAAAGGACATCGCCACCTCGGGCAGTACATCAACTCATAAGTTCCTTACAGTCAAATTCGGGTCTTAATTTGACGTGACGCGTGTTGTGTCGCCGCCGCGCAAGCATCTGCGTACGAATGTCGTCCGCGTATTATAATCCTAGTTCCTGTCCTCCACAATCCGGTTCAGCATCGCCAGCTCCCGCTTCGTCCTCAAGTATGCCGTCGACGTCGACTCGCGGCACACTGCTATTTGCCAAATCGAAGGTCTATGTTCACCCGACATCGTCCGCAAAAGACAACATCCCCGGCTTCATAGCGCTCGTGCGTCCGCCCGGTGGCGCAGATAAGGACATCCTGCTTGCGTGGATACCAGAGTCACAGATGCGGCCTGGCGAGATCTCCGCATACTCCAAGGTCGATCTCAATATGGACGACGGCCTCGCCACACGCGAAGTCCTCGTGCCAATACCGACATTTGCCTCGATATCCTCTTACGCCTTCGCGGTCCCTCTCCACCGCATCTACTCCATCATGCTCCGGCCGCCTTCCCTCGGCTGGTGGTGGGGATCTGTCATCATCCACACCCGTTCAGAAGACGTTATCCCGGCACTCTTCTTCCACGATGCTGAGAGCCAGAGCACAATACTGCAGCAAAAAATGCGAAACAAGACTTTCACACCTTTCGCTCAGGACGGCGACCTCTTCTGGGGCGGCGACCAGTTCATGAAGTACCTGCGCAAGTACACGATTGTTGAGAAATCCACGTTCGAGCAGCGATTATATCTCATCAACCCCGATCCAGACGACCTTCTCTCGTTTACCCCGCCGGACGCTCGGGTCGAAAAAGTCAACGATGAGTCCCTCTCGAAGATTATCAAAGACGCGCGATGGAATGTCCTAGAGCGGTTAGCCAGAGTCACTCGTTTCTCGCGGAGAGCGGCCAATGATGTTATCGGCAATTCACCGCCGGCTGTGCGGGCCATGCTGAATGTCCCCGAAGTCCGACAACTCGGTGACGATTTTGACAGTGCGCGTGTGTATCTTGCCAAGTGGGCTATGTCTATCTCAGAGGAAGCTGAGCGGAACAAAACAAAGATAGTGTGGACAGACGTCGTGGGCGACCATATAGGTTCTATGGCAGGAGACATATTATCTGTCGACGATAGGATTGAGCGGAGGAATGAGGTTTCTAGGGAGGAATGGAAGGCGTTCTTTGATGCGTCTGGTAGATTACGTGTTACCGTCAGTGAAGTCAAGGAGCGCGTCTTCCATGGGGTGAGTCGATCAAATCGTATATTACGAGATCAGATGCTAACTCGGTTAGGGCCTATCGCGTGACGTTCGAAGTGAAGCTTGGCTCTTTCTACTAGGTGTCTATCCGTGGGACAGCTCACAAATAGAGCGACAATCCATAATGGCGGCAAAGCGCGACGAATATTTCAGACTAAAACGGCAATGGTGGGACGATGTTGAGAGGCAGCAAATAGATACTGTTTGGAAAGACCAGCGAAATCGGATTGAGAAGGACGTGCATCGGACAGACCGGAATATTCCACTATTTGCCGGCGAAGATACGCCACACCCTGATCCAGATTCACCATTTGCGAACATTGGCACAAATGTGCACTTGGAGCAGTTGAAAGATATGCTGATCACATATAACGAGTACAATAAGTCTCTGGGATATGTGCAGGGGATGAGCGATCTGTTGTCACCTATATACGCGGTAGTTCAGGATGATGCCGTGGCCTTCTGGGCTTTCGTAGGCTTTATGAACCGCATGCAGCGGAATTTTTTGCGTGATCAGTCAGGCATGCATAGGCAGCTGCTGGCCCTAGACAATCTCGTGCAGCTTATGGAGCCCCAACTCTACACGCATTTGGAAAAGGCAGATTCGACAAATTTCTTTTTTGTGTTCCGGATGCTACTAGTTTGGTTCAAGCGCGAGTTCAAGTGGGATGACGATCTTCGACTCTGGGAGGTTTTGTGGACAGACTACCTTAGCAGTCAATTTGTCCTTTTCGTCGCGCTCGCCATTCTCGACAAGCACAAAGACGTCATCATGGAGCATCTCGAGCATTTCGATGAGGTACTAAAGTATATGAACGAGCTTTCCAAGACTATCGACCTAGAAGAAACACTCACGCGGGCCGAAGTCCTGTTTTATCGGTTTCAGAGGACTGTAGACGCGATTGATAGAAAAAACAAGGAGCCATCCAATTCATCTTCATTTCCGACTACCCCTCGCACGAATCATCCGAGTATGAACGGGCATATGGGTATTGGCTTACCTGACAAGACGCTGCCGCTCAAGCCTGAGGCTGGAAAAGTTATTATTAGTGATGTGCTTCGAGAATTGCTATCCAAAGATATCATAGTCGTGAATGACACGATTCCAATGGAGGAGTATGAATCATGATCGTTATATGATTTCCGTCACCTTTTTGTCATTTGTTCGGATTGTCATGATTGCTTTGCTTTGATTTGCTTCGATGAGGAGTTTATTATCGGTCGGACTGAATTGGTTTATGCTTAAATGTGTACAGTTGACGTTTAATATGCAGTTTTCTGTTTGCGTTAGGGTGAAATGACATCATTTAATACGTGCTTTTTGTTACATGGTTTGCAGATTGCTATCCATTCTCGTTACTCTATTTGCCAATATTTAATGCCAAATGCGGCTGTATTACAGCTTGAAGACGTTCGTTTCGTCCCATCCTTTCTTGGCCAATAATCCGCCGACTTTACCCTGATCACTTTCATCGGTAACAGGGTGGCTTAATCCCATTTTCGCGGACACGGTTGTAACGTCAGGCCGCTTTCCTGCAACATATTCAACATACGCTTCAGGTCCGCACACCATCGTGTATACGGGTTTGGACGACAGCTTGCCTCTATATTTCTTAACTTGGGCATCATGCAGCTCAACCGCGGACTTATACTGCTGTACATCCCAGGTCTCGGTTTCAGTGTTCTTGAATTTGCGCGACATTGCCTCGTTCTTCTCCGTCCATGGATTCGGGATATCTTTCGCTTTGAGGGCTGTTCCCTCACTGTCAATGTGGTAATGCACTTCTGCGCGCCCGGTTTTCTCGAGGAAATACAAAAACCGAGCCAGCACGATATCTTTCTTATCTTGAACAGAATAGTGCAAGATCATCTTACCTGGAATCGGATTCTTGGATAGCAATAGCTGCAAGGCAGGCGCGATGCCAGTACCACCGGCAAAGAACACGATATCCCTTGTACCCGGGTGCAGTTCCGGAGGCATTTTGGATGGGTTGTCGAGCATAGGTCTACGTAGTGTTGGTGTATCCTCTGCTTTGTGTTCTTGGTACCGGCGCTTGAGATTTGTTATCGAACGAGGATGTACCGACGTCGGCAATTCGGTCTCCTTATGCGGTCCTCGCAATTGAATCCGCGAACCGACAGGTCTGGAATATAGCCACCGCGATACTTCGCCATCATCGTACTTCTTCACGAGAACTACGAGCTTAGCTTCATCAGACTCGTTTTCGCCGACCATCCTTAGCAATGCCGTCCGCTCTAATTGCATTTTCTTGATTTCTTTCTCGCTCTCCACATCTGTCGCGACCTCCTCGGCAACCGGCTTGAGCCCAAGGACGTAATACATAGGCAACGGAGTGTACTTTCGTGAAATCTGCAAATCAGGCTGTTTAATCTCAACAGACCATACCCTGCTGGCGTCCCAGTACCCTGCAATCCCCGGATCCCCGGCGCCGATGGGATCCCGCGGGTCCTCTTCGACTTTATACTTTGTCCGCCGCTCCTGCAAATGCCGCACTTTCTCCCACGGCGGCGAAAGCTCCAAAATAACACAATCCCGCCCGACTTCCTGCCGGTGGGTAAGCACAAACGTGCTGAACGACTGCGAATCCAGCGCTGGCGCCGATGCAGCATCTGCCGGATCGACTTTCTCCGTAAAAAAAATCGTCTTCACAACCCACATTAGCCATATCGAGGTTCCGAGACCGAGGAAGAGGGCTAAGTGCCGTTTCAGTCGGCCACGCGATTTGAATGGCGCATCAGGACCATTTGTTGAGATTGTTTTGATGTCGGAATAGGGACGGTTGGGCAAACGCGGTGGCTCGAATGTGAGACGTTTGTAGGGACTTCGTGGGATAATTGTGTTGTCGGTTATTTCTAGCTCGGAGGATTCGGAATTTGGCTTTGCATTGTCGTCGGAATTTTTAAGTCGATACCGGGTCGTAACGAAGTGCCGGGTTAGTATTGTGCAAGAGTAGCTCTGCCGTTTAAGAGACAATCGACAAATCGATAAATATAAATGAGGCATCGACGTTGTGTAGTAACAACCACTGCGTAGTGGGTGACAGTATTCAGTGCCGATATCTCGAATGGTTTTAAGGAATCTTGTGGCGCGATCAATGTAGGCCTCCTCGGCGTTGAGTTTTCAGGGGTCATCCCAGTATTTTAGAAGCCGCATTAATGATTTGATCACTGCTCATACAAATACTACAACAATGATCTGCTGGAGCGACAAACGACAGTGATGGTCAGACGGGTCATATTTATTTCCGGAACTATTTTTCGGCGATGGTCGTCTACTTTAACATCGACCATATATGCGCTTTCCACAGCTCCAGGTCGGGCCGCCATTGGCGTTATTCGTCTCTCTGGTCCTAGAAGTCAGAAGGTATTCCGTATTCTATATGAAAGACTGACTGTGAACGATATATGTACTTATAGTACCTAGATCCTACAACGACTGACTCGATCTACAAAACCGTCGCCGCCGCGGACCGCTACACTTCGTCGTCTGTACGCGCCTACCGTTTCCACATCAGCTCCAGTCACAGAGATCCTAGATGACGCCATAACACTCTTCTTCCCGGCACCAAAATCGTACACCGGCGAAGACCTTGTCGAGCTTCATTTACATGGTGGCCGCGCTGTGATCAACGCAGTTATGAATGCAATCGTTGCCTACGGTCGCGAACGTGACGACGTCGCACTGGCCAGCGACTGCCGAATAGGGAGGGCCGCGCCCGTGCGGTATGCTGACCCCGGCGAGTTTACGAGACGTGCGTACGCCAATTTTAGAATGGATCTTACGGAAGTGGAAGGCGTCGCTGGGATCGTCGATGCCGAGACGGAAACGCAGCGAGTAGCTGCTGTTAGTGCCGCTGGTGTACGTCGATTTTATTCTCTTTTATTTATGCTGCATATGTATAATACGCGTTGACTTAACTTCTGAACAGGGATATATGCGACGACTGTACAATTCGTGGCAAACCGAACTTCTCGAAATCTCAGCGTTGATGGCGGCGATCATTGATTTCTCTGAGGAAGGATATTTCGACACGTCTGGATCTCTCTTCCATGATTCGATAGCGAATACGACAAAGTTGCTGTCAGCTATACAAAGACATTCACACCAGATCGATCGATCTGAGATTTTACTTTCCGGGGTGAAGTTAGCGCTGCTAGGTCCGCCTAACGCGGGTAAGTCTTCTCTGCTAAATTTACTGGCAAGACGAGACGCAGCGATCGTGAGTACCACTCCCGGCACTACGCGTGACGTCGTAGAAATCGGCTTGGAACTAGGTGGCTACAAGGTCGTGCTGACAGACACTGCCGGCCTACGGGCGGCTAGTGCAGCTGGCGATGTTGAGGCCCAAGGGATCATTCGTGCGAAGCAAGCATCGGCTGAAGCTGACGTCGTTGTTGCGGTAATTCCTGCTGTCACGGAGGATTCTCAGTGGCATAAGGTTGTCAAGGACGAGATTCTGACCTTGCAGGAAATCGGAGATGATGATATTTTACATAGCGATGTCATGGATCCTGTACCGACTAAGGAGAAGACTATAATTGTCGCGCTGAATAAGATAGACATGCTGCGGGATCCCGAGAACGAAATACCGCTTCTGATTACTCAGATCAAAGAAGAGTTTAATATCTCTGAAGAACGAATATTTCCAATATCGTGTACGGAAGGTGACGGTATTGAAAAGCTTACCCAATACTTGGCGGATTCTTTTGAGGGATTGGCCGACTTGGGCTCGGGTGCACCGATTAGTGCCTCGTTGCGCGTACAGGAAATCATCAGAAATGAAGTCGTTCCAAGTTTACAGAGGTTTCTGGAGCATGCGAAAGATGACGATGTCGTGTTTGCATCGGAGGAGATCCGCTATGCTGCGGAGGCCATTGGGAAGATCACAGGAGAAACTACTGGTGTGGAAGACGTTTTGGGAGTCGTGTTCTCGCGGTTTTGCGTGGGAAAGTGATTCATTAATTGGTCTTATAATAGAACTGCAGCTAAACTTCTAGCTAATATGCATCGCGTGTATGATAATCCTATCGATACCGATAGGAAGTGTGCATGTATTTTGGAGGCAAGGGCATTCACAATGTCATCGAGGTGCCTGCGTCCGCCAAGCCTACATAATTGGGACCTTAGAGGTTCCAGTCAGGCTTCAGGATCTCTCGTCGGGTCGTAGTGCTACTGTTGTCTATAGTTAGAATTGCGTTAGATCGACCTATCTACATAATGCCTTCATCAATTTTCAGTATGCCAGCAGGCTTAGTTTGCTCTGAAGTATGCAGGATGCCGCAGTGGATCAAGTGCAACTGGTTAACATGGCGACTAGGCAACATCCTCTCGTTTCGTTCTTCAGGGCCTCCTGAACTGCAGCCTGGTATTGCAGATTTACTGTTATTTACCGCATAATAGTATCTTATCCGTTCGGAAGTGCTCTTCTTAAACTGAACTCGTAAATGTTAATTTCGTAATAACTAACTCTAGTTGCTAAGTCCAAAAGCAGGTCTCATGATCTTGACCATTAAGCGGGGTATCGTTTTGCGCTGAACAATTGTCGGTAACGATTACACTCAGGTCCCCACAATTCGGATGTACATCGATACCAAGGGCTTACAGGCTTACATGATTCTGCCACTACGAAATTTGAATATAGGTAAATACCTGTCAGGACAGATATCCCTGACTTGGCTCAGCTTGTGTAATGTTTCGGTTCGGTGTATGTAACACAGCTCAGAGCTGTGTGGGACCTAATCGCAGCCTGCAGCACCTTGCGCTCAATCGGAAGCTACTGGAGGCGTAGACAATTTCAAACTCATTAAACGCCATGGTCGGCTTCCCGGAGTGTTCCCGGAATATATTACCATCTTGACTGGAAACCATTTAGCGCTGAAATTCCTTGTTGTTCATTCATGCTATCTAAGGATAGACTGTACGGGAAATAATTCAATTAATGCTTGTTAATGTGCGGATACAACGGCGGACTTAGGTTCCATTAAGTTATCCCTTTGCGATAAATCTGTCAAATATCTCCTGCAGTCTGACCGTACAATCCAAACATCCTTTAATCGACCGTGCTCAAATGCGATTCCTGCAAATTCCAATCCATTCTCTAAATTTATTTCTTGCTGGACCAGATCTTATCAAACGCATCTGACTTATAATCCATAATCGAAAGCCTCTGCGCAAGAGCCCCAACCATCTCAGGATGATCTTCAACTTTGAACGGCTTCTCCTTTGGCCACTGGAAGTCGATAGCCGCATCGGGCGTTAGCGAGGTCAGATACGCAAGGGACTGGCGCCAGGTCTCTTTGTCCTTGGCTAACAATTCTGGGGTCGACTTGCCGAATGGATCGCTGCGGAGAGAAGCCATTGTGGTTTATTGGCAATTAGTTCGATTTGTTCGTAGAATGCGAATGTGGCGCAAGAACTTGTGTAAATGCGAGGTTGAAGTCGGGGAGTGCCTGGGAGCCGGCGACATTTGATTGGTGAACGAGAACTACAAGTTTAAACCGTGCCCACTCGTCCCGGCCGGCCACTGCCACAGAAAATACTGTACTTTCCATTCACAGATAAGCGATAGCGTCAACACTCTAAGGCGCTTTAGATGTTCGCAGTACATTGAGTTGTTTTATTACTTCTTGATGTCTCAGTGAATAGCGGGTCCTATCTGGAATCCCTCAATCACGACGGCGATTCGGTGATTGCATCGCTGATTATGACAAGAGCGTGTACTGCTTGTTAATGAGTTATAATTACTACTCGTAAGTCTGGGATCATGTAACTGATATTATTATGGAGTCATAATTTGGCCTTCCAACTGGTATATGAAACAGCCGACTGCGTAACTGAAATAGGTACAACCGACAAGGCTGCGCTTATTCGAACAATAATACATGCGCCATTAGGCAAGAATAAAGGATAGTCCATGTTTAGGGAGATATCGATAATGAGATTAGACTTGAAACTTACTGTCCTCATGTGTTCCTCACCACACCAATGCGCAGTGCAAAGAGAAAGACCATTAGCGTGGCACTGTCATCATGGCCGGCTTGCGTATGATAGTAATTTCCAAATTACATATGTATTCCACATTTCCTATTAAAAGGGCCACTATGTGCCTATTGCATTACATTTGCCAACCAAACACAGGTACTCTAGCATGCCAATCAGCCGGGATCATGCGCCTCCTTCTCGCTTCGCGTACTCCTCTTCCATTCTCTCCTCATACAACTGTTCAATCCGCTCACGCTCACGACGCCTATCATCGTCTGCGTTAATACGTGGGGCTCCCATGTTGGTCGTAGAATCCGTGGTATCAGGACGTTTGGAATGTGCCGATGAGTCCGCTGACGAATTAAGCTTGGTGCCTGATTCCTGATTCGGTGTTTGAATTGGGACCGGCATATTTTACAGGGTGTAGAAGTGACAATATGAGATCAACTGTTCAAGCCAAGAGTATGACTGCCGTATGAGGTGCGCAAATTAAGATTGAGAGCTTTATATTATGTTGTTTACATAGCAATCGCACTCAAGCAAGCGGACTTAGAGGATGGCGTGTGGGAGTTCCCACATTACGTCACTGCTTCCGATCTGCTAACATTGCTTCCCCTTCGCATAAATATTTGCACTCGCCTACCTACATTGCTCACGGACGTTAATATATATCTCTGTATGACTGTATTCTCGAAAAAAATCGCTGATATGGCTCTGCAATTTTGAGTTATTTTTCTTTAGTTGGGTTGTGTGCGATAGGGAAACGGCTCATGTGCCTTATTGATAATCAGCCATTGAAATCAGATGTCGAGACCTCCCATTGCATCAAAATATGGCATCAAGTTTCTCGGCATAAAAATATTATTTACAGCCTCCCAAGTAAATATTCGTTGACCATTTGGCCGCCGAACAGCTCGTGGATGTCGGATGATAAAGTAGTTGCTAAGTTGGGACAATTCAGCAACCATTTGACTATTACTTGGGTCAACAATAATAAGGCGCTGTATTGTTGTATCAATCCCTCATTTGCCTTACGGTTATCAATACACTATTGATCTTCCTTTACCTGGGCGGGCGGCGCAGAAATGATATGGACAAATGACTAATGCGTTCATATCCCTTCTTTCTATTTATACATTATACAACCGAAACTTTTGAAAATGCTCTTTTTTTCGTTGCATCACAAACACTCATTACATTATCGCCCAACCCTTATTCCTCAATGATGGTTCCTCGCTCAGAAACGTAGATACCGTCCAAGAATTTTCGGATATCCTTATTTCTAACCCTGCAGATCTGCTGAATGTCGGCGGCGCTCTGGGAAACGTTCTCGAGCGAGTTACCACTGAGAACCAACTCGTCCTTCTGGGCTGTGGAGATCTCGACGCTGACACCTTCAAGGACGTCGACGGTGCGGACACGCTTTTCTCCCAAGAAGTTGCGGATCTCGACCTGCTTACCGTCGTTGAGGACATTGACGTTGATGGGGAAATGCGCGTAGACATAGCGCATCTTGTACTTATAGCCTGTCATCCGTTAGTCGATTCCATTTGATAAATACTTCTCTTCATATATAAAATACACACCCTTAGTGACACCGGTGATCATGTTGGAGATGATGGTCTTGATAGTTCGTAGCGCGGCAACATGCTTTCTGTCACCATGGTGGACGGTGAGCTTGATGGTGTTCTTGCCGACCTTGGTGAAGGCGAGATTGATATGACGGAGGTTCTTCGTGAGAGTACCGCGGGGACCCTTGACGATAACGATCCGGGACTTGATCGAGACGGTGACTCCCTCGGGAACCTCAAGGAACTCGTCGGACTGGATATACTTCATTGCTAGCGATTGGTGCGAGAGAAGTAGTACTGGATGACGACGACCTTGAATGCCTCTACGATAGCGAATGAGCCCCGACGGTGTTGTTGTGGGTGGTGTGGCATGCCCTACTAACCCTACTGTAAATCGCAAAAGCAGTCACGGCAAATGTCACGTTTCAAAGGAAGTGCCAAAGCGCTGCGCCCGGAAGTAGGCACAAATAGATAACACAGCTATGCACTTACGTGCTACCTGGCAGGCCAATGGGGGTTGCAGCTCAATTACATCCAAGGTTGGGATGGAGCGGACGCTTTGACTCCCAATTGGTGTCAACAGTGAGATCAGCACTTATATCGGAGAGAAGCCAGATTATATAATCGTTTGTTGACGTGGTTGAGTGCTTTATCATTATTATTAGTGTACCGTACGGGTGAGTAGGATTGTTTAGAACAGCAGTCTCGTGATTGTTAAACGAGATGCTTGATGTACGGTCATAGACTTGCGCATATACTGAATTAATGGTCATATAGTGGGTATATATAATATCGGGCCACCATGCCATTCCGCCTCCCTCTCGCACAGTTATTGCGTGCGTCGCGTATAGCGCGACCAATCCTCGCCCCACGGACACCACAATCTCTCCGGACCTATGCGCGCTCACTCGATCCTAAGGACTACGCGAATGAGATCCCGAAAGACAGTCCGCTGTTCCAATGGGAAGACGATATCAAGTACTTCCTCAACACGTTTCCCGGTGCGACAAAGTTCTACACAAATGCCGACGGCTCGACCCGGATTCCGACCGACGACGAACTAGTAAGCCTTGTTAGGCTGCGGGAGTTCATCCGGTCTGGCATCGACGGCGTCAAGATCTCAGAGTATTTCACCGTTCCCGCGGATAAGCGGGAGGCGTATTTTGCGGATCTGGAAAAGCTGAGAAGTAAACTGGCCGGCGATTTAGATGCCGACGAAGGCAAGATTCTGGATAAGATCCCAGTCGAGGACCACGAGGGTCATCTGGAGTGGGAGGTTATCAGAGAAAAGAACAGGGAGGGTTGGGAGCCACTTATTTACTACGGATATCTCCCTATCATGGGACTTATCACTCTGTATTTCATGTTCGGACACAAGAATGTGTATGTATTTTTTACTCCACTTTGATTGACCTCGTTCATGTCGATTCTGTCAAAACTAACAATGGAACAGGCAGAAGCACTGGGCGCTTGAAGAGCTTCGTCTCCAAACTGAGGAGAAGTACCTGCATGATCAGGCTTACTATAAGAGCTTGACGCCGGAGCAGCAGCTCGAGAAGCAGCTCATCATTGTTGACAAGATCTTGTCGGGCAACTACGACGAGTTAATTTCACATTAGAAGATGAAGAGTTTTGTACATGTTTACTAGATTAGAGAGTGGCTACGGTTGCCAGCGGACGGGATGGATGCTGATTTATTTAAAAGCAGTTGATCGGTCCGAGGTCATATGTGAACCTAACAGAACTGACTTGGAAGTGCGGAACTTTTACATTAATATCACAGTCACACGTCTAGTTGATATACATGCTCATATATAATGCATCAAAATTGTACAGACCGTCGTATCTAATTACGGTGTATCCGTCGCCATAATGAACCAAACATTGTGCCAAAACGTACAACTCCTTCCTGCCTCTTAGTTAAGGAGAACACTCCAGGGATGCTCGACCTCACCGTACTGGATTTCGGCAATCCATTGCGCCATCTGCTCCGCAACTCTGCCAGTTTCCTTTCCGGGCTGCAACGGCACGTAGATAGGTTTGTCCCGCCAACTTATTTCCTTGATCGGCGAAACAACTGCCGCAGTGCCAGATCCAAACGCCTCGACGAGAGTGCCGGCCCTCGCGTGGTCAGCGACCTCCTGGATGGTGAACTTGCGTTCGGAAATGATCCATTTGTCCTCATCGAAGCGCTCACGGGCAAGAGCGAGGATCGAGTCGCGGGTGACGCCCTCGAGAATGGTGCCGTCGAGCGGAGCAGTGACTAGCTCGAACTTACCGTTGGGCAGCTGGAAGACGAAGAAAGCATTCATGGTACCGACCTCAGTGACGTAGCCTTCATCGCCAAAGAGCCAGAGGTTCTGCTGGAAGCCGCGCGAGGCGGCCATTCGCTGAGGAAGGATGCCGGGTGCATAGTTTGCTCCAAGCTTGCGGTCGCCGACACCTTTTGGCCAGGCGCGGATCGCATAGTCGGTGGCCTCGAGCCTGACGGCCTTGAAGCCAGTGGGGTAGTATGGGCCTACAGGGGACATGATCACATAGAGAAGGGCAGACTTTGGGGGGCCGACGCCAAGCGAGGCTTGGGTGCCGATGAGGGTCGGTCGGAGGTAGAGCGAATATCCGCGTTCGGAAGGAATCCAGTCGCTGTCCAGCTTGACGAGCTCTCCAATGATCTTGATGAGCTCGTCGTGGTCGAAAGTCGGCAGACAAATACGGGCCGCGGTTTTACTCATACGGTCCATGTTCTTGTCGGGCCGGAACAGCCTTATCTTCCCGTTAGAGTCCTTTATCCGTACAGTAAGCTCAAAGTTCCCATCGCGATAAAATCACAAGAAAACGCACCTTATACGCCTTCATGCCCTCGAAACACTCGAAAGCATAGTGGAAGACGCAGGTAGCCGGATCGAGAGACAGGTTCTGGTAGGGCAGTATCATGGGGGGGAGCCAGCCGTCGGTGTCGTTCCAGGGAATTTGAACCATGTGGTCGGTGAACGTGTGACCGAAGACCAGCTTCGTAGGCTGCAGCTTCTCCTTCGGCATCGGCGTCTTGTCGATGCTGATGTTTGCTGCGCAGAGCGGAGCGCCGGGTTGAGTACCAGATTCAGAGGTAGCGAGCGAGCTGAGTGGTCTCGCGGCCATGGCGGATGGGTAGAACCGGGGATGATGTTGAGCTGATCGGGACAGCAGACACGAGCATGACGACGCTGTCAGTCCGCGGGTAGCGGAGGATAATAGCAGTCGCGCCCTGCTGAAGCTCATTGAGACAAACGGCAGCAGTAAAGACGATGGTGATATAATCAATGCGTCCTTAGACACGAGCTCTTACGAGATTATTTTCACGCGGCGCCAGCATTGCTCATTTGGCGCTATAGTCATTGCATATCTGCACTTCGGTCGAGCACTTCCGCCGCATACGTCGAGTCCCAGCACCACGGCCCCTGAAATCCAAACTTACGCCGTTGTCTATCTCATACAGCTAAATTACTAATACAAGAAGATCACTGTAGAATTCATGCACATTGAATAAATTAGTACCTAAGTGCACTTCATTGTAAAACAAAAATTTGCCGCCTGATAATATACGAAAATGCAATATTAGCAAAAATATTCACCCTAACCCTAACTTTCTTGCATTTCATCATCCACGGTTTCCACCGTTCCACTATGTCCACAGTCTGACAAAATGACACCTGTTTAAAGACCAATATCGGACAAAGTCATATGTATAGGACTAAATGGCACGGCAATAGCTAGTCGTAACAGGGCACTTTTGGCTTGTGCTTATACATGCATCCTGGAGATATGAATTACTCCACGGCACTATGTAAGACAATACCAGCAACCGCCTCGACATGCTCTCGAGCAACAAGTGTCTCGTTTATCGCATTGTCTCCAGTACCAACAACCGTAGCCACAAACGAAACGTCTCTCTTCCTGCTACTCCCACTTGTCACCGACAACAGCTCCTCTTCAGGACTATTACCGAGTCGTCCTTCGACGGCACTCTGTGTGACCACGCCCTTGTTATCGCGCAAGCCTATCGTGATTGCGGTTGTGGTTCCGATCTTGACTCGACGAGCATCTTGAGCATTCGAGATAAATGTCTGCGAAAGTGCCGTCAGCGATTCTTCCTGCTGCCCTGCTGTAGCGGTCGTGAGAACTGTGGCAGCGCGGGCGTCCGACAGATGCGATGTAATTGCAGGAGAAACGCACGCTTGCTGGAATAAGGCTTCGACAGGCGTGGCCATTCTATTTACAGCCGACTATTGGAACAATGGACAATGAATGTGACAAGAGCCAAACCCTCAAGGGCATAACGACAAAGGATGTCTACTAATAGGATATACCTACAATGTAGGCTACTGGCAGTGGGCTCGTTTGATTGGCGTCTGCGGAAGTTACCCGGCGTCTTGCACTCGTCCGTGTCGGTGCGTATCATCACCAACGGTGGACTATGCTCGAGGTGCTCGAAGTTGTGCGCTAGCTGCTTATCGTCGTTGCACGCTATTCAACTCCTCCACCTTCACCGTCAATCGCACGTCCACAATGGCCTTCCAGGCGCCCAGCGGTCCGCTCTACTACCTTATCTCGCTCCCTTCTTCCGTCGCCCCGGCGGGTTCAGACCCCGAGTCAGCCCTCGTCAAAGACCTCTCGACGACGCTCAACCTGCCCTCCAAGGACGATGTAGCCCAGTTCCTAATCCCCCACTTTAAGATAGGAACCCTCGATCAGCTTGTCCAGCAGTCCGATGAAATTGCAAAGACTGACGGCCAATTTGAATCCGTTGTTTCCCGCACCGTCGATACTCTCAAGGCCGTCTACGAAGGCAAGGCAGACCAGGTCGCTGCCACTAAAGTCGTCTCTGACAGTAAGCATTTCTAATACGTAGTCGACATTGAATTTGCTAATAGCTGTATAGAGCCCGTCGAGACTTACTTAAAGTCGTTTCAATGGAACACAGCCAAGTACAGAGTGGACAAGCCAATCGCCGAGTTAATGGACACGCTATCAAAGGAAGTCTTTGCACTTGATGGCGACCTCAAAACCGTCTACACTAACTACATGCTTGCAAAGAGCAATCTCGGTGCTGTGGAGCGGAAACAGACGTATGTCGATTAACGATATAGAGACAGTTTTCGCTGGGGACTTACTGACTGGCATAGTGGCAACCTATCCACCCGCTCGCTCCACGATATAGTCAAAAGAACTGACTTTGTCATTGGCTCCGAATATCTCGAGACAGTCCTTGTTGCGGTGCCAAAGGCCAGCGTGAAGCAGTTCGTCAAGGGATACGAAACCTTGGTGCCAATGGTTGTCCCACGTTCTGCCAATGTCATCACCGGCGACGACGAGTTCGTCCTCTACAGCGTCACCATGTTCAAGAAGTCTGTCCCTGAATTTTTGCACAAGTGCCGTGAGAGCAAGTGGTACCCGCGTGAATTTAAGTGGTCTGATGGCGTGATTGAGGATCTCAAAAAGGAAAAGGAGAAGGCTTTCGAGCAGGAGCGACGGCTATGGGTGTGTACCCTTCTCACTCTACACCGTCAAAATGTACTAACGAATCACAGGGCGAGGTCGTTCGGCTCGCACGTGCCACTTACGCCGACAGTTTCCAGGCCTGGATCCACTTGAAGTCCATCCGCGTGTTCGTAGAGAGTGTCCTCCGTTATGGTCTCCCACCAGATTTCATTTCTGTACTCGTCAAGCCACCAGTTGCGTCAATCCAGAGGGCCAAGGTGGCGCTGACACAGAAGTACGGATACCTTGCCGGCAATGCTTTCACCAAGGACAAGAAGGGCAAGATTGTCCAGGAAGATCAGGGTTTGCAAGAGTACTCCACCATCGTCGATACCGAGTATGAGGCGTTTGTCATTTACGAGATTGTTGTTGTTTAATCTTATCATCCAAAAAGTAGTCAACAAAGGGTGCGATAATAGGACGTGGGGCTAGAGATGGCATCGGGAATATCATATCTTTGGTTTCTTGTTCGTTAGTTCATTGTCGGTAATTAGTCTTTGAGCCATTTTCGTCTGCAGTAAATAAAAGTCGCAGCAGCTGTGTCAGGCACTAGCCAACTTGTGCGACATTTTATCAACCATTCATCACGTATATTTACTGTAGGCATATATATTTATACTGTAGACATATATATTTATACTGTAGACATATCTAGTCCACGATTCAATAAAATAAACCCACGTTCTATAACCGCATGCAATCCAATATCTATGCGTGACCTCACAGTAAACTCGCGTACTTGTCCATCCCGATTTTTTGTCGCTGTGTCGGCTCAGCCTGCTGCGGCAGAAGCTGCGGGACACCAAACCCGCTTGGGGCATTCGGCTTTTCGCCTTGGCGTCCTTGTCGCGACGGTGGAAGCGGAAACGAAATATCACCACTCGAGCCCTTTAATCCATTCGAGGTCGATGTCACCGACTGCCACGGGTTCGCTTCCTGTCCACCAAACGCGCCTGCGAATCCATTCGAAGCTGTGCGTCCAAACGGGCCCACACTTGGAGGACTCATCGCGGGCGCAGACGTTGTAGTGGTCTGGGGTTGCATAGTCTGCGCAAACGGTTCCGGCGATGTATTCGTTGGACTGGACATACCTACCGAGCCGATCGATGTGGTACGAACGGACGAGGTGCTAGAGTTACCCCACACTGCACTTCCGTTTGATAGGCTTTGTCTCCTTGTAATCATTGATGGCGACAGCTGTGAGTTTTGCTGCGAGAGCGCCGAGGTCGACGCAGGCTGTGCCTGCCCAGAATGTTGCCCGTGAGCTGGCCGTTTCTGTGTGCGAAGTGCATTTAGTGTCTGTCGTGATGACTGTAGCTTCATGCCTTGTACTCGTATGGAATTCGCTTTCGGCTGCGGTGGTATATCGCCCCATTCAAAATCCTCATTATCTTGAGGCGCCAATCTACTGGCATGCACAGCACTGGCCTCTCTCGGAGCGGAAACCATCGGTCTCTTCCCATTCGCTGTAGTCCGACCAAGGACTAGGGCCTCGAAATCGGCTTCGACATCGCCCGTGCTCTGAACTGCGGGATTCCGGCGGCCATGTTCAGGATCAAGCTCCGCCAGTTTTCGCGTGTGCTCAATTTCGACTTTATCAGACGCCTTATGCACAACCCCCATGAATTGTCTAAACTGATCTACCTTCAACAACGGACTCATCGCCAGCGCCCACATGTGTGGGATCACGTCGTTCGCCAGCACAGATGGATCCACCTTCGGCACGATCAGTTCATATACACTTAGCGCGCACATAATCACGGTAGGTTCTCGCGTCTTCATGCCACGGAGCAGTGGCACAAGTTTCTCGGAAATTGTGTACTTGTCTAGTCCGCCGCCGATTAAGCCTTCCAGAGCGTGTAATGCAGCAACTTTGACAGCAAGACTGCTCGTCTGAGTAAATACTGCGCTGACTTGAGGAAAGAGCTCATTTTTAATTGTCGGGAAGTCAAGGTTGGAAGTGATTTGCGGGATCGTGTTGAGTGTCTTTTCTTGAATTGATGGTGACTGTGATGACAGTGCCGTGTATATCAGCGGTAGAATGTCTTAATAGTGTTAGCGAAATTTATATGAATATATAAATATAGAAATTACCCTCTTTGAATTCCCGTCCGTTGACCCGTGATTTAATAATCTCGATCTTGTCAAGTAGCACAGCCTGTCCAGATGGCACGTCCTTCAGCCGTGTCAACCCCGGCAATATCCTTTGGCTGAAACTCAGTTGACTCATAGATTGGCCTATTTCCAGCACATTCGTCAGAATCGACCCTAACATCGACTCATCCTTGTCTAATTCATCGAGTAGGGTCGGCAATATTTTTTTCTGCTGGACAGAATTGGGAAACTGCGGTAATACCCGGGATAGGCCCCGCATGAATGCTTGCCGCTCCGATGCTGTTTTGGCCGGGAGTTCGTCAAGAAAGCGGATAGTATTGATCAGAATGTTGTCAAAGTACTTTGAGTCTTGGAAATCGCGGGAAGACATGCGGTCCGTAGGACGACGAGTAAGTAGTTGTAATAGCACCTCGAACATATAGTTTGGAAATCTCTGGTCACGCGAAATCCGCAACGATTGAGAAATTGTGTTTTTGTAGGTAACCGGATTTTGATTTGTGGTCAGGGGCGGGCGAGAAGCGTATATGGCATGGATAATACAGCCAACGGAGAACATATCGTTTGCGGGATCAATCAAGTGGTCTATGACAAGCTCCGGAGCGGAATAGTCAAGGTTGAATTGTAGAGATGGTGGAAGTCGTGGATCATAGGGCGGCACGAAATATTCACGTGAGCCGTCGTTCCGGAGTTCTTGTGCAAATCCGAGACCCGACAATTTCCAGTCGCTCTATAGATTCGTTTGCATGTGATATCTTTCCATGAAGCATTTAACTTACCTTTGCATTCACAAAAATTGCGCTCGGGACAAGATCAATGTGCACAATGCCGGCGCTATAATGGAGAAACTCAAGGCCCTTGGCCAACTGCAACAAACCCTTCTGGATCTCCACCTCGTCGACTTCGTCATCGCTTCCCGTCCGTCCAGATGCTTTTCTCTCAATCACCGACGTCAAACACGCCGTCACCCGTTCCGTGACGAATGATATTGAGGAACGTCCTTCTTCTACGGGCTCCACCAGCTCCAAAATCGCCGGATGCCGCAACTTAGCAAGATATCCGGCCTCTTTTCGTAGTCGGGCACAAATTTCCTCTGCGTCCTCTTTTACTGTTGCAACGCCTCCTACTCTGCCGACTAGTGAGTGTAGCTTGCGCTTGTCGAATGTGAATACGGAGACCTGTAATTATTCATTATTCAGCACCGATACCCGGGTTGCGGTGTTTATATACACAGACTTACAGGGCTGCCGGTGTTCCTCCTCCTCGCGTCGTAGACTGACCAAGGTCCTGCTTGAAATACAGCGGGCTGCGAAATTGAATAGTGCGAAGAGATATTCGACGACACTGTTATCATCAGCTTCACGTCTGGGATCATAATCTATAGCACTGCCGATACTTACGCGACTTGATCGCGCTCGAGAACATTGTGAGAGTTAAGCAGTAGGTCCAGTGACCACACTGGGCCAATTGGTAGTACTACCGATAATGTCTATATTGTATTATATAATATCTGAGTGTGATGAGTATGAGGTCAAGCCGGCTCCATTGGGTTTTGCTGGATGAAAAGCCCGATGGCTGCCTGCTGCTTCCTGTGGCGCGAATTGTTCAAGCACAGCCTCCACGGCCACAGTTAGCCCCTTCGTTGCAGTGCATTGACGTCCTATGAAAGTGGTTTGTGGTTTGGTGTTAGTTCATTCTGAACGCTCCAGCATTGATGGAGCTGCCATATTCGTCCTGGTAGACCGAGTGAAATTGAACTGATTGATGGTATCCTCGTTAACCAAGTCTAGTTATTGCGAGGAGAATATATATGAAGCATTAGAGATTCTACAATCGCAATGCACCGGAGCCGGGGATTGTTCGCTCTATTCAGTGTTTATATCCTCCCCTACTCGTGCAGTCCCGCTCTTTTGTCAAAGATCATCACCGCGTGAGGACGGCCAGGTGATATGGGACTACCATGTTGTTCTTTTAAAAGTCGTCAAAGATATGACATATGTTCTTGACTTCGACACGACTATTCAAGCCGACAATGAACAACTGAATGTCCGCGATGGCCTTCGCAGGGTCGAGTTCTTACAATTTGGCGAGTACGCGGAGTTGACATTTCGCCCTTCCTTGTCGTTGCCGAAGAATTTGCAAAGAAACTTTAGGATCATTGCCGCGGAGGACTATTTATCCTCATTTGCATCGGATAGATCACATATGCTGGCTCCCGCTGAGACTACGCAACAACAAGTATATGTCAACGCTCCTCCGCCGTGGCCTCAGATATGCGGAGCAAATGCAGCTGCCGCTGGAGTGCGAATGAATATCGACAGCTTTATTGATGTGAAGCTGGATAGTAGCAAATTGAACCGTCAGCACGTATTAGAAAGCCAAGGGATGAGGTTCGGTGAAGTGTTGAATCAAGAGCAATTTTTGGATCGATTTTTATTTCTCCCGCGACTTGCATTAACATAAGATCAGGTTGTTGTATATTTCCTGATCCCAAAGAGAGTCATTTCATTTTCGACCGGAGACTCGTCGAACGTGAAAGAGTGCATCATATCTCTTCAGGGTGTCGGAGATACTCGCTCTGTAGAGGACGAGTCTATTCATCGGATGCTTGAAGCGATTAGTGATGGGTCCGAATATAGAGTGTGGAACATTATCAAATGCAAATACCTAAAATCGCCTTTGGCCGGTCTGTCGGTTTTATTCCTCTCAACACGACATTCGCTGCCAATCTCTGGGCCTCATCATTCGTTCAGCATCCATGGATATTATTCGACTATTGATGAACACTTTTGATTTGGTTCGAGTTTTTGGCTTGCATCATCTCAGCTAATTTAGGCTGCCAATAATCCTCTAAGGCACTCGCGGTCTCCACCGCGCGCGTCCCATGGCACAAAATAGCCGAACATCTAGAATAGAACTCAAGCTTTTGGATCGTTGGTTACTTGCCGCCGTTTACAGTTCCATAATTGCGCAGGTTCACCAATCTTCTCACCGTTAAGCCCAACTATACAGAATGGCATTTGAGGAATTTGTACAGTCCATAAAATTCAATCTTATGAATCCGTTAAAGGTGACCTTCTCAGTTGCGAAGCCGATTTCATAACTGGCGCCTGAGTGTTGCCGACCGTACCAACCATAGAGCCGATCACCCCGGGCTTCGACACTTGCAAAGATGAGAACGAAGATTATCTCGTTGTCGCTTCCGATGAAGCCAATGATTTGACTGGAGGAATATTGCCATTGCCAAGAATGCATTATGCTTAGTCCTTTTTTGCTTTCTTGAGACATTATCCTTTGTCGATCGTTTTGAAGCTAAATTTTTCATACATATTCTGACCAACGTCCACAGATGTAGTCTGTGGTGTTCGGGGCCCCAATAACGTCGTACGGCATTAACAATGCATAGTCAATAGTAATATGTAAGAATAATACTTCTTTTGTTCAAGCTGTAAAACAAGCGGGTCATAAGTTGCAATGCGTTATAATATAAGGGAGGCTGAATATGCATCGTATACCTGACATAAGTTAATGAATTCAACTTTGTCTGAGCCGCACTCTCACCGCAAATCAGCGTGGGATTGCAACGTTCGATGTCTCTAGCCAAAACCATTGTCTCAGTCCACAGCATTGCTAATTCCATTGTGCGCACCGGCGGGGTGCTCTCTAACTGAGCAATGTCGCTCCAGCCACCACTACTCCTGTCCGCTCCGCTCGACTCTTTGTCATACGCGGCGCCGTCGCGAATAAGGGCATACCTGTGCCCGGTCGGTATGGTGTCGCATCCTAGGTTCCTGGAGTTTGCGTCTCGTCTACAAGATACGGCAATTATTCGCCTCGGAGACGTTACACCTGATTCTCGTCCTGAACGTCGTATGTGCGAGTTTTCTCCTAGGCAAAGCGATTCGCTAATGAGATTGTTCAGTGATGTTCAGCCCTCAGGGGTTTCCGGACGGCTTCCTGGTATACAATTTCGTGACGACGATTGACAGCAACCATGCCTTTCTAGAGGACCTTGAATTGTACAGGAGGACATTAGTGGTATGAATTGATTTATCTGGAATTTTGTTAAGTTTCACTGACTGTCGATCAGGTTTTTGGACTGGCAGACTACCATAACATCGGTGACCTTACTAACCTTCACGGTGTTATCGGTGCCCTCCAAGCACAGCACCCACAAGCAGTCATTCACAAAATCATTTTGTTTGATTGCCCACTAGATCAAAGTGAGCTTCCGTCGCCTGATTTCATCTGCGTTCCACCGAAACGAGCGTCGCGCGTAACATCAATACGGACGATTCTTTGCGACCTGACATCAGCGTTGCTTGCCGAACTTCCATTACTTGCTAAGGCATTCCAGTCAGCTGATACAATTGCTTCTCCCCTTGCGCGTGATGACGACTATGATTCAATAATGTTGACATCGTCAGCTGCTGCGCACAACAGATCGTCCCCGGCCGGATCTACTGGATCTCTACCATCAACAATTAGCAAAGACAAGAGAATTTCATATCCGTTGTCACATCACACGGAACGACAACGAATGAGACGAAAAGGTCGGTCAATGAAAATGATTGCCAACATGTTTCTATTAGCCGGTAGAACTTTCGACGCGCTGAAGGAGTACTCTGAAGCTCTGAACGTTTTGAAGGGAGTCAACGACCATTTATGGCATGCTTCGAGCTTGGAAGGAATCGGCATATGCATGCTGATATTAGCTCATATTGGAGTTCCGTTTGTGATTCCAAATGCTGTCTTGCCTCCGGTCTCGCCAGCTTCGGAAAAGAAAGAGATTGAGCCTCCGCATTTATTGGATTTATTACCACAGATGACGAATACCGTACTTAGCTTGTACAATCGATCACAGAACTTCCCCGGTGAAAGTGTTCCGCAAATTACATACGCGGAGACGATACTAAGAACGACCAATCTTCTCGTGTGCACTACTTTTGCAGGCGGATGGACACCAGCAGCGCGCGCAGCCGCTGTGCTTTCGCGTCCGATACCCGATGGATCCATTTCACAGTCAGAGCTCCATTACGGTAAGATGAGCATCATGCACTGGATCTCAGCAGCGCAAGCAGTTCGTCTTGATGGAGTTGATGCAGTAGACGCTGCGAGGATCCTCACCGGTATAGCTACGTCATGCGGACGACTGGGTTTTCTTCGAAAGCGCGGCTTTGTGCTACGGCAGCTTGTAATTGAGCTTATTCCTCGCATTATTCAGTCGCGACAAGTTGCGCAGCCTCGGCGGTCAACGGTTACCAGACCAGATGTTGACGACGACGATTATTGGGAGGATAGTCACGATGCTCATATAAAGCCTCGGGATCTGGATTCAGGCGTCTTAGCCGTGTTAAGAGACATATGTACTATATATGGCATACCTGTTGATTCAACCTCAGAGATATCGACCTTTGGATGGCAAGACGTTAAGACGTCGATTTTGAAGACATGCATTGGATTATGTCAAGTCATGCCAGATTACGTGGGCATAGTGAGATACACCGGCATGCTGTTCCGATCATCGGCAGAAGTTTTGTCCGTGGATGAGCAGTTGACTCTGGTTAGGAAATTCTGGAATGCGTACACGTCAGCCCGTAGTATGGGTGTACAAGACTTTGAGGACGAGTATTGGGACCCGTATTTGGTACGAGATATTGCTGTCGTAGAGTAAGTTTGATTGTTATGTTAATGTAAAATGGAGATAATGCTGATTGTCCGAAGATCAAGCTTATGGGCTGTTCCGACTCTCGCACCTTTGGCAGCTGCGTCGTCAATAAGTGATTTGGGTGGGCCGTTCATTTATAATCCATTTGCGAGGAAAGGAGACGAGGAGGCAAAGAAACAACTCTTTGTTCTGGATGAGCCAGTGGAGTTTAGAGTCATCTTACAGAATCCATTCGCATTCGAGTTGGATATTACGACCATGTCGTTGGTGTATGTACTTCAGTATCAAACGCGGATCTGGAAATTGAAGCTAATAATGTTCAGGGGCACTGGTACGTCCTTCTCGTCAGACGTCATATCGCTAGTCGTTCCTCCGAGAAAGCTCTATCCCATGTCAATCTATCTCACACCGACATCAACTGGCATGCTCAACATTACTGGTTGTAGATTCCAAGTTTTCGGTTGCAAAGAGACAACATCTGCCATAACGCCAACATATGCACTCGTTACTCCACAATCACGCATTAAGGCATTTGGACTTGACGCCCGACAGTCGTCCTCGGTTGAACGTCCGACATCGTGGTCGGTCAAACAGGTATCTGTTGAAGTTGTTCCGGCTTTGCCAGTCCTACGCATCGACCGGATTTCACTGCCACATAGCAGTCTTATGTTATTGGAAGGCGAGCGGCAAAAATTTACTATTGTGTTGGGGAATGTTTCAGAAACGATTCCGGTATCGGCTTTGTCGCTTACGTTTTCCGACTCCACTACGAAATCTCTTAATGCAGCGTTACAACAGGATTCAAGAAGCGACAGCGATAAGTACGAGATTGAAACGTTTTTGCATAAACGAGCAGCACTGCGCTGTCTTACAGATTTGGATGAAGTTCAAATTTCCGCTAACGGCGTAGCCGAAATTGAAATTGAAGTTCTCGGCAAGCGAGGACTAACGTCTGCACGTATCGAAATTTCCTATTCACATATATCCGAATCTCGCTGCATCCCAGGGGAGAGGTATGTCCGCACCCTAGCCCTCGACATCAGTGTGACTGTCAATGCTAGTATCGAAGTGGCAGGATGCAATTTCGTCCCATTCAACTACGATATGCCAATGATTTGTACTGGCGACGGAAAAGCTGCAACGACGGACCTCTTGTCAAAGTTTCTGGACAGGGTTGGTATTCCGTTTGAGGCGATGGACAACTACTGCCTCATGCTTCTTGATCTTCGGAACTCTTGGCCGTCACAATTAACTGTAGAAATTGACTCACGAACCGCTTCCAACAGGACACATACAGTTAAGGAAATCATACAGCCGGGACACCTAATGCGGTTCTTGGTTCCAATAAGACGCATAAGTCATATTGATTCTAGTTTGCCAATTCCAAGCTTAGCGCCTCCGAAGCAATTTACACGGCCCAGTGTAAATACTCAGTCTGGAGATGTGTCAAGGAAGGAGGGTGTTTGGTCACCCGAGGTTGAGCGTACAGTCTTTTGGTATCGAGAGGAGCTGCTGAGGGCTCTTATGGCCCGATGGACTGATAAAGTATCCGCGACTGGGGTTCCTAGAAGCGGGGCAGTTGAACTGCGCGCATTGAGAATCACTCCGCAAATGGTTGACATTATTCGTGTGGATGATGTGGTTGTTGACCTATCTCTCGCCCCTTCCAAGTACATTCGCAAGTCCGGCAAGTATCACTGGATAGTAGATGCAGATGCTTTCGTTACGTTAGTTTCTTCAGTGACGGCGCATTCAAAGACAGAGAATGTTTCTGGCATACTGCGCATCCAACCCGCGCTGCGAAACCTTCCATCGCCGATTGCACTGGATATCAATCGGCGAATACTATTTAATGGTGTATTACAATTGCCAGTCGTCGATGTCAAGTCGAGTGAAACTCGCCGTGTGGAGACGGATTTTGTGGTGCTGGCAAGAGGCGAGTACGAATTTCTTGCATCGTTTCAGGAGACAACCACAGACTTCGGCGGGAAGAGATATATTAGTCGGGAAAAATTGGTAATTAGTGTTAACTAGATATAATGGTTATATGGAAATTGGCGCGATTACATGATGTGTATTTGGAGAATATGTACAGTACCAAAACGCTAATGACAGAATAAAATAGGTCGTATTATTCCAGCTCTATGTAGACTATAAATCACGCAAAACAACTCCGTAAACCGAATCCAACACTTGGCATACGAACGCAAAGAAACGACCGAAACAAAAGTTGGAGACAAATACTCTAACAAAACACTACTAAATGGACGATCGTCCAATAATTCGTGGAAACGAAGTACGGTTGATACATGTAGAAGTCAACGCGATTTGCATCAATTTGCTTGCTGTACCCTAAATTCAGAATTCCTCTGATTCACTGAAGAAGAGGGTAAACGTTATGATAGTGCCATACACTAGGAGACCACCGGCGATAGACATAATCATTGCTGGTACACCAATCACTCGAGAGTGAGCTAGTGCCACCGGTAATGCGAGACCTGTGACGACAAAGAACCCCGTGATATATCTACCAAAATCAACGACGGAATTCCTAGATATTAAGCAATATTAGATTGAAGTAGATTGAATACGTGCATTTGCACTCACCCTGATCCTTCGCTCATGAAATCGTCATTGTTGGCGTAGCGCTCGCAGATGGCGTTTGGTAGCGGAGCAATTAGGAAAACACCGACTATTGCAAATTTGGATTAGTTCCAAGACTGCACTTATATGCACTGTCTAAATTACTCGGAAAAACATGACGTACCAACTAGCAAGGGCAACCAGTTGTTGAACAAGGCGCATGAGAGAATAATGAGCAGGAAACCCGCGGCCAGCACGGAGGCGAGCACAATGATCTTTGATAGCGGATTGGCAGATGGCATATTCTGTTACTTGACTGTAGACCTCGAACACAATAACAATAAATAAATATATAAATATATATATCGCGCAGCAGTGGCAGTCTGGTGGGCGTCATCATCTGAGTTTTAGCATTATTATTCAAAAGCTGTCCCATAGAACTTCAGGGTTAGGACTTTCTACGTGAACGCATTGGCCACTTGGGGTTAGGGTGTGAATAGCAGTCGGCCTATTATCGAGCGTTATCTCCCATGGAAGGCCAGACAACGCGAAGTACATCCTTGCTGTGCTTTATTACAACCACCCTTACTTCACCGCCGCTATGGCTACAGAAACAATCACCGCCGAGGAGGTATATTTGAACCAGATCTTTCATAATACTGAAGTTGAACTGGAGGCTGCAATTGGACGTTGAAGCGGAGTGCTTCATTGTCACAAATTTGTGCATCCGGCTAAACGGCATGCTAACGTCCTGCTAAATAGGTCCCGTCTCCAGCTAGCGTCATTTTCTCGAATGGATATCTCGACGAACTAGTTGACAATATCCGCAGCAGGACTGTTACCTGGAGCAGTCATATCGGTGCCGATGGTTTGACGGAAGGGGAGGCGAGTGCACTTGCCTCTGTGGACAAGCTCCCAAAAAGCTCTCAGCTCGATGTTCTTTCGAAGGTTGGTCTGGTTAGAAAATATGGTGTAGGAAGCAAGTACTTACTATCGTCCCCAGGACCGGTCTCTCTATGCAAACATCTTCTGCAACCTCTTCACTAAGATAACTCGGGTCGATGTCCTTCAGTATTCTCTTGTCGTTGCCTCTGACCTCATCCTTGGTAGGTCTTGCATTAGTTTCGCGTCCCGCTGATCAATGGGCCTAACCGAATGTCCTCTAGCTGACGAAGCTTTCACCTCCGCCCTTAGCTCTCTTCCAGCAATTGGAGAGCCTCTGGCCAGCCTTCTCGGCAATGAAGACGAGGCCGTCGCTCTTCTTGCCGCCAAGTTGATCAATCTTCTCATACTGTATGACATCGGGATCTTAATGTATTTGCAGCGCGTGTCTAACAATGGTAGTGCCACCGACAGGCCACCGGTCGCGGTTGTGCAGAAGGCTCTTGAAGCAGCGTGTAGGTTTTCTACCTCCGATGACTACAATCTGAAAGACTTCGCCGCGCAGTCATATGTCGCGATTCTATCTGTCAAGTGCACCCGTAACTTTTTCTGGGCTAAGATTACTACCTACGGACCACCACTATTGGAGATTCTCAAATCTGGGAAAGGTGGTCTCCAGCTCCAGTACTATACCATACTGGTATTCTGGCTCCTATCCTTCGAAAGCGAGCCTGCCGAGGAGCTCAACAAGAAGTGTGATATTATTCCCATTGTGCTCGACATCATGAAGATTGCCATCAAGGAAAAGATTATCCGTGTCAGTGTTTCCTTGTTCTACAACCTAGTTACCATCGCTCCAGAGGAGAACATTCCAGCTCTGTTGGTCGTTAGCGGACTGCCTGTCGTCAAAAGCATGGCTCAGCGAAAATGGACTGATACTGAGCTTGAGTCTGATCTTGTTACCTTGTCGACAACGCTTCAGGAGGCCCACGACTCCATGTCCACTTTTGACGAGTATGTCACCGAACTTACATCTGGCCGTCTTAGATGGTCGCCGGCCCACAAGTCCATTGACTTTTGGAAGCGAAACGTTGAGCAGTTTAAAGATGACAATTGGAAGTTGTTGAAGGAGCTGGCAAAGGTTATCTCGACTTCGAACGACAACACCGTTCTTGCTGTGGCGAGCAATGATATTGGGCAGGTTATTACTGAGCTTCCTGAGGGCCTCAGAGTGTTGCAGCAGATGGGAACAAAAACGAAGATTATGGAGATGATGGGCCATCCTGACCCGGACGTAAAGTATCAGGCACTAAAGGCTACTCAGGTGTTTGTTGCACGGGCATTCGCGTAATTTTTTTATGAGAGGAACGAAAGAAGTAAATTAGACGTCGCATTGCAGTTAGTGTTGCAGAAAAGTCAATTTAAGCTTATATCGGGATATCGTTATTTATGTGTAAATTTTTGTGTAAATTGCTCGCATTGTAATTGTTGTTTGGTGCCGTCGGCTTGTCGAAATAGAATAATCAAGCTGAACTTTCTAATAATAATCATAGATTAGTTTTTGTATGGTGTGAGTTGTGAAGTAGCGATGATTGACCGAGGCCAAAAAACGGCGATGTTAAACAGTGTGTCATCACTGTAGAACAGCAGAAGCCAACACCGCTCCATGACGTCTGCGCAAACAACGGCGTCATCTAATTCTGCACCGAATAATCTGCGATCTCAGCATATACTCTCCGGATTTGTTTCCGGCTTTACTTCGTCAGTTTTACTTCAGCCGCTTGATCTGCTGAAAACTCGGATTCAGCAATCGCCGTCTTCCACGCTTCACAGCTCATGGCAAGAACTGCTTTCAGATATATCGAATGGGCCAAATACTCGTGATGGAGTATTGACTGCTCTACGGAAGATGTGGAGGGGGACTTTGCCTTCTGTTCTTCGCACGTCAGTAGGCTCTGGCCTTTATTTCTCGACATTGCATTCGATGCGAAGCTATATTCAGCAGCACAGCGCGTCCTCTTCAAGGCCTGCTACACCATCAATGCAAAGATCGTCAGTCCTTCCTCAAATCCAAGGATATGCGAATCTGCTTACCGGCTCATTTGCTCGGGGCGCGGTCGGCTTCGTAATGATGCCCGTAACTGTCCTAAAAGTTCGGTTCGAATCGACTAAATATGCCCATTCCTCGCTATTTCAGACTGCTAAGGCGATCTACAGCGCCCACGGTGTACGCGGCTTCTATTATGGCTTTGGAGCAACTTTTGTGCGAGATGCTCCTTATGCGGGAATTTATGTCTGGCTGTATGAATATATGAAGAGTACTTTGCCTGCTTTCCTTTTGGGGACGCCATTTGCTGGACGGGTGACGACGCAAGATTGCACATCACAAGTCCTGTCATCTCCAGTTTCTGTCGCAGTTAATTCAATTTGCGCTGGAATTGCTGCCACGACTGCTGTCACTGTGACAAATCCATTCGATGCCGTGAAGACCCGCATGCAACTGTTTCCAGATCGATATGGAACGAAGATGTGGGCTGCCTTTGCTGCAGTACTGCGAGAAGAGAATGGAATTAGAGGGCTCTTCGACGGATTAGGCTTGCGTGTTGTGAGGAAGGGGCTAAGTTCCGGCATTGCATGGTGTTTGTACGAAGAGCTTATTAGGCAGTCTTAGCAACAGTACACCGCAGTTCGTCTATCATACCACAAGGCAAGCAAGGAGTTGAACAGCAGCTATGATGGATAATTTAATGTAAACCTTATGGGACATACATCGCACTATGTGACATCTATATACAAATGTTGTTCATCATTACTGTCTACAATCTTGCTGTCGACTTCCTCAAGGACTCGTACTTCGCATGGTACTCTTCTCGGTCTGTAGAATTATAGCGACCGTCTGCGCCACCTGCTCTGGCGAGCAACTTATGCTTTGGCCAGTTCTTCTACTTTCCACATCCACCTTCCCGTCCTTAAGGTACTTGTTTCCAACGACCACGCTAACAGGGAATCCCAGGAACTTAGCGTCTGAGAGCTTCCAACCAAAGCTCTTCTCGTCCCGGTCGTCAATTACGGCCTCGCATCCCGCTTTGTGCAAATCCTGATAGAGTTTAATGGCGAGGTCATCGACCTTTCCAGTGTTGGGTTTCGTAACAATGACCACTTCAAATGGACAAATTGAGACAGGCCATGAAAGCCCTTGATCATCTCTAGTTACCTCGGCAACAGCACTGATAATGCGCGATACTCCAATGCCATAGCATCCCATTTCCATGGTCTTCTTTGTCCCATCTTCTGCGGTGAAGTGCGCTTTTAGTGGCGCGGAGTATTTGGTACTAAGATAGAACGTATGTCCCACCTCCACCGCTCGCGATTCACGTAGCGTGCCATTCGCACAATGAGGACATAGCTCATTCGGGTATGATTCCGGGGCCACTTCGACGCATGGGAATTGGAGAGAGGTTATGCTCCCAATGTTAATAGATACCGGTAGGTCTGGAAGAGAGGATTTCTCAGATACGCGTTCATCAAATATTCGAATCATCCGTTGCAGCATAGGGTCATTGTTTCGCTTAAATTCACCAACAGGATCTAGCACTGACGGGTTGTATGTGGGCAACTCTCTCTTAATCAGATTCTCATTCACGACGCGATCAGGCGGATGGTAGATGACAAGCAAGGTGCCATCTGTAGTGAGTCCGTACTGTACTGCCACAACGTCAGCGCCATAGATGTGCTCTTCCGAGGGATACGACACTGCGACCTCTACGTTCGCAGTGTAGTCACAAGAATCACACGCAATGAGAGTATCCTCACCCACTGGAGTCACAAAATGATACTCATGTGAGAGATCTCCACCAATGGCTCCTGAGTCCGCCTCGGAAACAGCGTACTTGATTCCAATCGTATCAAAGATCAACCGATATGCCATTTGGATTTCCTCATATGTAGCCAACGCCGCTTCAACAGTAGTATCGAAACTGTACAGATCCATCATCAGAAACTCGCGCCCTCGTAGCATCCCTCCGCGAGGCCTCTTTTCGTCCCGGTATTTTCGGCCAATCTGATATAAGCGGAGAGGCAATTGCCGGAAAGAAGATACCTCACGTGACACTAGTGATGTAATTTCTTCTTCGTGGGTGGGAGCTAAGCAAAATTCGGAATCGCTCGAATCTTTGAGCCTGTATAGCTCAGTATTATCCCACCTTCCAGTTTTTCTCCACGCTGAAGGCGGCAACAGCGAAGGAAGAGAAACTTCAGAAGCGCCGACCATGTACATATTTCTATGTATTATCGCAGCGAGTTTGCGTTGCACAAAAGTCCCAAGAGGCAGGAGCGAGTAAACTCCAGCAGATGACTTGCGTATGAAGCCAGCACGAATCAGTAGGTCTGTGGTGGATTCACGTTCGCCTGGCGGGAGTGCAAGGTTGCCCGATGGCAGAAAGAACCTTGAAAGCCGTGGATGCGAGACGGCAGCATGCTGTCATAATGATACTGTCAGCTATGGCCCATAAATACAGCCAGACGATGTCGCTTACGGTAAACGGTCGTGTATTCCATACCGACAACGAGTATGTTATGCCACATTTCGACGGCAGTCTCAGAATTCCAATTCTCTGAGCTGGACGGCAGCTTTTCATTGTCGACTAAAGCACGACTCACAGTTCACGTTTGTCTACACCTAGACCTGGCCAATGATGACCGCAAATCAATAATTGCGCTTCTATTGATTTGCGCTTCTCGTGAGTGGTTTATATACAAATCTCGAGATCCGTACATAAGAAGCATTACCCTACTTTACCCCTATGTCCGCGAGGCAATGCACTTACGGTATATCTCTATGTGCACAGGACCGCGCATGGCAACGGCATGTGGATAATGAATTAAGTTACAAAATCCACATCTCCCTGAGTTAGTCAGCAGTAAGCCATACGGAATATCACGAACGTGCAGTCGACAAATATCCATAGTCACTACTTAAAGATTTTCATGCTTGTTTTGTAACTGCACGGCGATTGCACCTATGGACGCTGAAGAGTGCTTAATAGAGAAGACGGCTGTTGCCGTCAGTGCTTCTATAACTCCGTCGCCTGTTGACGTGGAAGTTGTGCAAAACCTGGTTTCGTCCGAAAACAGCGGGCCATTCATTGCGGCTGGCGGAGATGTCAATGACGCGAGTAGGGAAAACGGAGTACCAACTCAACAACCGGACACCTTCGCAGTAGAAGTCGTTGCCGAGGTTAACCACCACTCTCCATTGCCTACAACATTAGTAGAAGCGACGAAGACTTCATCATCGGAGCAACCCCCGAAGGAGAAAGACATGACAATAGATGATTCTGAGCAAACTATGGCGGTTGAATCAGCTGCCGTAATGTCCACTCATGAGATAGACGTGCCCGCATCTGGGGCCAGCAACGAGGAACCATTTGCGACCATATCTGAAAGAGACGACCTTTTCCAAAGCATATCACGACCAGAACAGTCAGACTTCTTTAGTCAGCTTGCAAGCCAGCAGACAGATATGGACGAGATCTCGAAAGACGTGGTTGACAAAGTAGATTATGCTACCGTGAAAATTGTCGAGCAGTCCGAAGGGCAGCTATGTGAGACAGACGAAACCTCAGTTTCTGATAACGTTGACGTTCGGCACACAGAACCTTCTGCGAATAAGAGTGTGACCGGTAAGCCTGACAGTATATACTGTTCGCCACCAAACGACTGATCAACTCCTAGGTACCATGGAAGAACCTACTATTCCCTTTGGATCTGCAACCCAGGATGACGATTTCTTTTTCACTTCGGGTACGTCCCATCAGAGGGAGCAGCAGGCACCGCAGACGGAGTTTTCTGCATCCGAGCCTGATCCTTCTTTTGATTTCCTGCTAGACGACAACGACTTTCTTTCCGATGATGAAGTAGAGGACAGTTCAGCGCAGAAACAGAAGGCTGTGGAGGGGACCTCTTTGTCATATGCTCCAAATTCCTTTGCTACATCTCTGTACAGTTATGTGCCGCCAACGCCACCTGTCCAACCAAGTGCGCCTCCGAAACCCAAAGCTTTTTTTGAAGATTTACCTGCGGTATCAAATCCGAAAATAGTGCGTCGCATTGATCAGTTTGTGCACCATGCGGTTCCACCAAATGAACACATCCTGCCACCGCCTCCTACAGATCTATATGACAAACCACCACTTGCTACTCCTTACGCTGCTCTGGCAGCATCTGGGAACGCGTACGATCAACCAGTAATTTCCAGTATGAGCGGGTCAGCGCCACCGGTAAATAAAGGATACACGTCACAACCAGCTGCGGACGCATATGCTGCATTACCACCATCATCGAGCTCACACACGGATTCTCCACAAAAAAGCACGTTTGCGAGGTCAACTGCGTCGGACGCTTACGATCCGCCGTTCATGCCCGCCCCATTCGTCGCTCCGCGGCGGGCGTCCAGTGCATATAGTCCGCATCTTGTCCTTCAGCCAAAATCACCTCAAACGCAGTTTGCCGTACCGCGCACTGTACCTCCGTCGACGACGTATGATCTGACTAATCATGCTCCTACTCCGTCGAAGTATACGACTGTGGCTCCTACTGTCTTCCATCCACCAAGACCAATATCACCGAACGCGCCGCCTGTCGTGTCCTCTTTTGCTGACACAGATTCTCCTTTAATTCCGAAAGCTATCTCGGCGTATGCTTCGCCGGGTAGCGCGCCCGCAGCTCGCCCGGTTACCACGTCATATGCTCCACATGCTGCAAATGCATACGGAGTAGGTCAACCCCCTACGGCTTTTGCATTTGCCTCAACTGAAGGGTATGCATTACCACCGCCTAAAACGGCCACGTATCCTTCTACATCCCCCCCCGTAGGTCCCCATATGTACTCGAATATTCCGCCAACTGCTCAGCCCAAGTCTGCTTCTGTCCCGCCACCTGTTGTGGCCGCAGTGCCACCGCCAATGGCACTGGCTGGAAAGAGGACCAGTTCACATGCACTCCCATCACGAAACGCTTATTCTCCGCCACCAGAGCAACAGCCATCTGCCTTCACTTCGCCAATTCAATCCGATACGTATTCGATGGCCACACCGAATTCGCATCTACAGTCGCAGGTTCTACTGTCATCGCATCTGGCATCGTCGCCGCCACAATCCTACCCAGCGCCTCGGAGTGTAGCCCCATCGCCTCGTTTGCCGAAGTCCTTGACACCCGAGCCGCACCCTCTTATGTCCTGGAGTTCAAGCGGAAAGTTGGTCACTATCTTCCCATCGAAGAATCCTAATCTTGGATACGCAGCTACGAATCTTGATTTCGTGAGTTCGACGATCAACGTGCACAACGCCAAGGACGTCATGCACGGGCTGTCAACGGACATTAATATGGCGAAGTTCCCCGGCCCAATATGCACAGTAGGAGCAAAGAGTGCAAATAAGTCGAAGAAGAAGGATGTGCTGAAGTGGATGGACGAAAAGATCCAGACTCTGGAACAACAGATTTATGAGTCTCTTGGTGCCGAAGCGAAGATTATGGCTGAGGATAATCTTGCACTCTGGAAGTGTGTTCGAATAGTTTTGGATAACGATGGCGAATTGGATACCACGGCAACCGAGACTCGTAAGGCCATCAGACAGGCATTGACCCCTGAACAGGTTGGATCCACATCTCCAGACGAAATGGCAACAACAACGTTTACCAGTGCGAGTGATATATATCAGAGACACATCAGGTCGACTAGTAATGGATCTGCGGGTGGACCTAACATTGCTGAACCCGAGTGTGTGGACGCCATTTCTCGCGTGGGCAAGCTACTTCTCAAAGGTGACCGAGAAGGAGCTGTGGCTTTGGCTTTGGACAATCGTCTTTGGGCTCATGCCTTGCTTATTGCGAGTACGATTAGTAAAGAGAAATGGAAAGACGCTGCAAGGGAGTTTATTCGCGCTGACGTGTTGGCGTTGAATACAGCGGACGCATGCAGTCTCGCTGCTGTCTATGGAGTTTTCGCCGGATGTGGAGAGGAAGCTGGTATGCTGGTTAAGTTTTCCTCACTGATAACTGCTAACTTTGTCCTCAGTGGACGCTTTTCTACCCCCGGGAGTAACGCTATCCCTTGTCGCTGCTAATGCTTTACCCCAGCAATCACTTCCGCAACTAACCAGGTGGCGAGAGACTCTGACAATGATCTTATTGAATCGCTCTAGTGATGACATCGATGCAATTATTTCTCTGGGAAAGTTGTTAGCTAGCTACGGGCACACATATGCCGCTCATACTTGTTATATATTTGCTAGGCCGCGTATTGTGCTCGGAGGCACGGAATACTTTACGTTACTTGGCGGTGATTACGCGCGACATTCTTCGTCATTCGCTAAGAACCTTGATGTGATCATCCTTAGCGAAATATATGAGCTAGCGATATCGTTGGGACCTAATGCCGGGCAAAATACTGTCTTCCCACATTTGCAGTTATTTAAGTACCAGCATGCTCTTATACTTGCGGAAAATGGTTTCGTGTCAGAAGCGCGGAAATATCTGGAGCAGATTGGAACTGCGATTAAAGCCACGTCGAAGACGTCCTTCGTATACGATGCTGCGTTTATTCAGAGTGTTAGAGAGTTGTCTCAAAGACTCTCAGAGACACCAGCCGCGGAATCTCGTTGGTTGGGTGGCATGCTTGGTAAGCCATCACTTGGTAACATGTGGGGAAATTTTGACAAGAAGCTGGCCCAATTTGTTGCAGGTGATGACGAGGATCCATCTTTTACCGCCCAGGGTGGTGATATTTCTACGGATGGCAGGTTCCGGAAGCTGGCTCACAGTCCTGGCCTGTCGCGGCAGCAGTCAACCACGGATGTGGCTGGATTATATAAGTCTACACAGCCATTGTCTGGTCTTGGGCCCTCCTATACTCCGCCTACGACTGGAAGTGTAGGATTGTACAACTCCAGATCATATGGATCATCTCCCTCGTCGGCTCGAACGTCGCTCTATGTGCCACAGAATGATGGTTACGGCAATTCGATAGAAACTTCTGGATTGTATGCTCCTCAAGTCTCGAATCCACATGCACTGATTCGAGGGCAGACCTCCTCTCCATATACCCCTTCGCCGTACGCTCCAGGAACCGACAGCGCAAGGTCATCTTACACTCCGCCGACTTCGTCGTACGACTCTCTGGCGACGTCCTATGAGCCCCAAACAATGTCTCATGAATCTGTGAAGAGATCCTATGAGCCACCATATTCTACCTATGGTCCTTTGGCGTATGAGCCACTTGAGATATCACATGAACCACCAACAACGTCTCTAGCCTCGTCGGTCGTTGGAGCGAACGATCATCCATCTCATGCCCAGCCAAATTCATATGGATATGAGCCACCGACAAACTCAATGTCGATTGGGTATGAACTAACAACGGTGGATATGCAGGACGGCGAGGGTGGAGAACAAGCTGATGTGCTACCGGCTAACGAAGTCACATTTGGGAGCTACATGCCCCCTGAGCGGAATGAGCCAAGTTATGAGTCACAGGGGGGCGTCAATATTAACCCAAGAGACGACCATTTTGATGACGAGGACGATTTGGGCTTGGGAAACAGTGCTCTCAGGCAGCAGAGGACGCTGGTTCATAGTGGACCACCAGGGAGTGATAATACGGCTGATGACAAGAAGGACGAAGACAATACGGAAGAAGTGAAAGGTGAGATATCATAGACTCAGCTGTGTGACGGTAGGCTAATTGTCTGTTAGAGGAAAAGGCGCCATCTAAAGGGTGGTTCTCTTGGTTGCATCGTGGTGGATCGAACCAAGAGGACAAACCGAAGGCCGTTCGCGCGAAATTGGGAGAAGGAATGCAATTTGTTTATGATAAGGAATTGAAAAAATGGGTTAATCCAAATGTGTGTATATTTCTCTCCGCGACATATTGTTATTGGCGCTAACATGGATATAGGATCCCGATGCAGGCAAGCAACCGCCACCGCCACCGCCTCCGCCGAAGAGTAAGGCTCCAACTCCAGCTTCCACGGCCAGTAGTACAGCGACGTCGACGCCATCGCCGGCGCGGCCACCGGTATCGGCGCCGACAACTCCCATGACGGCCCCCTTCGGCGCGCCACCATCAAACTCAGCGGGTCCAACATCCGGAACTCCCCCTCCTTCTTTGTCAGCATCTTCTACTAGAGGAGCTCCGATCACCGGTATGCCATCATTGACAGGCTTGCCTGAACCACCAGTAGGAGCAACTCGGCGCGGAAAGAAGAGACCACAGTATATTCCTCCACCAACTTTCTAAACGAGCACTGGATGCGGAACGTATTGACATAGGCATGTACTTTAATTAATCGTTTTTGCATTATCCATGATTTTTGTGTCTAAATTTGAGCAATTACTATCGTAGTTGATGCATTTGATTGCCATGACTGTAAAGTATGATTGCTGGCCAGATGATTGATCATATTGTGAGTGATTCTATAATGTCGTAGAGAGAGATTCATTGCCTGAACAAAACAACTATTGTGTACCAAAATCGCAACGGAGTTGAAATTATGTATTAAGGACTGTAAATTTACATATCTGGAACGCCAACCGATGACTAATTGCAACTTAAAAAAATACACAAGTCTGCTCACTACACAAGTTCCCAGCAATGGCTTCTCTGAAACTAACGTAACTTTTGTATATAGCCCTGCTGAATCAATCGCTCGACGTCGCCTTGACGCACATAGAACTGACTATTCTTAGTAAGTGCAATTAAGCTCGAAACACGCGTTAGCCAGAAGTGAACTACAATACAGTATCGCAGTCAATCAGCTCACCCATATTCAGTTTGAATTTCACCGGCATCTTTTAGTACCCGGACGTCGATGAACAGATCCCTTGGGGGCTCCATTGATCCCGTTAAATCCACATCCGTCCACTCGCCTTTCAATTCAGCCAGTGCGTCTCCGTACCCTCTAAAATACTCTTCCTCATCTGGATGCCATCCTGACGCAACTGATGGACGCTCACTGAGCGCGACTTCGTCCTCTGTGTCGTCTTCAATGCCTATACTTGTTGTCTCCAAACCAGACCAAACCAAGGCCTCCAGCCTCTGTGCCCTTAAGGCGTGATATGCTAGCAAACACCGTTTATTTCTCCGCATACATATCTGAAGCACAAATATTGCACAGGATAAGCGTCTGTCTTGTGAAGCGCGAAAGTTGGGGCCCTGTTGGTCGAGCAGTATCTTCACATCCCGTTGGAGGTCGCGAATCTCTCGAATGATTGAGTTGACAAGGTCGGTCTGGTATGACGGCAGCACGTCTAACGACTGAGTCCGTTTCGAGTCCTGAATTAATTTTGCTGCGAGATCGCCGTACATTGTTGCGCGTGAAATTTGAATTTGATTTACAATGTGCCACGATGAACTCGTAAACTCACGCGTCGGTCGGTGTCGCGTTTCGTGATCAATGCTTAGAGCATCAGGGTTCGGGCAAGGTTCGGAAATGATCGAGAGCCTTAGCGCAGAGCTCGATGAAAACTCTGTTAATGGATTTTAGGAAGCCAAGGATGGGACATTTCGGGCCTGTATGATCGAGTTAAGATTTTGCATTAACTAATGACAGAGCAATTTTTAATTCTAGGTGAATGAGAGAGTACGAAATTCACCGATCTAAAAGCTTGTTGGAGAATGGAACGGTAGACGATTCAATCAGAGATAGGAATACAATTTCAACTGGTGCAACGATTCATTCAGCATGTCAATGACGGCGGAGCCAAAGCATACACTTCTACAGCAACGAGACTCGTTTGAGCTCGCCTCTCTTGTCTCGTCGAGTTCAAACGGGGGTGACGACAACACTATGTCATCGAGAGGCTCAATAGACAGACTATCAAATCTTGACTATGAAGACCACGAGCAGTTTAATCAGCAGCTCTCGTTTGACAGTTTGCGACGACAGTCATACGGTGGATCTTTATTTGACTACGGCGATCGTTTATATCCGCTTGCTGCGAGTGCAGACACCGGAGATGGGGCATTGCCGCTAGAAAAACAGAAGCGCCTGGGCATATTGAATGGGCTGGGTCTCGTTATAGGAGTGCAGATCGGGTATGCTGTTTTTGAATCATTTATAAATTATGCAGTTGTTAATAATTTGTTGTAGCTCTGGTATCTTCTCATCGCCAAGTCAGGTCGATGCGCAAGCCGGATCTCCTGGCGCTTCGCTATTGGTGTGGTTAGTGGCAGGAATACTAGCGTGGACGGGTGCAGCCTCATATGCTGAACTTGGAACGGCTATTCCATTGAACGGCGGCGCTCAAGCATATTTGCATCACATTTTTGGTCCGCTTCCAGCATTTTTGTTTGCATGGACTGCAGTGACAGTCTTGAAGCCGGGCAGTATGGCAATTATTGCGATCGTATTTGCGGAATATATTGGTCGACTGATTTTCTCGCATGGGGCGCCGGCTACTACAGCAGATAGTGCGTCCGCACAAGAAGACGAATACTCGCCAGTCTGGTTCAATAAAACGGTTGCCGTTGCTGGTGTCCTACTTGTTACCATTCTCAATGCAATTAGCACGAAGTTGGGCACGCGAACCGGAGATATATTTTTGTTTCTAAAGATATCGTCTCTTGTCGCCATTACGGTAATTGGTTTGATTGTTTTGGTATTTCATAAAGGCGCAGGCAATTTCTCAGATGGTTGGTTTGCCGGGTCGTCGTCGTCATTGGGAAGTTATGCTATTGCGTTATACGCCGGGCTCTGGGCATTTGATGGCTGGGATAATTTGAACTATGTCGCTGCAGAGATGAAAAACCCAAGCAAAGATTTACCGCTTGTGATTCACATCGCAATGCCCATTGTTATTACATGCTATTTGACCGCGAATCTGGCTTACTATGCAGTTCTACCAAGTTTGGAATTGCAGAAGTCAAGTACGATTGCGTTAGCGTTCGGAGAACGGGTCTTTGGACGCGTGGGGGCAATTGTGTTTACAGTATGCGTCGCTTTATCCTGTTTCGGCGCATTGAATGCTGTTGCATTCACTTCAGCACGGTTAGTGTACGTCTCCGGCAAAGATGGATTTCTTCCTACACGGTTTGGAAAAGTTAACAAGAAGACGGACACACCTATAAACGCGCTATTACTGCAGGCGGCGTTCACGGTTGTGTTTGTCTTAGTTGGGGAGTTTAAGAATTTGTTAACATTCTATGGTGAGTAACTGTTTGTTGTCGCTGTAGACATGGGCTAACGTCTTTCAGGCGTTGCCGGCTATTTGTTCTACTTCCTTACAGTCTTGGGGGTGATCGTACTGAGAGCGCGAGAGCCTGATCTCGATCGGCCTTACAAGACATTCATATTGACCCCGATAACGTTCTGTTGCGTTGCCTTATTCCTTATATCCAGAGGAGTTTTCTCTGCGCCGCTAGAGGCTTCGTTTGTAGCTCTTTTCGTCATGGCCGGTGTTCCAATATATTATTGGCGTGCTGGGGGTGGACTATACAAGATGCCTGTGCTGGGCGGATTTTTCAGGCCGACGATACAGCACAATGATGGCACTACGGGGTACATTGGGGCCCTTAATTGAAAATTGCACATTAGTTTTTGGAATGGTCATGGTGCATTTCTTAGATTTGTACCAGTCTAGTTATGAATTTTTTGGCGACATTGACAATGTGCAATTCCCAGTAGTGGCTGAAACTAATATGATCACTACCAAACAGAATGGATAAACACAACGCAAAACATACCAAGTAAAATGTTTGTTATACAAAAAAGTGCGCCAAGACTAAAAATGCAAACACTATTCTCTGTCGTAGGAAACAACGACTACTTAATCTCGCCAACAAATAATTTCCTTGATACATCGCCATCGTCTTTCTTTGGCTCGCCAACTCCGACCTGTCGCAACATCTTTTGCACCCACGCTTTCTTCTCACTCGACATCTTTCCTTTCTCCATTGAACCTACAGGGCCAGCCATACCAAGAGGTGTAGGTGTATTGCTAGTGCTACCGTTAGAGCTGGCACTTCTGCCCGATCCCCCTGTCCCAGCACTCAACACGGGAATTTTTGACCCAGAACCAGGAGTCGAGGATCGCGTACCTAGAGGGGTGTTATTTGTCGGCATCCTATCCATTTGTTTGCGATCGCGCCTCGACGACGGTGATAACGTTGAATTCGGCGTACCCGGACTGGCGGCATTTAGCAGAGCACCGTTGGAGGCGTGATAGAGAATGTAATTGCTGAGCCATTCGGCGAGATCCGTCCATCCTCCTCCAACGCGAACCATAACCCTTTCGGCAATAATGCGAACCCAGATAATCTGAGGCGGCGCGTTCGGACGCTGCAGCACGTATTTCCGAGTTTGACCGTACCCGGCTTCTTTGAGCGACGAGCCCGTGCTGGCCGTCATAAGCTTATATGCGCTGGACTTGGAGACGGATGCCGGGGATTGTTCGACAGGCTCAATATTGAGATTACTTCCAGACAATGTAGTAAGTATATGCTGAATCTTCAGATCGAGACTGCGTTGCGACGACATTGGAACAGAGTCTTCGGACGTCTTAGCTGTCGCAAGAGTACCTCGAAGTGATGATACGTCAACGGATTGACGCTTTGGATCATTCGCGTCTAGTTCTACTGATGGCGAGGACGAGCTATGAGCGTGGCCGGAAAGCACGTTGCGGCCGCGGTACCGATCTTTAGCCAGAATCTCGTCCTCTAATCGATTGCGCTGTTGAAGCGGAGATTCCTCGTCGATGGTATTGATATCAAACTCCTGAGTGGCCGACATTGAAGAAGGAGAGTGAGTGCCACTGTAATGCAGGGGACTGAATGACGAACTATCGGTGCTGTGCCGGTAAACACGGTCAAGATCGAGCGCAACGCCGACGTCTGTAGTCTCTAATGTTCCCACTGGAGAAGTCAGGCGAGGAATTTGACTCAGCGGTGAGAGTGCGCATGGCGTTTCAAGAGTATCCGCAGGCGATTCCTTTTCGTGTACGACACCCATACGGTTGGAAAATGGCGAAGCGGCGGTGGTGGCAACTGACGATGTTCGTGTATGTACAGACAGGTCTGCTGTGGTGTCAGTATTGTATCCGTCGGCTGAGCTTTCCGTCGAGATTATACTTGAGGGTCTTAGCGCAACGGGTTGTGGGATTACGTGCGGATGGGTCGCGTATGCAGTCTCCAGCTCTTCCGTGTCTTCCTTCGACAGAAGCCTTTCCCCATCCTTACTGTCTGGCACTTCCGCCGCGGACAATTGAAGGTCAACCTGCTCTTGCTTATGTAGTCTCTTTGCCTCAACCTGACGTGCAATTATGGACTCCTCCTCCAGTTCTTGCCGACGAGTCAACTCCTCAACGTGCGACTTTTCTGCTTCAATCGACAGTCGAATTCTTTCCGCCTCCCACTCCGCAGCCTGGGCGTCGGCACCTGCATCTGTCTCCATGTTGCCAGTCTCTGTTTCAAAATCGAATTTGTCTTCAATCCCAGGTTCGGCGTCGGGAACAGCTGCACTGACGACATGCTCTTCCATACTCTCTACCTCATCAATCCAGCTCTCAGGGACAGGTTCACGCGACAATTCGATTAGATCGTCTAAAATGGAGCCTGCTTTCTGAACCCTTGCCGTTGCGTCATCACATGAGCTTAGCCTCACAGCGGCAAGCTCCTCTCGGACTAATAAATTCAGGCGAGAGACGTCTGCTCGATTCTTATATGTGACCAATAGCAGCTCAAAGGTGGACAGAGTAGTTAACAGCCGAAACGTAAGTGCTGTGAGCAATGCTTCGGCATCCGTTGCATGTGAACGTAGAGCTAGTTCCGTATTATTGTCTGCTGACCTGAATTTTATACTATTGACAAACTTACATAAAACTGTTTGCTTTAACTTTTCGACATCGTCTGCATGTGCCTCCGACTGCATGACATCGCATCGCCTCTCAAACTCTGCTATAGCAGACTCTGTACAGAGATCCTCCCAATCGCACTTCCATGCCTTCATCTGCTCTATCTGAGCGCTAACGTGCTCAAGCATTTCCGAAGCTTGAACAATGTGCCCGTTAAGCTCGGAAGTTTGAGGTGCTGAGCCAAGGAGGCGTCTGATTTCGCAAGAGGGAAGACTGGCCGCGCGTAGAATTGCTTCCGGATCTGAATCTTGTAGAAGAAAAGCTGACTTGAAGTGGTGCATATTCGCCTGCTTATCTAATTCCGCGGGGGGGCAAAAGTCGAAAACTAATAGCCTGCCGAGAAAGGAAAGTATGAGCGGATTGCTGCTAAGTCATGGTATGACATCACTCCATTAAAGCCACACAAATGCAATTGCGACCATGAGTGTCCTATTGGCGAATGGACTATATTTCCCAACGAGCGCACAATAGAGAAAGTTGCAAAGCGTGCGGATCGCAGTGGGCAGATATTGAATTGCGTCAATGCCGCGGCTGGCATGCTTTCCTCCTTAGTAGCCCTAATCCAGAGCCGCAGGAAGAAAAGAGGATCTGTAACTGAATCGAAGGCATTCCTCGCAGCCATAACACAGAATGCAATGTAGTAATATTCTCCGTATTTTTGATTCCATTATCAATAAGTTTTGATAATTGCCAGTGTTTGCTATATGCCTATATGAAGTTTAATGTTGGACACGATGAATTGCAATGATCGCGAGGTGGTGTGCAGACAACCCTAACCCGCACTGATAACCTATTGCGCCGGACCTGTGGCGTTTCAAGGGTTCTGTGCGTCAACGTGATAGCGATCAAGATCAAATCTGGAACACTAACGGAACTCAGCACCATCAGAAGTAGAAAGAGGTAGAACTAATAAGCGGCAAGTACTTAAGTGGCGTTCACGGCCTCCGATGCGGATTCTTAGAGATGGCCGCAGGGTTCCGACGGAGAACGAGAAGTCGGATCCGCAGCCACCTTCTACACCGCTTGCTGACGATGGCCACAAACGGAAGTCTTCCGGACTGCGGAATCGATCTGCTACTTCATCTCCGTCAGATCGACGATCTATTAGACGAGAACGTCGGAAAACGAGGTCAAGGAATGTCCATCACGATACGGAAGACAATGACGACGACACCGCAGAACCTCCTTCTCCGGCGCTCGGAGCTAAAGCGCGACAGGGAATCCTCCAATCGCGATTAGCGGGAGAGGAAAATCGCTATTTCGAAGTTAGTGTTGTGCCGTTGTTGCTCAGGAGTACAACTCTTGCTAATCTCTCTTTAGACAAACTTAGGTGCGACAGCGTCTGTGGATGTGAACAACGACTCGGAGCCACGCCTACGACATCAAAGTAGAACGACACGAAATTCGACTACTTCAGACCTGGAGTCTTCCTTTCTAACTAATATACCATCGAAGTTGAATGCAATTGCAAATTCTGAACGACGAGGTCGTCGTGTCGTGCAAAGAAATGCAAACGCTTCTATGACCGACTTTATGCATGATCCAGCTGTCCACTCCTCCGAAAGGGTGCAATCAGTGCAGCGAAGCGAAGGGCCGATAACTACTAGTGTATTACACGCTGCAGCACGTACTGAGATCGCAGCTGAGGAATCAGCGCAAACCTCTCATACAAACCTAAGGCGAACAGGGCGAGTAACCAAACCTCGCAATCCGACTCTTGAGGACATGCAAAAGGATCAGAACCAATGTGAGAGTATACGATGTCGAACACCTGTGTCTTCAAAGCGCACGAGAGGTATCAGGGAGCTCCAGGATTTGTTTTCTGAAGAAGACGAGGACTTATCTTCTGGTTTATCCGATCCGGACGAAGTTATTCTCAATGATCCGGACATGATGGTGATCTTATTTACACCGCGCGAATCAGAGCCTGCGTTGGGGGATGGTAGGAATGTAAGACATCTCTCTTCTTGCGATGCTGAATCTCAACATTATTCATACTCCAGCGACACTTCTTACTCGGATCGGAAAAGGAGTGAGCCCCGACGCATGTCAAGCAAGCCAGTAGTTGTTAGGACTCAACATCGCAAGAGCAAACGGATCTTGGGCTCATATAACCGGAATGTCGAAGTCGATCGCCTTCCTAAAAAATCTCGCATTGGTGATAGAAGGCAAGGCAAATCCGATGCTTCGACTGACAGTGTGGACTTCAAAGCTTCCGTTGAATCGAAAGCGGAACAGTTAGAAGACAGCAATAACGAACCCGACTCCTATGTACTTGGGAAGGCCAATGCGAAATTAGATACTGAATTTGAGCATATGAGTGCCGCGATAGTAGAACAAGGACACATGGTCGATACTCGAGACAAGCACGCTCATCCTCGACATAAGTCGGATGAGGAGGAAGAACTGCCTCCAACGCAATTAATTGATGACGAGAATGTATGGTTACCACCTACTCAACTAGTTCATTGTGTTTCTTCGCGCAGCCCGAGTGGTGTAGACGCTGTGAAAGCTCCAAAAGTGTCAATGTTGTCGTCTGTTCAATCCTTCGAGTCTCTCGCCTTGATACCACCTATCCCATCTCGACATGCTACAATATCGGTATCATCTTCCATTGCGAAACAGCATTCGACAGAAGCTACTGAGCAGCTTCGTACGGGTGGAGAAATTAGCTTTGACAACTACGCTACATTCCTTGCTGAACTGGATCATGAATTTCCGGAGCATCAAGCTCAGATCCAGCAATCACAGAAGAGGAATTATAGCAGTAGGGCCAATCTACATTTGGAGGATGTGCAGTACCAGTCTCTTGAGCGGTCAGATGAGGAGGACGCCAATGATCAAGAATATATTTTAAGGGAAGAGGCTAGAATTCAGAGTCGGGATCATCTAGAGTCGCAGCCCCAGATTCCAATTCTTGATGCAACTGAGGAATCGAACCGCATGCAAGCCATGGCTAGAGAAACGATACATACTCTGCAAGGCTTGGGTCCGCATGTACGGTTCGGCGACAAAGTTGTTATGAGCGATCAGCTAGATATGATAGACGAAATCCAAGCAGGTCAAACGCCAAAGCAACACAATACGCATTTTCTTTCTGAGACTCGCATTTCACAGACAAATATCCAGATTTTGCCTCCAGAATCGTCACAGCTACGAGAAAGACGGATAAGGAAGAGCAGGGCTATTCCGATAGCACCCTCAGGAGCGCCTACAGAAGACGATAGCTTTGTTCCCGATAGTCCTTTACAAGTGACGAAAAATACCACAACCAACGAAGAGACTGGCGGAAGAAAAATGTCTGATGCTTCTGTAGTCCAGCGTGTCTCTGCATATTATGCCGACAGTGAGTCTGACATATCCGCAGTCTCGGACTCGTTGCCGAGTACTCAGGCAATCCGGCTGGAGTCCACAATAACTACTCAGGCTCGAGAGTTTTCCGATGAACTTACTGTGAATAAGCCATTCGCAGATCTCCATTGTTCACCAGAAGCGTCGTCGGCCATAGCATTGACAGAGACACAACCTATTGTTGAAATACCTGATTCTCAATCAGCGACGTCGTCGTTATCGGCATTGGAGTGCCAACCTGTAATCCAGGACATGGAGCCAGGCGGTCAATTCGTTGTCAGTCCACAGCCATACAGGCCTCCTTCGATGTCAACGATTGGAATATCTGACAGAGGGCCGAAAGCTATTATAGAAGCCTACAGCGACCATGATTCAGTGATGTCGCGACCGTCATACGAGACAGATGGCGAAGTTAACATTCAATCAAATGAATCTGCACCAGACAACACAGCCGAACACGTAGCTGGGAGCGAAGAAGAAGGAAGGACTAATGATCGCGCGTCGTTGCGGCGTTCTTCGCGACAAAGACGGCCACCGAGACATCTCTCACCAAAGCCAGTCGTGCTATCTACAGCTAGAAAGACTCGCACGGCAGATAAATTTTCGCCTGAGTATTTACTCAATAATCCAAAGTCGGCATTAGTTGATATTCCTGACTTGTCGGTATGCATGGATGCTTTTGATATTGATCAAAAACGTTCTAACGAATTGTAGATGTTTGTCAACGAAGATGCCTTCCGAAGGCTTCCTATCAACGATCGCCGAGAAATCATGCAATACATTCTACCAATCGACCGCTCGTCTTCCACTTCTCCCGTTCCAGACTTCTTCAGGAGCGTTGTGATACAAGATGCTGCAAGACAGCTACAAACTGATATCGCACTTGGCAGATATACTAAGTCATATGCTGAGGAATACAATCGTGCAATAGTGGCTATAGCCAACGGCGAAGCTGACGAATACAAGGATGGCCAGTTTGAGTTGTGGTGGGGCCAAAAGGCGAGGGGTATAGATGTCGAGTGAGCAAGACGGCTCTGTGTTACCAAGTCACAAATATTTGACAATTAATTTCATGTAGTAATAGTAATGCTATTATTCACTAGCAATAACAAAAAGTGACTAGAGCCAGCATGCGGTAATGTCACAGACTAGACCCTTCTGGACTGTTCGTAGTCTACGATATCTCTGTCGTAAGGTTATCTGATGTATGGGCCTGCTTAAGCTGTTCGTCAATGACATCCGGTACATTCCCTCCGTCACAGCTACTTAAGGGTTAAGATGTTCATGTAATTATGGATTAAGGTCGCAATTTCACTGCTGATTAACATCACTATCTAATGAATATGCACATTGCACGCGCTGAAAGACATAGGCAGGCCTTCTAGATTCAGACGCGTTTACATAAGGGCCACCATTAACCTGTTTGCTTGCGCACCCCTCCTGCAGTGTATGCAACTAGCGAACGCATGCCATTAATTAACATACGCTATATTATAATACTAATAAAACATCTTACTACACGAAAAACGAAATAAAACGCCCAAAACACAAGGAAAATGGAAGTGAAAAATGAATATTTTACTTCGAATGCATTTCAGCCCCAAAAGTTCATCCACCCACATACACCTACGCGCTATCGTCATTCATTGGTACCACCGGTACCAACATGGTTACAGCATCAAAGCCAATCAACGACAAGAATCTCAAGAAGAAAGCAAAAGACAATACCCACCCCGCTTATATGTCGTCTAAAATGCAAAAACCTCAAAAACAAAACTACTCTCAGATGTCTTGTATGTATTTGTGTAGAGTTGGCGCCTTCATTTCAGAAACATATATCTTGTAGACCGGTTCCAAGAATAAAAAAGTGTGATAGATACAAAAAAGGCTCTACATTGTAGCACGCGTCTGCAGAGCGTTTATCGCTGTCGGACCTTCGCGTATGTTGGAGGTCTTACACGGCGCGTGATAACCTTGACAAGCCAGATCGGGACCAACGCTGCTGCCGTCGCAACTGTCGTTTTCCAGAAGAAGGGACCAGTGATGATATAGTGTAAGTCTACATATGTTAGCGGAAGCTTCGTGAACGAAAGCAGATACGCACCATAGTAATCTCCAAGGAACGGCAGAGATGCAATATAAGCGCCAACAGTGACAATCTCAGTCGCAAGCATGATCTTGTTCCACGTGATAATTTCCATGGCGACCATCAACAGCTCATTCAAAAACAAGGCCGTGAAGCTGACTGACACCATCATCTTGAACACAGCCATATCAAGACCAACCAGAATCTGCGCAATGCCTTGTATTATAGCACCCTGATAGACTGAAATGAGAACCCAGATAAAAAAAGTTAAGTAAGACAGCGAGCGGCCCTCCGTCAACTCCTTATAGAGTTCAGGATACATCTCTGCTAGGTCCTCGTCGACGTCGCGATCCAGGACCATAGAGAAGACAGGCATCATTGTGTAGATTGTGGCATAACCAACAAGTAGTAGACCCTGGTAAAGCGCCAGCGGCTCGAATGATGACGAGATCGAGTAAACAGCCTGCGCAACAGAAATAATTAGGCCACGGTGGATAATAAACTGCGCCAGCTTAGCCGACTGTTTATACGAATTTCGACCGTGCCAGACGAGAAGTTTAGTGAGATAGCAGAACTGCAAAATCGAGAAATCCGCAGCAAGGGAAGCCTGGCGTCCTTCTTTTCCAACGATACCGACTCCTACATCGGCCGCTTGAATCATGCTGACATCGTTACCACCGTCACCGATGCAGCAAACGCGCTTCTTTGTCCACGTCTTGATTAGCTTCGCGACCTCAGCTTTCTGCGTGGGTGAACATCGGCAGGCGATAACAGCCGGAAGAGTCACAGCGACCTCAATAAATTCCTTCCTATAGACTTCCAAAAATAACGAAAGGGATTCACCATCGATAAGCAAGCAGCAATCGCCTTTGGTACGGAGATACTCCAACTGATCGAAGGCTATTTCATTTCGTGTCATTCCGGCGATGGTATGTATGTACTGGCCCCTAGGAACTAGCTTCGCAGATACGGCAACGCATCGTGCGGTTTCAACTTTATCGCCTGTCAACATCCAGATTTTGATGCCTGCATTTCGCAGCAATTCCAACGACTGCTTAACATTTTCCTGCAGCTTATCTTCGACACCTGTAAGGCCTAGCAATTCCAAATCCTTCTCAAGATATTCCGAAACGACACGGAGCATCTCGCTATCACGGTCTTTCATAACCAAAGATGCAGCAGTATATTTCTCCAAGAAGACGTTATATGCCTCAGTCGTAAGTTTCTTGCGCCCGATAACCAATGTTCGCAGACCTTCGCGGGCCATATTTCCAGTCTCTTCCTCAAGCCAGTCGTTCTTCTGTACGATGCGAGCCATAATGCTATCAGCGCCCTTCAAGAAAAACCAGATCTCATCCTTTACTGAGTCGCGTACGACGATACCCATTCGCTTGGTTTCGGATGAGAATGGAAAAATCTGTAAAATTTCAAGACGTTGCTCTGCTTTTGAAGTGGCGTATGTCAAAGCAATCGATGTGCGATCACGTCTCGCGAGCGTCAGTCCTACAGACTCAGTCCATTTGACGATGGCAATCTCATCGGGCGAAGCGGCCTGATATGACGACTCACCATCCTCGTAGACCGGAGTGACATTGTGGCATACGGCCAAGGCAAACACCAGATCGCGGACGCGCACGCCAATGTCACGACGGGAACGGGTGTGTTGAGCTGAACCAGAGACATATGCAGCAACTTCGTCCATCGCCTCGCCAGCGTATGAAACAGTTCCAACATGAATCTTCTTGAGTTCCATATCGTTCTGAGTCAGCGTACCAGTCTTGTCGGTAAGGAGGTATTCGATTCGGCCAAGGTCCTCCGGGATGGTGGAGGTACGCACGATAGTTTCCGGTATCGACTTGTCATGCTCGATAAGATACGCGTAGATAGACTTGCCAAGATCGAGATTGACGCGGAGCGAAACCGGAATGATGGATGAGAAAAGAACTAGGAAGCGGAAAATTGATATGTACCACTGTCCGCGAAAACCGGACAATCCAACCAACAACAGCGATAACAAGAACACGCAGATGCACAGGATCTTAGAAAGACTGTTTATTTCGAGCTCAAGCAGACCAACCTTTGCGCGAGCCTTGGACGTATTCATGGCCTGTCTGGTTTCACTACCGGTGTAAATGACACAGCCAATGGCGTGACCAGACGCGAGTACCGTGTTGGCCCAAAGCGTGTTGTCGATCGATAGCGGGAGGTTTGCCGAGTCGAGCGATATGCGACCGAGGAAGGAGTGAATGGATTTCGATGGAGCAGTGGCCATTATTTGTATTGATGACATCGTCTCGTCTAGAAGGGACTGGGTAAGAGGGCACGCGATCCTATTCGGTCAGCCGGTAACGCACCACAATAATAGGTATTAACCAAACAATTACCTCAGCTTCCAATCCGTCTCACCATCCAGCTGGTCCGTACGGATGAATGTCTCTCCATTAGCTTCGGACGACTTCAAAAGGATCATATCTGCGGGAACTCGTTGATCTTTTTTAATAAATACCAAGTCGCCGACTTTCAGGTCCCTCGCACGCACAAAATCAACTTTACCAACAACCTCATAGCCCTCCTTATTGGCTTCAGCATCTCGTCGTCGTCGCGCAATGTCATCAAGGGCTTCTTTGCTCATAGTGACGAAAAGGACGAATACCAGCGGCAAGACATATGATGAGAGATACCCTATCCGGAGAGAAGGCACAATCTGGGAAAGCGCGACGATGAGGAAGTAAAGGTTGATAAAAAACTTGAATTGCTCGTAGAGAATGATCGGAAGAAAGGTGATGGGATTGTATTTTGCGTTGGAGATCGCGTTCGACGGGAACTTGCCATTCTTTGCAAACGGTACCACTACACGTGAAGGCCCGGCGGGCTCAGGCTCCTCGGACTCGTGGTCTTGGTTGTCATCGATCTTGGACATGAGCGGCACGCCATCCTCGCTGTCGTTGTCGTCACGGATGCGAATGGCGACGTCGCCGTTTGGCGAACGGTACTCATCCATGTCGGCAAAGTCCTTCAATGTGGGCGCCGGCGGCATGGTGCGGAGTGTAATGGCCGACGTGGACGACGCGGACGAGATGCGTCGCGAGTCGACTGCCGTTGTGCTTGTACTTGTCGTGTTGTAGGTAATCGTACTGGCTTTGTCGATCAGAGGTTGCAGGCTTTTGTCGGACTCGGTCAAGCCCAGAGGCATGCGGATGACAGCTGCAACTCCGACGGCGGCGGTACAGCAGCAGGCAGTCGAAAGCGAGTGTGGTTACCGCGATACTGACTCGGAGGCGCGCTACTGGGGAAACGACCGGATTGATGCGGACAAGAGCAGTAGAGCTCGTATTGATTCAGGCGACTCACAAGTCGTGATGAATGCAGGTCTCATAGTAAGTGTTTATGCGCCTCGCGATGATTCTTGTCTCGGCGCGGCGGTCACCCGCCACCTTTCGGTGGTGTCTTTACTAGGTTTACGCTAGTCTGCATTACGCTAGCGCTGATTGCAAAAGCCAATTAGATGCGCCTGTGAACTTACAAAACAGGGTTTATTAAACCGTAATATCTCCGTCACTTATACGGCGGTATCAATCTTCGCATACTCGCCAACTACAATATGCATTTAAATCATAACTGCAGCAATTTTCCACATATCGACAGAGACATTCGATAAACAACCTGCCCGACTTTGTGATGCGACCGGCTGGGTTCTTTCTACCATGCGTCGCCTTCATCCTACATACGAATTTCTGTATTATATGCATGAGAACCATTTGCCAATTATCATAAAATGTCTACAGTGGATGAACCTAAACTCCTATGCCTACGCTACAATGCAAATCAAAACAGCCTCTCCTCCAGCTCCCCAGCAGTCCGAATACCCAAACCCATTACCATCTGGATAGTCTGCTCACATATGCCCAAACATCCGGTCAGCACAACAGTCTCTAGCTTCGGATTCGTAGCCTTCACAAGTTTTATGAACCGCGTCATTCCAAACTCCGAAATTGGCGTCTCGGCAATGTCAAGATACTCGAGTTCATGCAATTGCTCGATCGCCCGCAATCCGCCGTCCGAAAATGTCTCATTCATGCCAACTTTCAATACAGTGAGATGAGGCAGCATAGAAATAATTTGGTAAATTAGATTGGGCAGCATCAGCTTGACTTCTCCTAGCACACATCGGTCGTAATAGAGACCAGTACATCCTTGTAGCGATATCTTTCTCAGCTTGTCGCCATTGCACCTAGCCAACGTATCCGCGAGCCTATCGTTAGTCAACCCTGACTGCGGCCCAGAGAGATCTAATTGCTCCAGCGACCCATACTCGTCTGATATCAAAGCCATTCCATCGTTGTCATACTCCGGAATATGACGTAATTCTTCGCGCATCATCGAATTTCTCATATCAACAGGATCAGCCATGTAGGCAACCGGCTGCCCAAATATGTAATGTAAAGTACGAGGAACCACGCCAGCATTCCGCAGTGCCAGCTTTTTGCAAGTCGACATGATCGCCGGCATTCGAGTCGTATTGCTGTACGAGAAATCAAATTCAAGAAGTTTCTTATTCCACCGAAAATCTGAGCGACGGATAATGTACCCATAACTTCCCCGTCCCATGACGCATATGCCGCGGCAACTAAAGGTTTCCAGATTAGGCATCCACCGTATAGCCAAGTCGAGGCATTGCTGGTCCATGGGACATAATCTTGTGATGTCGTCAGGCACACCGCCAAGTTTAAAGACACGCAGAGATGGCAGGGCGACGAAGTTTGTTGAAAAACAGACGGATGTCATGTCCGGCCATATCTGTTGATTTTGCATAGTTCTGGCATACTTATCAAAACGGCATTCCAGAATGTCTAATTTTGGAAACCACAACCGAAGAGGGAGTGAACCGAGAAATTCAAAGAAACGCGGTAACGTGCGCATGGAAATGTGAAGCTCTTCCAATCTGGAAAATACAGATGCCGTATCGTTGCCAAAATTCCTCCAGTCAGAGAGGGATGAGGCAAACCCGTCGTCGACGTGCACTCGGTTCAGATGTTGCAGGAACGGCCCCGCCTGTCTAATCAGCGACTGTGGATCAGGACCCCAAACCAAGGCGGTTGCCACAGTACCGTAGTATTCCGCTCCGATATTGTATGTGACTAGCTCTGACGACGAGTGCTGGAAGATGAGTGATGACCGAAGGATACTGCTGTACTTATCGTCTGACGCAGATATTGGCAACGCGATTTTGCGAACCGACCCCTTTGATTTCACGATGCACGACAAGAGATATTCCCCACTGACACGATCTAGCTCATAGTCTTCAAAATCAAGATATCTGAACGCCAACGCCGGATATAACGTGATATATTCGTTCACGAACGCATACCACGTTCGCGACACCCGTTGGAGGACAAGTATCTCGGGATACGCTATATTTTCTAGTACCTGCTGAAATACCTCCGCCGGAAGCTGATTGGCTGGGTCCTCATTCGAGAGCACTAACCTTTGATCCGGGAGAGTGATCTTGATCGTCGGGCACGCACCATCAGTCAAGGTCGTCACACTGCTTCGTCGGACTGGGTGGTGTGGTGGCATTTCGGCTGCATTGACTTCGAGGGACCCGTCATACTCGTCCCAATCATCGTAATCGCGGTCAACAGAACTGGGAGCATGCGCCATAGCCGAGCAAAGCGGCGGACTACTTTGCACCTGTCAGAAGAATTCCCGACGAATAGACTGAAACGAGAGCAAACTATACCAACCTTCGCGCCCATGGATTTATGGTATCCGCAAACTCGTCGAAGATACCAGCCATTGTAGCGTGCCCGGCGGCGAATTATCAAGCAGACCAACCAGATTGTGATTCTACGCGCAACTGGACCGGTATCAGTATCTGAAGCACGAGAAGGTTAGGGTTATCCAATTTACCCGTCAGGAATGCACACTTACTTGTATTAGACGGCCGACCAGACATACAAAGTTAGCAAGAAATACAACAAAAATGTCTGGTCCTGCCATGGGTCACAAGCAACAACGGCCAGCTCCAAGAAGCTGGCCTCTCATATGTATGTATATATTCATATACATATACATAGACAAATAACAGGAACATAATGGTGATAGAGAAAATTCTAACACCGTTCCTTATGCCCCGTGCCCACAGTCGAGTACGCGTCCCCGGAACTGGTAGTGACCAAGTGGCTTGGATCTCGCTATCCTTGGACTCACCTTGTTCGAGGCGAATCAGCATATCGAATTAAAGAGGAGCCTGTCAGGACTCCTCTTATCCCCCGTGCCCATAGTCGAGTATTAATGTTAGCCAAATGACCAGGTTGTAGGAATTCTAAAGTATACTCGCTTCTGATCGAGGAGGATCTCAGCCAGTTACAGGCTCCCCTCTTGGCTCTCTGCAGACTGTGTCGCTTGCCAGGCGAGTTAGTTCTGTTGAGAATCTATGGTAAGACGATGACGAGGAAGGCAGCAGCAGCGGGGAAAGATGGCCATATTTACAACCAAGCGAGAAGCACAGAACCTGCCGCCACGACCATCCGATCTGTGCGACTCCAGACTCTTGGCAAGCGCCGTCAGCATTCGAATTAATTAATCAATTAATTAATTAATTTGTTGTCTACGGCGCGAATCCACGTCCGAGCGCGATCGTGTTACACTGAATTGGAGTACAGAGACGTCTTGCAGCCGGCAGTGTCGGATCCCTGATCCGCAATGACGCGAACAACCACTCACTATTGGCAAAACCCTCTAGAGAATCTGAAAAAGCGCTGTTTCCAGGATTCCATATCAGCTGGGCCACTGTGGGCGTTTAGTGTTTCGCCAATTGTGGATGAGACAGGGACGCGTTGTTGACGCCGAGCGCGCAACAAGCATCCGATCTGTGTAACGCCCTGTTCCGGACTCACCGCTTGAGCCGCATTCGCGATGCGCGCGGACAGGCAATTTCGAATAAACAAATCACTCAATTCCCAAGCGCGCGTAAATTACCAATCAGTATCTCACTTGTATTAAACTGCCACCAAACCCCGGATTTTGAACATTAGGAACAAAATGCCGAGATCGGGTGGTTCCATCCTGCATGCCACCTGGCAAGACCAGATGGCAAGGAGACAAGGCTCAGCGCACGCCTCGGCCCGTACGGCTAAGTTAACTCGGCCGACCAAGGAACGTGCTCGCATACAAAATCTATCTAAAGGGAACATCCATTTGGACAAAAGTGTAGGGAAAATTCCTCCGGGCAAAACAAAAACCCAGTGGGAAAACAAATATTCCCGGAGGTAAAAACCTAACACTGTTCCTTGCGAGCCTGACGGCTCCCCCCGTGCAACAGTCGAGACCACCCTCCCTCCCCGAAAGGCGAGTGGCTGTGCTCGCATATAGATCTCCCAACAAGAATCTATAGAAAGGAACATCCATTTGGACAAGGGCGTAGGGAAATCCTCCGGGAAAAACAAAAACCCAGTGGGAAAACAAAGAGTCCCGGAGGTAAAACCTAACACTGTTCCTTACGAGCCTGTAAAGGCTCCCCCCTTGACGCCTGTCGACAAGGCGTCGCTGGGACCGGTAGTGGACCAAGTGGCTTGGTTCTTGCCGACTTGGATTCACCCCGGTTCCAGACTGCCCTCTGACCCCCTGTAGTGCTCGCATTTGCTTGACGAGGATCTCAGCCTGTCACAGACTCCCCTCCTGACTCCTTGTCGACAAGGCGTCGCTGGAACCGCTAGTGGGACTAAGTGGCTTGGTTCTTGCCGTCTTGGACTCATCCCGGTTCCAGACTGCCTCTCAACCCCAGTAGAGAACGCGTCGCCGGAACTGGTAATGGACCAAGTGGCTTGGTCATCGCCGTTCTTGAAACCAGTCCTGCTTTGCCCGTCATCGTCTGCTTCCTTTGATGTTAGCCGTGTGATTAGATTGTACGAATTGCAAAAAGTACTCACATGCGTTCAAAGAGGATCTCAGTCAGTCACGACTCCCCTCTTACGGCCATGTAGAACGCGTCGCTGGAAGCGGCTTTGCTCTCGCCGGATCCATTCTCAGTGTCGTTGCAGCGACAATGACAGGGAAACGGGAACAGCAGCAGCGGGGACAGGTGGAGATATCAATAACCAGAGAGGCCACACAAGCCAGCGCGTGTCGGATGCGAGTTCGCGACGGACGCGTCCAAGCGCGAGCAAAAGCGACCGATGTGGGCGCTCGCCGAGTCTTGGTAAGGCCGTCATCAGGTGCGAATACGAATACTTGTATGAGTGATTTGTTGTTCTCGGCGCGAACACGAGCCTGCAAACCCGTCCGAGCGCGATTGTGTTACGGTGTGTTTCGTTAGGTGCGAAGTTTGCGAACATGGACGCATCCAAGCGCGAATTTTCTCTACGCTCGCCCGAGTCTTGGAACCGAGCACAGTGTCAATCAGGTGGAGATAATTATGGCCGGACGAGAGACGCAGAAGTCAGCAATAGCCCGTGTCTGGCGAAGAGACAGAGTGTGAGGCGGCGTAGCCCGCGGTCTGGCGACTCGTGAATTCGTGTTAGCGTAGTTGGAGGCGGCGATGCAAGGCGCGTGTAATCAAGTGAATGAGTGTTTGTTTGGTTGTTTAGCGGCGATTCCAGTGCGTGCGTGTCTCGTGTATCATAATAGTCGATCGCCAAATTCGAGAGTACATCACAGGCGCACATTTAAAATTGATCTCGCTTAGATGTGTTCACATTCATCCATCACGTGCAACACTTGATAGCTGGCTGCGGCAATAATCTGGCTTTCGTCTCTGCTTCCACATGTGCACTGTCATGCCCCTGGCTGGCCTCACCACTTGAGCCGCACTATCCCCGTACTACTTTGCGTTTCTAATCGATGGCACTCGAACCGAGAGGCGACCCGGAGGCTCGCGCGGTACACGGAACACGGAACACGGAATGGCAATCTCAACTGAACTACGCCTAACACGAATTCACCTCTCATCTGAATATATCCCCCACTTGATATTGCGAATATTCGCGAAGTTTTAGCGAATAATTTATTCGCAATCGAAAATTGTTGCGATAATATTCGCAGGCTTTATTCGCAACCCAAAATTTTGCGAATAATTATTCGGGCGAATATTCGTTGCGAATAATATTCGCAATTACGAATATTCGTAACAGCCCTAGTTCACTGTAATGCAGCTGAGAAGTGTATATTCTCGAAACGATTAGATTTCTGCTAGGGTGCATTATGTCGCGCTGTTCGAATGAGTTATCTATGGAATTTCGTGGTTCGTATTCGAGATTTAAATGGATTAAATTCCTCGGAATTACGTACTTAAAGATTGTGCGGTTTTAACTCAGCTGAAATTACTATCTGAAAGGAAAGAAATGAAATTTGTTGCTTTGGCGTTTGACCCGCTTGGATTTCGTCTATCATATCTAGCCTATCGCTCATAACAACTTTGTCGCCGAACCGTACATGCGGACCCATATCTCGGTAATCCAAATGCCCTAACCCGCAAACAGTACTTAAATTTTGAATGGGGTGACCTACACTGGCTCAATGCTTACCGTTTAAATTATTTCCATTACTAAGTCCTTTCTAAGCAAATTCAAGAGACAGAATAATATGCCGTTTACAAAGACGCCTCAAGCTTAGCAACCGCGTCGAAAGCACTCTTGTACTTTTTCTCCCAAGCCCCGTCACCCCCTTCCAATCCTCCTGCGAGCGGCAAGCGAGCACCGTCCCTGTCGCCGAATCCCAGAATTCTTGCGGCACCCTCCTTAACCCCGACGGTGCCGAGGTCAGCGACGACTTCCTCAGCACCAGAGACGACATACTGAATTCTCTGCGCTTCGGCGACTTTACCGGCCATGGAGAGGTTGTACAAATGAACAACGGACTTAGGGAAGATTCCAGCAAGTGCGTCGATTGCGCCGGCCGCGCCTATGGTCAGAATCGGCAGTAGCTGCTGGCCGAGACCGGTAAAGACGTGGAAGTTGTTAGACTTGATGACTGGATTCTGGGCAAGAAGAGTGTGATGGGATATGTTGCCATGGGACAATTTAGTGCCGACGATGTTTGGGTGCTGTGCAAGAGTCTCGAAAGTCGATGGAGCGATATAGATGTTATTCGAGACTCCAGGATAGTAGTAACTAAACACATTTAGCATGCAGGAACTAACAAACTCGAGAAACGTACACCATAATTGGGATAGGAGATTTGTCTGCAACCTGCATGTACCATTCAATCAGTCCACGCTGGGTGACCGCTGTTGCAAAGTAAGACGGTGCGAGAACGAGACCATACTCTGCTCCGCAGTCCTTAGCATCATTGAGCAGGTCAACAGTCTCAACAGTGCTATTGGTACCGGTGCCGGCGATTATGGGGAAATTGGTGTAACCCTCAGCGTCAAGGCCTTTTCGGACATAGGCAATCAGCTCCTTCCGTTCTTCGCGAGTGATGTGGACGGCCTCGCCGGTAGAGCCGAGCAGGACGACACCGTGGATGCCTGACTTGGCTAGATACAGAGTGTGCTTGAGCTGAGTGTCGAAGTCAATTGGAGGATTGAAAGTCGAGTAGGTGGTCGCAGTCTTGGAGACGAAGAAAGTTGGCGAGGGAACATAGATACCAGATGGTAGAACAGCAGGTGAATCGGCGAGCGTCATGTTTGTGTGTATGTAGATTATCTCTCAGGTGGTTCAGTTACGTGTCTTAACAGCAGACAGATAAACAGCACGGAGACCGTGCGAATAAATACATCACGCAGAGTCCGCGGGATGAGGTTTCGTCATAATTCGGAGCATGGCCAGAGTTAGAGCGGGAAGTGGAGTATCACGTCGCCCCAGCCAAAACCGAAGATCGCGTGTAGTGCGGGATGTAACCAACATTGCGGGATATCGCCGCAGATAGGTAAGGGTTGTTAGTTTCAATTTCTGCACCCAAAATAGCGGTTGCAAATATCACGTGAGCTGGCCATCAAATATATTAACCATAAGCGAAAATATTGGATCAAAACCATGATACCTACGTATAACTTCTGGTATAATACGTTTAAAGAGTACCCCTGGCATCAAAGACGCATGCTGAGAAATTACAAGACGGGACGGGCATAGTTTCAGGCCCGCACTCACTCCCATGCTTAGTTTGGTCCACTAAATTTACCCCGCAACCCTCCCCGGGCATATGCGGGATGTCGTAGCGAGTCGGCGCACTAGTATAGGCAGCGTAAGCGGGGATCGCGGGGCCAAATTATTATAAGCACCCATTTCCACCGGGGAGTAAGAATACCCTCATCCTCAGCACGTAATTCATTCCCAACATGCCCAAAATCGCAGACATCGAGTATTTCCGCGTGCCACCACGCTGGCTCTACGTCAAAGTCACTGATATTAACGGCAACTATGGCTGGGGCGAGGCATCGCTCGAGGGACACACTGAGGCGGTCGAGGGCGCTCTGGACGAGTTCAAAGCTCGTTTCGTTGGGTGGGAGGCGAAGTGAGTCAAGGACGATTTCTCGGGCTGATCCAGTCTTCTAACCTGTCATTCAGCAATATTGAACACATATGGCAAAGTGTTTGGCGCATGGGATTCTACCGTGGGGGTCCCGTTTTGCAATCGGCTCTTTCCGGCCTTGACATCGCCCTGTGGGATTTGAAAGGTATGCCCGCACTTTTCTTCGTTTGCAAGTTAAATTGACGGTATCAGCGCGGCGACTGAATGTCCCAATCTACGAACTTCTCGGCGGCAAGGTACGCGACAAGGTTAAGGTCTATGCCTGGATCGGTGGCGATCGTCCAGACGACGTCAAGCAGCAAGCGTGAGCTACTTTGGTTTTTAGTCGCTACCATCGGTCGCTGATGGATCTAGTCTCGGTCGTCTTGCTCAGGGTTTCAAGGCTGTCAAAATGAACGCCACCGCAGATATCGGCTGGCTCGACGCCCCGGCATCTCTTGACTCTGCCGCAGATCGGCTCGCGACAGTCAAGTCTCTCGGTATGGATGCTGGTGTCGACTTCCATGGTCGTATTCACAAGCCGATGGCTAAGCAGCTCGTTAAACTGCTCGAGGAACACCGACCAATGTTCATTGAAGAGCCACTTCTGTCCGAGAACCATGAAGGAATCGCGGAGTTGTCGCAACTGACCACAACACCGATCGCGCTGGGTGAACGGCTACATTCGCGATGGGATGTCAAAAAGTTTCTCAATCCTACCACTATCGATATTCTGCAACCAGATATTTCGCATGTCGGTGGTATTTCAGAAATTAAGAAGATATCGGCTATGTGTGAGGCGTACGACATTGCAATCGCGCCACACTGCCCACTTGGATCCATCGCTTTGGCAGCGTGCTTGCAGATCGCAGCTTCCACCCCAAATCACGTGATTCAGGAGATGTCACTTGGAATTCACTACAATATTGAGTCAGGTGAGGAGGATATCGGAACCTATGTTTACAATCCGCAAGTATTTGATGTTACTAATGGGTATGTTGATGTTGCAGATGGGCCTGGCTTAGGTATCGAGGTCAACGAGGAAGCTGTTCGGAAATTAAGCCAGAATGTGAAGCCATGGCGGAGCGGTTCGTTCGTTGCATATGATGGATCGTTGAGAGAGTGGTAATTTGCTGTATAGACGATTTAATATAAGAGATTCGATACCGTTGCACCTGACAAGTTGTAAGCAGATAGATGTAAGGCAACAATAAATATGATTGACTGTGCCTTTTAAAGCTTGTCGCTATCGACCCAGACGTATCGACTCTCCCACGCCAGCTTCCCTCCAAGTTTCAGAGCAACTCCTATACTAGCTTTGTTCTCCTCGGCAATCTCGGCATGTACCCACGGGCTCTGATATCCCATATGCTTGAAGTTCCCGTTTCCCAGCTTCTTGAGCAGTTCTCCCGCAATGTAATTTGCCACCCCTTTCCCTCTATATTCTGGCAACACATACAGAGTTGCCAATGCCCCTTCGATACCCAAATATGCCCATGCTACCAACTTGCCAGTTTTATCCAGCAAGCCCTCATTGGGTAACATTCTAAGGGTAGAGGGCTGTCGCGGGATGTATGACGTAGCTATCACGACTGCTAGTTGATCATCGGGAACAGGACCGGAGATGAGATTTTCAGGGCTTCTCGCCACATTCTGCACTACTTCCGCGCTTTTCTTGTCACCAGTTTGAGCAGACAAAGTTACCGGGATGAGGTATTGATGCCATCGGCTGACCCTTACTATTGGCGCAAATCGTTCGAGGCACTCCGATAATGTGCTATGCAGAGTCCCGAAGCGCAGGACTGGACTGAATGGCCACCCAGGCGCGTTTGGGATCTCTGTATCTCGCAAAAAATATAACAGAGATCTCACATGGCGCATCAACACCTCTCTCTGAAATTCACTCAGACCTGACGGAGCAGAAAGATCACCAAGCGGGCGCAGACATATCAAGGGATTAAACACCCAGATCTGAGATTCCGAGTGGCGGGACCGGTCGGCGAAGACGATTGTATAGATATCAGGAGGTGAACCGGCCGGAGGGAACGAACCCGCGTAGAGGCATTGTCGGCCCGGAGTGTTGTGATGAGCTTGCATCCGGTTGTACAATGCATTCGAATGAGGGAGATGCATGGTGAGAAGCGGGATAAAAGTCTTCAATGCAGCCGATTGTGTATATTTGTGAAATGCAACAGTAGTGTCTTTACCGGGGTAATCGGTCTGCATTCTCAGTATCTTTTCGCCATTTTCCGCCATGTTGCCTCAGCGTCCTGGGAGCCATTGACCCCTTGTATGCAAAAGGTCGACAATTTTCAGGTAGCTATTAAACCAACGGGACAGAGTATGAGTCAGCTGCATATAACTGTACTCCAGAGAATTGTGTCAGTCTCCGGTAGCCGCAGTGCTTGTCGCAGGCAAAAATTTGCGTTAGCCTGACACACAAAGAACCCTAACCACCGAGAAGTAAGTTCGCCGCAAACTTTGTTTTGTTCAGGCCAATAGCAATGCTATACCATGAGCCGCACGCGTAAGGCACCGCTTTTTATCTCGTGGAACCGGTGGAATACCTTAAAAGGGCCCCAAGTTTTTTCGCCCTAAGATATTTTAAATCAGGCTATGCCGTTTTAGGTTAGCGAGAAGTACTGGTCTACTGGATCGTCACGGCGGTCAGCTCAACGAACCAATCTTTAGATACTAGGAAAAGAGATATATCTATCATTTAGGGCTGTTGCGATGCGAATATTCGCAGATATCCGCTATATTCGTTATTCGTATTCGCAATTCAAAACAGTGCGAATAATATCCGCTAATTTTATTCGCAGAATAAGCTGCGAATACGAATAATTATTCGTTATTCGCAATTTATCACGTGACATGCTTAAAGAAGCTAGAAAGTTGACTAATTAGGCAATAAGTATATACAGTAGCGTCCAACTGGGTCAGGGTAGGGTCAGGTTGCGTAAGAGCTAGTAAAATCATGGTAACTATACAGTTATCATCTCATTTTATAGATAGCAGACTAGCAGACTAATTTGTTTCCCGTCAACGCGCAACTGAACGGGACATCCGATATAAAAGTAACTACTCAATAATTTGCGTATTTCTTCCAATAAGTCGGCCGTTCCACATCTCAGATCTACGAACTCAATTCCGGCGGCACTCCGCTTGCCCTTGTGAAACCTTGGGCGCCGCAGCATCAATGTGTGGGATATTGCTGTCATGTCCGCAATACTTCGGCATTGTCAAGCTCCGCACAACAGTGCCGTCGGCATGACTCAACCTGTTCTAACTCTTGTGTGGACGTTTATCTTCCAGTTCTCCACAGAATAGCTCGGTTGGGGGCTCCCACCGGAAATCGGGTCGACGCGGTTGCGCCAAAAGATATCTGCGTCGCCCGGAACACTCAACTACAATTGTACGTCTCGTCCGGGGCACGTGCTACAACGTACATCATGAACCCTATTGTGTGGAATCTCAAGGGCTACACCGCTTTATATCGGGCGGAACAGCGCGGCTAACTTTCATTTGGGCGTATTTCCGCTTACCCGAGAGCAATTGCAGACGGTACCAAGAGATTGGCATGATCGTGCGAGCGAGGAATTCAGGACGAATTATGGTCGATGCAAATGGACGTACATTCTTCAATAAGTAATTAAGTATCACATTCACGTCATTCACGAAAGCAAAATTTTATGTTAAAAGTTATTTTCGTAGAGCCGGTCAGACGTAGGCCGCTCTTTGAAAGCGTATTTTGCATCAAAAAATACTGCGCCATACGCTTACAACGGTTTTGAACAAAACCTTATTTTATGTTCGCCGACGTTACACAGCCTCTTCGTAAGCTCTTGCTTCTTTTTATAAAGTTTCACGACTGCCTTACCTCTGACCTCCTGAAGCAGGTAATGAAGCTTCTGGTTGTTCTCTTTTAGTCTTACGACGTGCTTGAATAAATATGAATGAGAAGCGATTACTTGGTGTGGGCGACGGGAGACAATTTGGGAATGACCTCCCACCCCAATACCCAATTTACACTGCGGATGCACCAGCACAGTCTACTTCAGTCCCGGTTTTTCGGACAACTTTCGCCTGCCTGTCAATGCATATGAGTGACCGGATACGCCTGTTGAGATTTCCCGCCAGAGATGTCGCCAAGATACGTGAAATCATTCGTCGTGGCTGGATACGAGGTATCCAAGATACACGTGTTTACGATGCAGCGGAGGAGATCAAGCTCTACGGAAATCCTTGGAGAGCGTCTTCCTGGAACGACGAGAAGATGGATGCACGCCGGCTAGTTTGTCAGATCCTCTGTGGTCTTTTCGACTTAGGCTGGGTACTTCAGGCAGCAGTTGACATAAGTAAGAAGGAGTATGACAAAGGTACGCTCATTCTAGTACCCGCTTGATCGCCATTGAAGAACCGTTGATGACTAACGGAACGAAGATACGTTACTCTTTCGGTATCAACAACCTCCACCGCCACCCTGCGTCTGGATGAGCATTTCCTTTGACAGAGGTGATCTGCTACACTTGATTGACGCGCCTCAGGACCTAAGTCACCTGCTGGTCCAGGCGTACGGTGAAAAGGTCCAGAAGCATCACTACAATGGATCGGTGTTCGAGATCAAGTTCCGAGGGTACCCCTGGTACGCGAATAGCCGTGAAACTGTTCAGGCACGATTGATCGTCTTGACCCTTTTGGAATGTTTGGAGCAGCGAGGCTTCAGTCTATATGCGTCTATCGACCAGGACAATGGGCCTGGGGGAGATTCTAATTGCTCAGAAGCTGACACATGGTTTTGTAACCGCCAGGCAGATTGGACACCGGGAGCACCTATTTACCACGGCTAGAAGTGACGATGCCAGCGCGCAAAAGCCGTCTCGAGCATTTGCACGGTTTGACAATGTTTACAATGCTTATACTTAACGATTGAACGCGCATTTGTGATTGAAAATTTTCAGCTAGGAGTATACCAGGGTTGATGTTGATTAGGTAGGCATTGTTAAAAACTTTCGTCTCTATATGGTGATCATGCGTACCCATCCGACACACTAACGTAATATCTTCACCAATTTTCCTGCTATCATGATATAATTAAAGTAATATATTATCTAGAATAACTATTATCAATTACACTAGAATTTTTTTGATACTATAACATTTGTAAAGTTGTACTTCTGTCTGAGGTACTTTGATCCTTAACTAACTTATGTGAACACGAAAATTATGGCCGCTCAATATATTATCCCGCATAAGAGAAATTACCCGGATTATCCTAATTAAGACAAAGCGATTTCTATATTAAGAAATGTATTCCTAAAGAGGAAATTTAGACTTGTCGCGTCGCCACAGATACAGGACCGCCTTTGGCAGGTCGAAAGCAAGACAGAACGCGTCATTTTGTAATCACTTTACGTAACGATATTGGACTTTCCATGGCTCGACCAAGTAAGAAATCTAGGGGTGGACATGGTCACATGAATACAATTTTATTTATTCGCATTCGCATACGAATAAAAGTTCATGCTGTATTCGCATTCGCATACGAATAAAAGTTCATGCTGCGAATGCGAATGCGAATAATATTCGTATATTCGCAGTTTTGTCTACACGCTAGTTAATTATTACGACTTTAAATCACGACGCGTTCTGACACGTGCATTCTGACGCGTCCAGTGCTTATAAGACCTCCAAAGAATAAGTGGTAGGGACTGGCAAGCCACTCCGACGTCTGGACCGCGATAGGGGAGCCCTTACCCAGATTCTCTATCGCATTACCCCGAACATGGAACGTTCTGCTGGCCTTCGGTTTGTAATGATTTTGATTTCTAATTCTGCTTGGTGATTTTGCTAGGGATCGGCTGGACAATATCCGTGCCAATTTTTCCTTATCCACATCGGTATCCGTATCCGTGTAAAATATCTATACCCGTAACCGTATCCATGTCCAGATATATTGGCTTTATCCGTATCCGCATCCATATCCGCATATTCTCTATCCGTATCCATATCCACGACGGATATCCACGGATATATCCGTGTATCCGTGTATCTGTGCCGATCTCTAAAATTTGCTTGGTAATTCTGCTTGGCTCTAGGTTGTAGAGGGCTGATGAAGGTGTGGACAAATAGCACTAGAGCTACTGTCTATTGCGAATATTTTAAGTATATAGTGTCTAGCGACGTGCTTGTCCAACTCCTATAGCGATCTTTGAACTAAACTTTCACATAAATCTCTACATCAACAATAAACAGCATGGCCGATAGCAACTGCGAAATTCTATCGGACAGCGGGGTCGATGACGTGTCTGTTGGCTCGTTCAAACGCCCACAGGCCCCTCAGCGTGCACATCGACTTGATTATCGTCTCCTTAATGACGGTAGTGATGATGAGGCTGCCCCGGAAGACAGAATGTTGAAGAGAGCCCGATTTCATTCACCACTTGATAGTAGTGAACCAATAACACCAATGATTCAGCAAGTCAATTGTCTCAGGGTGTAGACCATCCCGCAGAATATCCTCAGAATGAGGCGGTCTCTGTGGATGAGCCGAAATATCGTTAGATTCTATTCAGTCCTAAAAGCCTTCAGTCCAGGGTCAGAACGCTTTGCTGTGGTCGTATTTCAATGTCTCTCCCGTTCCTTGAAAGTTGTGGTACCCGAAGCGAGGTAAAAAGGAACCTAAACATATAACCGGCAGTTGCTTAACTATATAAAGTTAGAATGCATTTATTGAGAGAGACGAATACGCAGGTAATTGCGCCGCAGAATCCCTTAGGCTGTTAGGGTTCTAGTGACTGCTTAACTGCTTAATAATGCGACGTCCAATCACGGCTATCTATAATAGCTAAGATTAGACCCGCTTTACGGAAGAGCCTTGGGAACCTTACAATTTTGACTTCTCAGAATAACCATCAGAGGCAGAATTAATGCCAATTCCAATTATTTCGATAAAGGAGACTTTGGCAGCCATAGTGAAGACTGGAAGCTTAAGATTAGGTCTGCCACTTCGCCGCACGGGAACTTTCTAGCTCGGTGGCTTACCTTCTCAATCTTTTAATATCACAAATTCGGGGATAAAATGAATTCACTTGAATCTTCTCCAGTAGCAAATGGAGATGATCTTGATCACCGAGTCGGCAGGAGATCCGTACTATTGGCACGCTGGTGGAAAGAAGAAGTCGTCATTGGTTACGCAGACATTGTATTCATCACATGCTATTTCATAACCGGGCTAGTTGATAGCAGCGCATTTAATGCATGGAGTTGTTTTGCCATCATGCAAACCGGTAAGTATGACTGATTGATCATATTCTTTTTACGACTATCTGTCTATAACAGATGTAATTTAGCGGTATATATATATGTCCACTTGCTAATAACTGCATAGGTAATACTATATTTCTGGGTCTGGGTGCATCAAACCAACCTGAAGGAAATCCTTATGGCTGGCTCAAATCACTTATCACAGTTTGCTTCTTTTTAACTGGAAGTTTCATTTTCTCCCAACTGTCGCGCCGTATTGGAGTCCGCCAGCGCCGCGTACTCAGCATTTCATTCTTTGTTCAAGGTATCTGTATCTTGATCTCTGCAGCATTAATCCAACGGAACATTGTCCCGCACCCTTCGACGACCGGATCAGGATCTGTTCTTGGCGGTCGGCTTTTTCTTGAATTAATTCCACTCTTCTTACTTGCTTTTCAGGGCGGTGGCCAGATGGCTGCGAGTCGGGGGTTGGGATTCAACGAGCTTCCGACCACAGTTTTGACAAGTGTCTACTATGACTTGGCTTCAGATCCAAGATTAGCGGTCTGGCCATCACAAAATGTCAAGAGGAATCGAAGAATCGGGGGTGTTGTGGCATTATTGATTGGAGCTATTGCGGGAGGGTGGATCTTCAAGAGTAAAGACGGATTGGGAACCGCACTTTGGATTGCAGCAGGTCTAAAGTTAGCTACTGCAGTTGGTTGGTGTTTTTGGAAGGCGGAAAAGGATGAGAAGAGTAATTTGAACTAGAACGAAACAGTTGGCAATTAGAGTAGAAGCAATTATACTATTTCCTGCATGGCAAACAACGTCTTTGAAGGATTGATGAACACATACTTGCTCCCTTGCTCCGATGGGTGCATCAGGTCATCCGTCTATTTGTAACTAGCAAACAAACCCAAGAGTTCAGCGGTGGACATACCTAGTTTGGAACCCGCCAGACAAGTCAAATAATCGAGAGATAATTTGCCAAAATTGGTTATCTTCCTATTCTACCTATTCAATGGGCAGGAGACGGACAATAGGAATACTGAAGATATTTTCTGCTTGCTAATGCAAATGTAAGTATAATTTTATTTGCAGCTATTCATAGATATTGTGATGAGCGTTGTCGAGGTTATGTCTTGATTGATTGGGTAATGGGTAGGGCAGGCGTCGCCCCATCCTTCTTCTTATCCTCTTCTTTGTGGATCTCCCTTTTTCTTCTTTGACGACAACTGCTTTAATACATGAGTCTCGACAAACATGCTGTCTGACCATCGCCGACGACGCAGCCTCCGAACTCTCACAGATATTCTCAAATATTTGTATGATCTAATTCAAAATCTTAGCATCCTTAACCAGCAGGCCATTCGTCTATACAAGAGGCACTTCAGAACTGGAATTGCCAAACAATCTAACTGTGGCCGCCAAGTCAGCATTTAGCTGCACGTAGAGACGCAATCTAGTGTGAATAAAAAGAACTAGAGATTTGACAACTTTTATTAATATATGCAGTTAGCGAATTAGCGTCTCTCAAATTATATTCGGACTTCATTCTCGATACGAACATGGAGCAAACTGGTTTCAGGGTCTAGTTCAACCAATTTGTGTATTTAGTGAATCGCAACTAAGGCACCATGCAAATAAGACTCAGGGTTAGGGCCATTTTGTCAGGCGTGGCTCACGCCTCTAGGCCTAGTATCATATACAATAAATTATATAACAGCAGCGTTCCCATCAGCAGAGTAATGCGGCTCTTCACTAAGGGCGTTCCCTACTCCCCTACACGCTGCATGGCCCATGCCCACTGGTTATATGTATAGAGAGGCTCTTCTTCCTTTTTTCTTTCGGGCTCGTTTTCCACTTGTTTTCCATTTTCCTTTTATCATAGTCCACAGCCTCCTATTGACGCCGAAGATGTTCGGCAGCCGCGTAAACTTGGCAGCTTGGACTGCCGGGCGCTCGGTCAGCACTGCTCAGAGATACTTCGCAACAGCATCGTCTCTGAGCTCTGCTGCTCGGAATCACAGGGTTGTGGTGATCGGCTGCGGCACCGCCGGCCTAGCTATCAGCCATCAGCTACTTCGATCCGGCAAATTTGCCCAAGACGACATTGCTGTTGTCGACCCGGCGGCATGGCATCACTACCAGCCCGGTTGGACTCTGGTCGGCGGTGGTCTCAAAACCAAAGAGGAGCTGCGAAGCCCGCTGAACAGCTTGATCGATCCTAAGCTCAAGTTCTATAACGATAGCGTGGGCACCTTTTTTCCTGAGTACAACTTGATAGCGCTAGGTAATGGCGACAAGGTCAGCTACGAGCAGCTTGTAGTGGCGCCCGGCATCACTGTCAACTATGGTAGCGTCAAGGGCTTGCCTGAAGCTCTTGCCAGCCCAGACTCTCTTGTCTCGTCCATCTATGGCTACGACACTTGCGACAAGGTCTTCCGCACCATTGAAAAGCTCCGAAAAGGTGTTGCCATTTTCACTCAACCTACCGGCGTGATCAAATGTGCGGGTGCTCCGCAGAAAATCATGTGGCTGGCGTTGGACTATTGGAAGCGAGCAGGCTTGTATGATCCCAGCAACCATTCCGGCTCTGTGATCAAGATCAACTTCGCGACTGGCCTTCCCGTCATGTTTGGTGTGCCCAAGTACAGCGCCAAGCTCGAGCAGATGCGGAAGGAGAGGGGCGTTGAAGGACTGTTCCAGCACGACCTTGTCGCCATCGACGGCAACACGGCGACTTTTGCTCGTCCGGACGGGAAAGAGCAGGTCACGAAGGAGTTTGACCTGTTGCACGTCGTGCCCAAGATGGGACCTCATTCGTTTGTCAAGAACAGTGCTCTGGCAAATGAGGCTGGTTACGTCGACGTCGACGAAGGCACCACTCGCCATAACAAATACCCGAATATCTGGTCTGCTGGCGACGCTTCCAGCCTACCCACGTCCAAGACAGCGGCAGCCATTACATCAGAAGCACCTGTACTAGTTCACAACCTGCTGCGATCCATGGAGGGCAAAGGGCCCGAAGCGACGTATGACGGTTATACCTCGTGCCCGCTCTTGACAGAGTACGGCAAGGTTCTCCTGGCCGAGTTCAAGTACGGCGGAGAACCCAAGGAGACGTTCGGCAACTGGCTCGGCATTGACCAGGCAATTCCTCGGCGTGCGTTCTACCATCTGAAGAAGGACTTTTTTCCATGGGTGTACCGCAAATCCATGGTCAAAGGCACTTGGGCCGGGCCTAAGGGCTGGATTAACTAGAACAGGGCCCGGGAGATCGTGTGTATTATAATCATTTACGACGCAATAGAATGATGAAAGCTTCGGAAAACAAGGAATGCAAATGCACTCGGAATTGCAACTGCCTTCTTGGCAGTTTTAAATTTCTCAGTGCTATGGTTGGAAGACGCTCTTTGATTTAGACAAACAAAGCAAACACCAGCCTTTTGCTAGCGAGGTAGAACTGAATTCCTCTAGTGGCGACCTTCAGCTTCCGCCGGAGATATATTTACTCTGCTTAGAGCTTATGCAAAGCGACAAATCCACTACCTCTCAGACTAATAGGGCTGGACACGAATAAGGGTACGGATATTCGTAAGTCGAACACGAATAAATTGAAAGTCTCCTGCTTTGTAATGTTCGTATGAAAAATGTCATCACGTAAATTATTCGTATTAGTCACTCGCGTTATTGACTTTGCTCGGATTTATATACGTGGGTGATAAGCGAGCCGGCACTTTTCTACTCAGCGTATATCTATCAACTTTGACACGACATTTTTCCACAACAGAAAATGGAATCCGCTTGTACATATCGAATACTTTTATTAGCACTCGAAGCTACCCAAAACCGCGCTCAGCTAAGCATCCAACATGCTGCAACGATCTGCAATGTACCCGAATCCACCTTACGCGATCGAATGTATGGGCGACCGTCACAACGCGACGTTATTCCCAATTCTCGAAATTTTACGGATCTTGGAGAAAAGGCAAATCTGGAGCACCTCTTGGACTTAGATTCGCGCGTTCGCCCAGACTCGCTGATGTGGAAAATATGGCTAATTTGCTGCTCGTGGAGCGCGACGCGGGATCCGTGAGCAAGCGTGGGTAATGAACTTCGTCATGACACCAATGCCTAAGACACAATTTAATCGCGCATAAGACTACCAGAGAGCGCGCTCTGCGAAGATCCTAAGAAAATCTAGGAGTGGTTTGATCTTGTTAGGAATACGAGGGCCATATAGGGGATCGTTGACGACGACATTTATTACTTCGACGAGACCGGGTATATGATTGGCATTATCTCGTCGTCCATGGTAGTTATACGCGCCGACGAGTTGGGCGAGCGAAGACGGTCCAGCCAGATAATCGAATGGGCCACAGTGATCCAGGGAGTTAATGCGGAAGGGTGGTCAATCCCACCGTTCATCGTAGTTCAAGGGGCCAACCACCTCGCAAACTGATACTCGGAGAGCAACCTTCCGCCAGATTGGGTCATCAACCCTACAGATAATGACTGGACAAACAACGAGACAGGCCCTGAATGGATTCGACATTTTGATAGACGTACCACCCATCGCAGAAAAGGCGGATATCGATTGTTAGTGATTGACGGCCATGCGAGTCACCGTTCGGCGGAGTTCGACCAGTTCTGCAAGGAAAGGGACATTATCACAATCTGCATGCCTCCTAACTCATCCCACCTTCTTCAACCGCTAGACGTTGGATGCTTCAGTCCACTGAAACGGGCGTACGGTCGCGAAATCGAGGAGCTCATCAAGTGTCACGTTAACCACGTGACAAGGTCGAATTTCTCGTCGCATTTCGAGCCGCAATTTTCCCGTGTATGAACGAAAAGAATATCTAGGCGGGATTCCGAGAGTCAGGTTTAGTACCTATGGATCCTGAAGTTGTCCTATCCAAATTGGATATCAGGATACGGACTCCAACACCTCCGCTATAAGTGTGGACCGTTTCCGATCATCGAAGGACGCGCGTTTGACCTATGACGGGTCAGATTGGACGTTGATACACGCACCTACTGAGACAAAAGTCGGCAAGATCCAAGACTACCGAGGGTTGTACGCACTAGATGCACAGGTAGTGCAAAAGGAACTTGTTAGTGCCTTCGTGGAACCGGTTGATCTCTGGCAGGCGAGACTGGGACATATTTCAATGGAACGAGTCAGAAAGGCTGCAGATCTCACAAATGGAATTAGTCTAAAGAATGCGTCAGACAAAATTGTTTGCGAGACATGCATTGAATCAAAACAGGAAAGACAGATTTCACGAGACCAACCAGCGCAAGCAACGAAACCAATGGAATTAATCTATACTGACGTGGTGGGACCAATCAAACCTCAAGCATATGATGGCTCAAGTTGGTACCTCAGTGTCGTGGACGATGCAACGTGCGGCAAAATGGGTCTACCCTATGAAGACAAAAGGAGAAGCATATGATCGGCTATGCGAATTCTGCAATTGGGCAGAAAAGGCAACGGAAAACCCGTTAAACGAATCCGTATGGATAACGGACTCGAGTTTGGCGGCAGTAGGTTAGAAGCTTTCTTAAAGGCTAAAGGGATCAAGCAAGAACTTACGGTGCCATACACGCCAGAACAGAATGGCAAAGGCGAGCGTCCTCATAAGGAGCTCAACAATATGGCAAGGACTATGATTGCCATGTCAGGATTAACGCAAGAGCTATGGCCAGAAGCTCTAAAGCACGCCGCTAGACTGAGCAATTTGCTCCCCACCAGAGCGCTTAACGGAGAGACTCCTGTGAGAATGATGGAAAAGTGGTGTCTCTACCCGAACGACCAACCGTCAAAGCCTGACATCTCACATCTTCGAATATGGGGATGCAAAGCATGGGCACTGATACCTAGCGAGCGAAGAGCGAGGAGCGAGGAGCGAAAAGTTTGAGCCTAGGAGCAAACCAGGTTATTTCGTGGGAACAGAAGCCCATAATATTTTTCGAATATGGATGCCTGACACGGGAAAGGTAATCCGAGCACGGGACGTCACGTTCGTCGAAATTGCAAATAGCAGCCAGGTGCAGCCTGAATCGACGGAAGATAGAGAAGACTATGCAATCGATATATTTGGCGATAAAGTCGCTGAACAGGTTACGCAATCAGAATCAGAAGCTCAAGAAGAGTCCGAGACCGAGACCACCATTACGCTTGCTCCGCCACAACGATCGAACGTGATAGCACCAAATCAGACAGCCAGATCAGGCAACGGTTTCTGGCCCTCCAAGACGATCGACTAGGGTGACTCGGGGTCGCCCTCCGATGAGATACGGAAATTCAATAATGACGGAACAACGGAAGCTTCTGTCTTCGCGGTTAAATCGGCAGAAGACCCAGACCCAAAACATTTCAGGAAGCAGTTAATGGTGCCGACGGTGATGAATGGATGAAAGCATCTGAGGATGAGATTAAATCGCTAAAGGAAAATCAAACCTGGGTCCTGGCTCCAAGACATCAAGCGGAAGGAAGGAGGGTTCTGAGTTTCTGACAAATAAATGGGTGTTTCGAACCAAAACGGATTCCTCGGGAAACCTCCAACGAAGAAAGGCGCGGCTAGTGGCGGGCAGGATTATAACCAAACCTTCGCATCTATGGTAAAAGCAGCAACATGGAGACTATTGATTGCGATGCTACTTACCGATGGATGGTTTTGCCACCAAATGGACGTCGTGACAGCATTTCTTTACGGAAACCTAAAGGAACTGATCTATATGGAACAACCAGAAGGTTTAACGAAGGAGAAGACATGATATGTCAGCTACGCCGCACACTCTGTGGATTAAAGCAGTCGCCGAGAGAGTGGTACGGCAGAATTGTCGAAGCATTAACGAGTCGAGGATTCCAAGTTTCACAAAGCGATCCATGCATGTTCATTAAGCACGAGTTAATTGTGGTGCTCCATGTCGAAATACAACACCACTTCATAAGGGAACTAGTGAATGATAAGAAAATCAGTACCAAGTGGATTGACATGCACAATATGGTAGCTGATGGACTCACGAAGAGTCTAGAACGAATTAAGTTTGGAGATTTCGTTACGATGCCGGGTATGGGAAATTAGTCGGATCGTGCGACTACTCGATTTGTGCGAATTGGCTACGATCTGAAAAAAATTGATAGCGCGATAGTGTAAGGCACAGTGAAAGGTAAGTTCGACTAGAACTTATTTGAAAGGGGTTGTTGGATATCCGTAGTTATGATTGCTTAATCAACTAACTATCGTATCCAAGGTAATTATGATCTATATATATACTGTGTAAACGTATGATTTGTGTCTAGTCCTCAACAAGAAGTGACTCTTCACATGAGGTTACTCTAAATTTCTCATGTGAAGATAGTCTACTCAACTTAGGTAAAATCCCTCAGACTATTCTTCTTTTAGGAGGATCAGCTCATATGTCATACGTAACTGTGAGACAATCTCATAAGAAAATTGCTCATGTGTCATACGACAACCCTTGATGAAGTAACGCGAGCAGGACTATAACGTCAAGTTTCTCGTTGGGTACGGGCTATTATCCTTAGTAACGATAATACCTTTGATCGTACCTGAGTGACGTGTGCATAAGCAATATTTAGCTTTGGTGGCTGAGCTCATAAGACCACTTCCGCACTTCGCACTCTTACTATCAACTCTCATGACGTGTCCTCCTCCTTTTAGTATTACTCCATATACCTTAGCATGAACTTTATAGCTTACACATTTTACTTAGCTTATTCTGAAGTTATAGTTGCTTTTTCAACAACGATCATAGGCTATGGGGTGTGTGTGGAAATGTGTAGAACACTCTAGCCTACGATCGTAGATTGTGGAATATTCTAGCAAGGTGTAACGATGACCCAATTGGGTATTCATGGAATGTCTGGAAGATTCCAGTGGTATGTCTAGAAGGTTCCAGAAGACAAGGCCCCAAGTGTATATAGAGGTCATAGGAACCTAGTTAATGAGTGTTTTGTTTTGTTTTGCTTCAATATAGTCATATATTTCAACAAATACTGGTTCGTGCCAGAAGACGGCGAGCTCGTCAGTCTGGGCGATACCAAAAGGATAAACTGGAACGACCGAGTGGACATACGCTTTGACGGCAGTTATCGGCTCGTCTTCTTGGACACCCCTATGGGATCAGGGAAAACACATTACGATTGAAGTACTGACAGATTACCATAACCTCCAAGCTTTTATGAAGAAGCCTGCACTTAACGGCCGTCTGGGTCGTTGGGTTTACTACTTAACGCCATATGATTTTATCATTCGCTATCGGGCAGGAGAATCTAATCCTGCTGATGCCTTATCTAGAGGGCCCGTCCATGAGCCGTCAGAAGAAAAGGACTGTTCATCTTTGTGGGCCTCTTTGGACACAAAGTTAGCTAGGATAAGCAAAGTGGAAGTCCTGTGTCTCCGCCGAGTTTTGGGGAGTACACACCTTGGTCCCGAGAGCGGAGTTCGCCCAGCGCCTTTGGCAGATGCGAAGGCATGCTGTAATGACAGTCAACAAAGGTAGCCCGAAGGGTGAAGACTGTGAGGCTGATCACTCTGGGATATTGTTCGGGCACAGGTTGTGAAGCGAAGGAAGGCTTGAGAAGTTACTGAGTCTGAATTACCGTTATCAAGTGACGACATTAATTGCGGCGGCACAAGCAACTGATCCCTTGAGTCAAAAAAAAGGAGGTCAAAACTGCCATAACTCCTAAAAGTGGAAGTGCTTATGAGTTGTCTTCACAAGGATCGCAACTGTGTCGGACATTGTAGCGTATGAGGCAAATGCCTACGACCATCATGACTCGATCCAATAACTCGTCAATTCATATCCTGCTGAAAACATCACCTGAAATTTGACATCTATGTAAACCGTTGCTCAATAACCTTGCCCGTAAGTGTCCATAATACTTTGTCAACCCCAGATCTTAGCGGCCGCCTGGGCCCGAACCCTCCCATAAAGTCACAACTCGACCATTTCCGCAGGCTCACCGCGCGCCTAATCGTGTTTTGTACCTCATGGAATTGAATTTACTCACCAATTCTGCCACTCTGGACAACCTGGTAGCAACAGAATTCGAGCATTTAAAGCTGTCTCGACCCAGATATATGTTTCGCCATTTCAACGTCATAGTGGGTCTAGACTGACAAAGTCTGCTCGTCATGGCCGCCAACAGATCTTTAGGTCGAGATGTCCATTTTTACGACATATCCAGGCAGGATCAGGCGCTTGGTGGACTGATGTTGACTCCATCTATTACAAAAAGAACATTTCTTTTTGCGCTTGGGATTCTCATTGTTTCGGCCCATCCATATGACGTGTATTTGCGAGGTACCGACACACCCGTGAGACCAACCGACGAGCCTCTCCAAGCTGGCAAGTATGATATAAAGCCCGATTCTCCCTATGGTAATAGGTTTATTTTCCTTGAGTCTAGTGTGTAGTGTTTACTAAAGTGAAACAGGCAGAGTATTCATTACAAATGAGTGGTGCATAACCCGAATACTCTCGCAAACGGTCTCTGGCAGAGATGAAGCCTTTCGACAGCGGGTTCGTGAGCGAGATAGGAAATGCGTGATAACTGGTGTCGCCAACCCTGATAGACTTGTTGCTTTAAATGATTGGTCAAGTTACCATGCTGCTCACATCTTCCCACTCTCTGGCGAAGACTGGTTCATCAGGAATAGTTTTTCTCGGTGGAGTACAAATAGAGCGGGAGAGCGTGACACTGGTATCAATTCATGTCAGAACGGCCTACTGATGCTATCCCATATACATGAAAAGTTTGACAACTTTAGTATTTCCATCAATCCGGATGACAACTACAGGATAATTACCTTCAGGGACGATGTTTTCAACGTTGGTGGGCGTCTACTTGACCCTGTTTGTCGAGATCCTAGCGATGAGAATAGTGTAAGGGACGAGCTCCTTCGTTGGCACTTCCGTCAAGCGGTGTTGGCCAACATAAGAAGGGGTTGGGGAACCGGTTTTTGAGACAGACTTCCCACCAGGAAGCGATATGGTCGGGGAGATCCGCAACGGGCCGGATGCAGTAAAACGGATGGAGGCAGAACTATTCTCGCGATTAGGTGGGTTATCGCTGACCTAGGAACCTTGTGCTATTGCGAGATAGAATGTTTTGTCTCGGTCGAAGTAGTGGGAGAAGAAGATGAGCATCGGTGATACCATCCGCATGTCACCATCACACTTTCTTACTATCCTGACGGCGACTCGTAACCTTTAGCCACAGAGCGAGGCCTACCCCTCGTGCCCAGCGTTGGCCTTCCATATCTTGCCCATGGCTTAGCTTTTCTTGTCATTTATGGGTCATTTACATGTACATTTCACATACCTCCAATGGATCACTTGTTCCTTTGCGTTCTTGTCTGGTCTTGGTGCGCAAATTTCGAGAGATCTGAAGATATAAAAGCCTTTTCTTGATATGCTTTAGTGTAAAAATGTAGTCTTAAAGATATCACCAACTCCTCGTAGGATTTATTTCTTCCGATATTTAACAATTGTATTGCGTGGGTACGGGCAAGCATTAGGGCTGTTCCGAATACAAATATTCGCAGTAATCGTATTCGTTGTTCGCAAATTTTATTCGCAAATCCTGAGCAGTGCGAATAATATTCGTTTGGCGAATATTCGCATCTAGTCGCGTGTCCAGCAGTAGTTTACCATTGTCCTCAATTTCAAGAGCCAAGAGAGCCCCTTACAGCCTTCCAGCTCAATTGACGTAAGTAGTAAATTGATGGCGAGGTATGCACATTTTTTCCTCTGTCACCGAGCGAGAGGTTGGCCTTTCCAGGGACATATATAAAGACTGGCACACGCCCAGATTCAGCCTCTTAGTCCGTTCAACAATCCTTACAATCAGTATCTTCCGAACCATTTACTTCTAATTTTCGGGATTCTATAAATTGAAATGGAGACCAGAGGAAACCGTCTAGATTACCTGGCACTGAATGACGGCTACGACGCTGAGTCTCAAACAGCTCGCTGTTCTAGCCCAATTCTAGAGGCCCGCAGACGCTGGTTCATCCTCGTCGCACTGTTCCATCGGTCAGCCACAGTCATATACAGAAATTGATTCAATTATTCAGCTAGCTCGTTCCGAATCGGTATCACAATCGCAAAGTCTTAATTCATTTATTGCAGGGTCATCGGTTAGTCAGAAAGTCCCAGAAGAATCATAGTTTGGCCCATACTTCACCTGTACAGAAACACGCAGCGAGTATAACCGCACCATAAAGAGGGGAGTTTAATAGTATACAGGTACTGAAAGACTAATCTGCGGCTTTTTCTCTGATACGAACAAGGTGAGTTCATCGAACTTTGCAAGAACACGGTGAATTTGCGAAAGCCGTTGCCAATCACTTATTGAGAACGGAACAAAGTCTGTCTCATAGTGCATGAACTTCTCAAGCTGGTACCTTGACTTTGAAGGATTAACCTTATGTCAGATGAACTTCTAGAGCTAGTAGCTTACCTGCAAAGCATCACTTAACATTCTAAACGTGTGAGGATCACGGTGTGTTCGTGCTATACGTTACGCTAGCGGGATGGCTTGCAACAATATATTTTAGAATATCAACTATGCCGGAAAATGGGTGTAAACCCTTCCTTATATACACTTCTCGGCATCTAAATTTACAGCAAAAACTTTTAGCCGCGGACTAAGCCGGGCGCACGAAAACTAACGAACAACTAACTCATATGTACACTTACATCATCCTGCAAGAAGAAACAAAAGAACGCCGAAATCCTGCCGTGTCCTCGGAAAGATCACGGAGCAACGATTTTGCGGTTGTGACGTCAGACGCCGTCTGCGGCTCATGACGTCACCCTTCGAAGTACCAGACACTCAGGAAGGATTCCTGACAAAAGGTCGAATTCCATCTCGTATCAACGTCATACTCTATGAACTTATCAGGAAGATTCATGCGCTTGCAATTGTCGTTCCATGCCTGCCTGCGTTGAGGGCTTCGGTGGATCCAGAGAGCTATGATACGAAGCCTTGCAAGTGGTTCAAGGGCCCGAAGAGACTGGTGTTCTCCTTCATCAAGGTTATCACAGATAGCATCAGCTTCTTCTGTATTACCAGACTTGAGGGCAACAAGGATATCCTTAACAATGAGGTGGATGATGTGGGCCAAACAGCGCACATAACTTCCTAAACCACGGCATAAAGGGTTTGTCTCGCACTTCGTCTGCAGATTTTCGGACAGCATTAACGCCATCCGCTCATTGTTACTAGCATTGTCGCCAGCTATCGATAGCAGTTTGTGTTCAAGATCCAGTTCTATAAGCACTTCTTCGACTGCTGTAGCCAAGTTCTCTCCACTATGTGGTCCATGGAGTTCCTTAAACTCTAAGACTTTCTCTCGATAGTCGAATTCCTCTGTGAGCCAGTGGCCAAAGATACCGAGGACTGGGAGGGTATTCTTGCTGGTCCACACATCAAGGGACAAAGCGATTGTTTTGCATGTAGCAGAAAGTTTCTCTTTCAATCTAGCACGTTGGAAGAATCTTCCATAAGACGCTGTCGGAGGGTTTGACGAGAGGTAAATGGAAGTGACATTCCCGGCATATCCTTGAATTCAGACGCCGTCTGCGGCTCATGACGTCACCCTTCGAAGTACCAGACACTCAGGAAGGATTCCTGACAGGATTTCTCGGTCAGTGAATCTCTTCTTTTTGTTCCTTTTCTCAATCCATTCATTAGGAAACTCTCTAGTCTGAAAATAGCCCACAACCATTCAGTTTTCTGAGGAGCTGGGTCGGCTACCTGGGAACTGGTAGCTTTGACTGAAGGCTGAGAGGCTGAGTCTGAGGGCTCCTAGGACCTCATCGTCCGGAACTTCAACACCAGAATTGATGTCTGCACCGACTGCCGATTGACCGAGGGAGTGAGGTAGAGATTATGTGTCCGGCTCTTCTGGACCTTGGGTTGCTGGACTTAAGGGGCTGGAGATCCAGTCTTCAGAAGGTGCATCGCTATCATAGCCGTCATTGAGAGCGAAGTAGTTTTGGCGATTACCACGAGTCTCCATCGTTATTTGAAAAGACTGAGCTCAGTAGGCGAATATATGTTGTAGAGGCGCGTAGAGCAAACAGCTCTACTGATATTGGAGACACGGAACATGGGGGTGGGACTCTACTTTTATCCTGCCGTTCTCTACACTAGCCCGCTGCCGCGGTTCATCTGTGGAATGCTACGTGAAATGCGAGGAAGTAAGGGGGCCGTCTCTGGTTGCGAGGACAACCCGAGCCGATCTCTGGCCGTTAGGGCTGCTCCGAATATTCGCATTTGCGAATATTCATTTTGCGTTGCGAATAACGAATAACGAATATTATTCGCAGGATGTCCGCGCAACGAATAAAATCGAATATTATTCGCCGAATATTCGTTATTCGCATATTTATTCGCAACCCCTGAAACCTTAAAATGCTCATAGTTTATTACGGTTCCAACACAAGAAGAAGCAAAGGCATTAAGGCACAAAACGACAAGCAAATGAAAGGTGGAGGCATAAACCGCAAAACGAACGACGCAAACCATGGTGAAAGCAACCTGCCAGTGATGTGACTGCTGCCAGTGAAACTGCCACGATTAAAGCTTCTGTTCCGGGTTCTGTCTTACCCTCTGAGAGACCACCGACACCTTACCGCGCGTTACACGGGTCCACGCATCTCGCGATACGCAACTCCGCTCGGGATCAGCATAGCAGTTTCTGCCTTAGCCTTCCCCGATCCAGGTTGTCTCGCTGCTCGGTTCCTGCAATTAGCGACCGAGTCAACTAGAAGGAGTAATACTCGAACAAGAGTACCCTACTATTCCCACCAATAGAGATATTATAGTATTGGTTTAGTGGGTGAACAATCCAACGCTTACCGAATTCTGCTTCGGTATGATAGGAAGAGCCGACATCGAAGGATCAAAAAGCAATGTCGCTAACTCGCTATGAACGCTTGACTGCCACAAGCCAGTTCCTTACTACCAGGCACACATGTCTATGTGTATGCCACCTCTTACTTCGCGGTCAAGTGCAACCGGTAGGCAAGAGCACTCTCTCGAGTGGGAGTAGCCCGTACCTTAAGCCACATTTAGTGACCCACACCTTACCGAGCGTTGAACCGCCCAGCATATAAGCCAGGTCGGCTGCGGATTGTCTCTATTTCTCGGATTATTACCCGTCTGCTCCATACAGACTTCACGCAGTGGTGTTACCGCTCTGCGCTTGGTACCGAAAACCTAGCAAGATATCCCCGCATCCAGGTGTGTCGCCCGCCGACGTTGTCTCTAAGCACTTAGATTTCAACAACCGGGACTAGATCGTGCTGGATAACACAGCCTGGGACTAAAGCAAATTTCATAACAGTTAATCCCTGTGGTAACTTTTCTGGCACCTCTAGCCTCAAATTCCGAGGGACTAAAGGATCGATAGGACACGATTCTCTGGACGCCATGTGGCTACGAAACCCTCAGGAGCGATGTATAAAAATATTGACTAGGGCTAGGGCTCAGCTGACATCACCCACCCACAGGGTTAGGGTTAGGACACGAATAGAATGATACCAAGTGCTTGCAAACATATCTAGAATTAAGCACGAACGAAGCACAACTGCACAGCCATTTGCCTTTGTCAGATTGATAGACACGGTCGCGTTTATGTATTGTGTTGCCAGTAATGGCTTCGGCACATTTGCGCCATAAATGAACAAAGTCTTTATAAGTGCTCGGCTTCTCACGCGAAGCCATTACTTGCGCATACAGATGTATTGTGGAGCGGACCAATCCACTGCAGATAATATAAACTAGGACATCAAGTCGAGGCTTGATGAATCGTGCGCCATAATCCTTCTTGAGGATCCTCCAATGACTTTCCAATCGCATTGTAGTCCGCGAAATTGGTATGATTGCATTGAAGCCGGGCCTGCCGCAAAGTGATGCAATCTCCCATCGCGATCCAACATTCTCGAAGCCTGGCCGGTACCAATTACTCCAGAAATACCTGAACAGCCTAGGCTGATTAATCGACTTGCAATATTCTAGCATCTCTCTGATAGAGCTACTATGAATCTCTTCATATGATTGAAACTGAAGTGAGTCGGGAGGGGTCGAGCCATCAGTATCAAAGACCGGCTTCGGCAATAAAGGGTGTCTAAGTAGATGCCGTTTAATCATGGCGCGTATTGTTCGTGCTTGGTCCCGGGTACATGGTGGTGTCTGGCCATTAGATAAGATCCACTCTGCCTCATCCGACAAATAATGAAGATAAGGAGGAAGAGTTATCAATCTGATAGAATTTCTTTCCTTATCAATTGAATCAAACCCTTTGGTAGGCAATTTACCTGTAATATACTGGTCAATTGCTCGGAGACTGTGCCATAGGCAAAGACGATGGTTATAACCGACGTTGTCTCTCCTAAATGCTATGCTTGCAGCTGTCACCTCTACCGACAATATCAATTGGGTCCCAAAATATAAATGTTGAATTAAATAAATTACCTGCAAAGTCCTTATCTGTATGAACAACCGTCGGTTTTAAGCCAGATGCCCTTAATGCAGTTAACCAAGCTGTCAATCGACTTCCCCTCTTACCTTCTTCTCTGATACCACGCGTGTCTAAAAGAAGATAGGAAAGAGGAAGAGACCAGATCGAGCTCCGTAAGAACACAGTAGAGCTCATATCCGTGCTTGTTGGTACCAAAAGTCGAATCAATGAATATTTCTGTCATTTTCGAACGGTTATACTTCACCTTATCGTTGAAACAAGGAGTTGTGAATGCCAATGAAACGCCAGGTTCTTGAAGTCCTTCAATTAGAAAATAGCCCTCTCGTTCTTCCACCAGCATCTGCGCGGATCTAAAATCATCCCTTGGATCCCTCTCCCATTCTCTTCTTGTAAGTGACATCCAGATATTATACACTTGCTGGCGGGTAATTGTATGTAAGTCTGTGTTTTTTAACTGGGAACCGTCGGCCATTGCGATTAAATTCTGATATATCAATCGGGGAGGGACTAGTTTGTGCACTTCGATATATTTCTGCACCTCTTCAGTGACATGGAATTTCGGTGTCTCGACGTGACCCTTATGGTCATAAAGTATTGTCAATGACAAATTTGATTTAGAAAAGTTAATACGGAGTTCTCCGTGGCAATCAAAAAATTCCTTCGTCTCTATAGGCTTTGTGTCAGTAAGGTTCAGCATAATTGCGTTATCGAATCTACGAAATAATGCACTTACCCGTATAGCGCTGAATTCGGGACAAATCGCGTTCGGCCTTCCGCTCCTCGGCACGAGAACAAGTCAGAGAGAAATGTGGTCCGTCCACAGTTTCAGTGTACCGTCGCATATGGAAATAATAACCTGTGCAGTCAAAGATATCATTTCTCAATACTATTGCTGCCTGTTTCTGTGTGCCTTGGTTACCACTTTGCGCGCATGTAGCCACAGAGACATCATTCTCAAGCACGAAAGATCCAGTCAGAGTTATTCGAAACGTAATAGATTGGGCTTCGGGGTCAAATATATGGCTATCCCGTTGCTCCAGTAACGATGACACGACTTCCATGAAGTCTTCATGAGACTCAACTTCCTGATCAAGATCGTAAGCCTTTGGTCCTGGAACCTTTGACTCTACAGATTTAGTTAGCAATGTCCATCAACGTTTTATCACAATATCTGTAGACATACTTGCGTTGGCCCGGCAGTTTTTACAGCTCTTGACAGATTTTCCGCCTTTGCCGATAAACAGTCCTTGAAGTTCCTCAAACGTAGCGCAACAAATTAAAGTGCGGCAAGAAGCGCACTTTTGAGAGTACTGAGATCCTCGTGGAGAAACTACAGACGATTCCATGCTTGCAATAATTCTTGTTGTGTAAGAGAGAATATAATTGTCAGTAGTTATGATAAACAAAACGCGTGGGAATAGACGCGTTATAACTATCGAATGTAAACAACGGGGGCAAGGGGATCCTTGAAGAATGTTAGGGCAAGGGGACTGAAAGAATGTAATGGGCTGAGTTTCCAACTAAAACGATTGTGGAATAAGCGTAAACTTAATGCGGTTACTACAAGAGTAACTATCCGCAGTACTTCCAGGGTAAGGGTTCAGCAGTTTTCCTTAAAGTTTTTACACCAAAATAAGGAAAAATCCCCTACACTTTCTAGCTCGTTAGTTACTCTTCCTCGATCAATTAACAAGTCTGCGTGGTATCTCGTCCACCACCGCGGCCTTTAATTTGTTTCATATTCACCTCACAAGTCTCTCATTTCACGTTCTCGAGACATGTTGTCATCTATCAGTTGTGCCAAAAAAATGCTGGCGACTCCAAGTCCAACCCCTTCGGATGAAGGCTTCTGCAATCTGATGCGTACTTATCGTGTATCGCATCCATCACGACATGAATTTACAAACTTCGACAATCTTAAAGATTTTCTTGAAGAAAAGGTTGCTGCTCTTATTAATGGAAATGGACCACAGTATCTCGCCATCCTAAACTTCACCGAAGATAATCTGCTGAAGTTAGAGAGCTCTGGTTTGCGAAGAGAGCTACCGGGGTTCAGGGTACTCCTTGATGAAGAGAACAAGACGGCGATTATTAAATTGATGCCTGGAATCCCTCACGAAGTGGCGAAGGTGATTTTTGAGGAAATATTTGTTGGGGAACGAGCAAGATTGGGTTTACCAAGAAACATATTTGTTCCTACAGGTTCAGGAAGATATCATTTCTCAAATGAGCTCAGCAAGGAGCCGGATGCTTCCTACATACCTCAAACAAGACAAGGCTCAGATCACTTCCCATCTTTTATTGTGGAAGTTGGAGTATCTCAGTCATTGCTTCAACTCCGGCAGGACGCCCATTTGTGGCTGGAGAAAACTAATGGAGAAACGAAAATTGTTTTACTCATTTTTCTCAATATCGCAGCATCAACTCTGACAATTGAGCGATGGCAACATGTCACATCTCCTCCACCAAGACAGACTCGCTCCGGGAGGCTATTTTTGCCGGAGAAGTTGCAACTAGTGACATATGACAACAATACTCAGCAAGTCGCTGGCGATCCGCTGGTTCTGCCGATCAATCTGCTCCTTGATGTCGTTCCCTCACATTTACCTAGTTCGCAGATTTCTTTTGGCCGACCAGAGCTGTTGTCCTATGGTGTTGATTTATTTAAGGGAATTTATGGACGGAGTAGGCGCTAAGCCTGTTTGGTACAATAATGCACTAGCATTAAAATACTTGCGTGAAGTACATTTTTCCGAACCTGGCATCTGCGGTATCTATTCGATCTTCGGAACACTCGTCCCCCGACACATACATAAATAGAGACCGGAGTCAAAATATTTCAGAGCTCAATGCTTGAGTGAAGAATGTTGCATCCGCCGTGTTAGAGAACTGAACTTCTATCCATTCATCGAATGGTCCACCACTCATCTTGGACTGGATTGTCGTGTCTTCCTTCTTCTGCCGCGTCAAATCAGCATTGGGTCATCTGAGAATATAAATGAGCATTGCGTTCTGGCGGCGATGGCGACTTACTATGGACACATCCAAGCCCGGCCATGCGTCGACCCCATCGTTTGCCCAGCCCCATTGCAATTCAGTGTCAGAGTCTTTATACGTGATGTGGTCGTTCAGTGTTTCGGACGGCGAAACAGTGGCAACTGACGGGACGGGCTGGCTTGTCGCAACTCCTTGTCGAGCATGGTCAACCACCAGCCTCACCCGGCGATCCAGTTCGGCGGCAACCACGTTCATTCGCTTCATCTGCATGATGGTGGACGCGTCGCTCATCTGGTCGATGACATTCACAGCAAACTTGGTGAGCTGTAGGTCCTTATCCACGTTCTCATGCGTTGTGTTGTCAAAGAGGTTGGCCTGGAGGATAATCAGAGCCGAGAAGTATGCGCATCCATTCGCCCTAGAGTCTATTGTCAACCTGACGGACATATTTCACCCCACCGTATTTGGAAACTAACCACACGCTGCAGTCACTCAAAGGCATCTGGGTCATCATCGCCATGCAGTGTCTGCTCATCTGGACACAGTTCCTCCAGCCTCTGGGCAGCGGTGGAGATAGTCGAGAGGCGTCTTCGGCTTCGGAAGTACCTCGCGAATGCGCAGGTATGGCTGTTAAACGTTCACGCCACTGTGCATCGTGACTCCATATTCCATGGATCATGACTAGGCATCCGAGATACGAGAAATGCATCATGCATAGCCAAATTAGGGCTGTGCGATTTGCGAGCTCCGTCACAACATCGACTTGCAGGTCAGACGGAAGGGCGAGTCTCCACCTCTCTAGCTGGTGGTGCAGGAGGGCAATACGTGCTCGGCGTTCCTGATCAGTGATCTTGGCGGCTTGAGTAGAAAATAGCAGGTTGTATACCCGCCCTTGGATGTGTGCGAGACGGAGTCGTAGCCGGAAGAAATTGGCTCGCGAGCCATCCTTGCTGTAGATATTCCCAGCGCCGTCTTGCGGCTCCTCCAACGGTAAATCCAAGTCAATGTCCTCGTCAACCTGAACGGAAGGCGTGTGGTGACGAAGACATATATCTTTGTCGAACAGGTACGTGATCCAGAAGACACGGTTACGTTGTAGAATCTCAGCTGGCGGAAATTGTTCCTGGTATCGTCGGTTGTGCAGACGCAGGCGGTGAGCTAGCCGCACTGCTGTGCCAACTAGCACGACGGCAGGACTGGGATCTTTCAAGGCGTTGAAGACAATGACCAGACCTAGGACCACCTGTAAGCTCAGCAGGTCTACATCTCTAGTGACCAGCTCTGACAGCACCGACTGCACATTATTCACGTAATGGGCTACTTGGCTGTCACCGAATCCGAGATCCAGATCGCTGGACGGCGAGACAGGTACGCGGGTGGCTAGTGCCAGCACAACATTCACAGCTGCCCATGCTGCCCGAGGCTGTCGGCACGTGGAGGCGTAGTATTCCTGCAGCATGCGCATGAAGGCTGCCTCCGAAAATAGTGGTATGAGTGAGTTCACGTGAACGAAATAGTCCGCTATGGCGGGCTGGATCTCTGCCAAAGGTGGAAGGCATGGATACGGGTCGCCCACAAGCCCGCTGGCAATATCTGCGTCGAGAGCAGGAAGTTTGGATGTGAATGCGTTACCCAGCGGAACCATGTCCGACTGTGGCTGGCCCAGAATCTGGTTCGCCTCGTTCAGTGCAGTATAGTCGAAGTCTGATAAAAATTGGTCCGGATCCTGCGCCGGAGCTGCTTTGTGCTGATCATCGCCAGCCTGCACTGGAGCGGCGCTAGGGGCCGCGAAGACCAGACCAAGCTGGTGCTCAACTCGTGCCAGGCGTGACTCGACATCTTCGATACGATTCGTCCTTGCCTGATTAGCACACGCGGTCACAAAGTACGACTCGGCTCACCCGTCTTTACCAGCCGATACGGTCGGAGCGGGGCTTGACGGTGGTTTGGCCTGTTCTCTCGGCTGGCGTCTTGTCGCACTGATTCTATTCCGCGCCTTTGTAGTTCGGCATTCGGCCTTGTAGATCTGGCAATTGGAACAAGTGGGCTTCAAGGCATCGCACTTGATCTTCTTGAGGAAGCACAAGTCGCAAGCTGCGTGATATCAGTGGGCCAATTTCAAGCGATAAGGCTGCTTCAGACCTTTTCTTTTATTCACTTGGTAAGCCACCTCCATGTTCTTGAGCTTTGCAAGATATGTGCTAGGAGTGCAATACTAGTAGGCTGGGGACCTAGAAGAAATGTGGTTCCGGATAGTTTCATTTCTAAGCCGACGGTCGAAGATGACGCAGCACCGCTTTTCAAGGTTCCTAGACAGAGGGGTAGGGAATGACGTGCGAAGCAACAAAAGATGAGATCAACCCCGCCAATATTACAGGGTTAGGGCTATGATAGCAAATCGGCCGGCGCTTCTTAAAGCCAACGTGCACATGTATTCTATCCTGTAATAACTATCTAAACTAAACCATCCCCTTTTTATATCGCATCAGAGCAGGAAAGCCAGCATTGGATCGCTTATACTCTCCATCCGCGATGATGGGCTTCTCTATAGAGATCCAGAGCCGTCGTACGACACATTCTTACCAGACACGACTGGAAACCATGGACGTTGTTTGCCGTAGTCGACAGCCGCTGCCGCTTCGTGAGCCGCCTTGTCCTCCAAAAAGCTCTCGATTGCCTTTGGATCGCTCGAGTTGAGCGGCTTGAAACCGGAACCGACTTGCCGCAGCTGCGCCCCGGCCAGAATCAAGCCCAGAGCACTATCGTTATCAAATGGCGACACTGGCTTGATTACCCCCGCTACGCTCCCACTGAGAAGGCTTCTCGCAATCCAGGGCTCTTGGGCGGCCGGCCGAGCGATCCCGACAGCGTCCACGGTGTCCAACGCCCTGACCATGGCCCCAGCAGTCCGCAGCCCGCCGGTCAGGAACACCTTAGTCCGGCGTTCCTCAGCCATCTTGCCTAGCCGTGGAACGATCAGCTCGGCAAACCTGAGGAAGAAAGCCTCGCGCCTCAGTGTCGTCTCTTTGGTCCATTCGTGGCCCACTTTCTCAAGAGCGCCGCCGCTTAGCTCAACAAAGTCCATCCCAGCCTCATCCTGTAACACGCGGCATACCTCAGCCGCTTCCTCGGCCTCAAAGCCGCCTTCCTGAAACTCGACGCTGTTTAGCTTTACGCCTACAACGAACGTCGGCGAAGTCTTGGCGCGGATGCCCTTCGCAATCTCGACGAGGAGCCGCATTCTGTTTGTTAGAGATCCGCCGTAGGCATCTGTGCGCTTGTTCGTCCGTGGTGACAAGAACTGCGCTAGCACGTACCCGTGGGCGCCGTGCAGCTCAACTCCGTCGAAGCCAGCTGCTTCCAGGTAAGTCGCCGCATGTACGAAACCGTCAATCAAGAACTGGATGTCGGCGTCGGTTGCCTCTCTAGTCTTCGCGAACAATGCGTTTTGAGCCTCGGTGCCTGCTTAGTTATTTAGATAATTGCGGTTACAGGGCCAGACTTGTGTCAAGACTCACCCCATGGTACGACCGACGGCGCAAATGGCGTCGTGAGCGTAATACCAGCAAGAGCTTGACGTCCTGCATAAGACAGCTGTCCGAGCATGAGAGACCCACCAGCTTTTCCAGAGGCCGCTAAATTTCTTGAAAACGTCGAATCGTGAGCCGTGAAAAGGGTAAGATGCGTCAATAAGGAGGTCACCAGGCAAATGTGGCACGGCCGAGCTGATTTGGATGTTGCCCGTGAGAATGGCCCCGAAACTGTTCTCATCCTCGCCCCATCTGTGTTCTTGGTCAACTCTAAAGCCCCCTGAAACAGAGCCACTACGACAACGCCTGTACTCGGTACAAATGGCGGACGCTTACCTCTGATATAATTCGTTGAGTTCCTTGGTAGGGATTCCACATGCTTCAGGGTCGGCTAAATTCCAGCTGGCAAGAGTTTCACCCATAGAGGCTTTGAACAGTCGATTTTTCATAGTCTGCTTAGAAAACTGAAAGGAGAGAGGATCCCGAAGACGTTGCGTTTCTGCGTCGCCACGGCTTTCGTATCTTGTGACTGCCATTTCTGCGACTTGGGTGAAGTTTTATTAGTTGAATCTGTGTGCCTGCAGCATACGGGAAAAATGATCGCGATTTTGAAAAACTTGAAAATGAAGGACTGACATCGTTTCGAACGTGTTATATAACTTTACCTCTTTCTGATCTTTGTAATACGGTCGCTGGTACGGCGTTGTGCGGGTGCCATCCAGCTCCGTACAGGTCCGTGTAGATCCGTCCAACGCCGTAAAACGCCGTGGGCCAAAGCTTGGCTGTTTAGCGGTACTTGGGTAATGTTAAGGGATGCACAGCAAAAATGCGGGACCGCAAACAGCGCATGGGGGTAGGGTGTGCCGATGTGCCGTGGAGTAAACCGGCGCTGTACGGATTCAGGGCCCCACGTATCAAAGCCGTGACCAATAATGCCAGACATGTCTGCCACATGGATATATAAAAGACGCCCGAAAAGATGTCAGGTGAAAGACATCTTCTTCGTGATATTCAACTCAGATATCATCTGCGCGCTGCAGTTCGTTTATGCCAACTATACAACCAAACTCGCTAGCACATTCCTCGAGCTCCGCCATGGCTGATGCAAGGATACCCAAGACTACCAAACAGTGGAAAGTCACAGGATATGACGGGTTTGGCTCCCTTCAGCTCACAGAAGAACCTGTGCCTGAGATTGGCGATAGCGAAGTCCTGGTGAAGAGTATGTCCCATTGTGTTCACAGAGTACAGCTAGGTACTGACGACAAGCTGTAGTCCTGGGCGTGTCACTCAATGTATGTTGCGTTGGTAGCGTACCGACTGATTATCAGCTAATCTGTATTAGTTTCGTGACATCATAATCCCACTGGGCAAATATCCGTTCAACCAAAAGCCCAATGTTGTCCCGGGCTCTGACGGAGCCGGAATTGTTCTTGCCGTTGGCAAAAATGTCACCCGGTTTCGTCCCGGGAACGAGGTTGTCACGATTCTTAACCAGAAGCATTTGGCCGGGTCATTAGATTCTGAATCAGCAGACTCTGGTCTGGGCGGATCGATCGACGGCACGCTGCGCTCCATTGGCGCATTTAACGAGCAGGGACTTGTGAGGAAGCCCGCTGGCTTGAGCTTTCTTGAAGCCGCAACGCTTACCTGCGCCGGCGTGACGGCCTGGAATGCTCTTTGTGGACTGCCCGGGAAACAGCTCATGGCCGGTCAATGGCTTCTCACACAAGGCACGGGCGGTGTCAGCATATTTGCGATTCAGTTTGCCAAAGCCATTGGAGCCAGAGTGATCGCCACTACAAGCTCGACTGAGAAATCAAAGCTGCTACAAAGGCTGGGCGCCGACCACATCATCAATTATCGCGAGGTTTCTAAATGGGGTGAAACTGCCAAGGCCCTCACTGGGGGTGTCGGTGTGGAGCTTGTCGTTGAGGTTGCTGGCGCAGCTACGATGAGGCAGAGTGCTGCCAGCCTAAAGCCTGATGGCACTATGAGTGTCGTTGGATTTGTTGGTGGCGAGGATAAGACAGCAGAAATACCAACTTTGTTGGATACTTGGCTCAACTATTACACAGCGCGGGGCATTGCTGTCGGTAGCCGGCTGCAGATGGAGGATATGTGTCGCTTTATTGAGGGCAATACCGATCGCCTTCGTGCTGTTCTCGATTCCAGAGTCTTCAAGCTGGAAGAAGTCAAAGAGGCATACAAGTATCTCCAAGCGGGGGAAAATTTGGGCAAGGTGTGTATCAGCCTGGAGTGACCCAATGTGTTATTCCGGATTGTCCACCGATTGCCATGCTGGAGAACGCAGTACACAGATGAGTCACTGTTGCTTAAATAAAATGAAGGGAGAGAAACGTGTTGCCTTGATGATCTAATAGATGTACTCCTCATCAAAATTTAGGCACAGACCGTCTACGAACTTGTGAAAAGTGGCTGTGAGTGTGAATATGGACGATGAATATGAAGTGAACGATGAAAGGGAGGCTGAGACTCTGATCTCGATGACGACCAGTCTCACGACTATTCTAGTCTATATATTTAAGCTTTTTCTTAGCTCCCAACAGTTCAGTTCCCGCTCGGGACTTAGGGTGCGTTTGGACTTAGGGTGCGTTTGGATTACCGTAATTATTTCCCACTTATTTCCCACTTATTTCCTACTTATTTCCTACTAAAATCCCACTTCAGTATACCGGAATCACCTGATTTTTCCGGTCAAAAAATTAGATGATGAAGGGTAATTCGACACATTAGTAAGGGGTTAGTACAATTTAAGTGCGGCGACATCTTGCGTGCATACGGATTTATATTGCACATATTCAACCACAGTTGTGCGCCTTGATCCGTGACGACTTAAAATGCGCCCCACGCACCGCCCCCAGATTTAGCATATTCTCAATCTCGGCATTCACTACAACTACGTCATGGAAAGTGCTGGTCGGCGTAGGCATACACGGACCAGCAGGGACAAACCTATAAGCAGTTCCTCGCAGAACGTCACCAGGCATCTTGTGGTGTGTGGAGTGGTTGAGAAGCCGGATGTTTGGTTATTCGGGGATTTCCTTGGCTTTGTCGCAACACTGAAAGAACAGGGAGTGCATGAAACATTTATCAACTCTTTTGACCTTGATAAATATTTCAGAGATACAAGTTTCACCGACGTCAAATTTGGTAGGAGGGAAGAGATAGGCGATGATGACTGGGATAGTGACGACCACATCGTGATGTATACTCGGTGGGAATGGGAACATAGATCGCCTTGGTGGACCCAGGTCAAACCTCATGAGGAGCACACACTGGGCTCGAAAGTGCTCGAATGGATTCGTGAACAGGCCAACGAAACAAAACAAAATGACATAGTCTCTATAATCCTCATTGGACACGGCAGTCACGAGGGAATCATGCTTGGCGGAGTCAATTTCCCCCCCTCAGACCTAGCCGGCGCATGTTCACTATTCCGCGCGGACGTCCAAGTTAACGTCGTGGTGAAGGCTTGTTATTCGGGCTCATTCGCAAGTGCATTCAGGGTCGCGAATCAAAGAAACATCTACGTCCACACGTCCGCAAAAGTTGATGAGAAGAGCTATTCGGCGCGGCGTTCAATAAGCGGGCGACATCGAAACTCCGTTTTTGGCCAGGCATTTTTGCGAACGCTCGGGTTGACGAGAGACATTGACGACAACTGGACGCTGCAGAAGCAGAAATATTACATTGAGGAGAGGTTGAATAGATCGGATATTCCGGAAAGCTTCCGGTCTACCCCAGTAGTCGTATCGGATTCGCCAGTCACCCGCCTCATGAAAGAAATTCTCTTCCGTGATTATCTGGATATCTCCTTCTCTAATGCCCCCGTCCGTGCTCGTCGAGTGCTTTCACCAACGAATGAGGCTCTGCACCTTCTGCAGCCACAAGAGAACCATCAGCTTCAACGTGCGTATGGCAACGCAAAGTCTGCTCGCCAGTACGAAGCTTCAAGCCACATGATCGGTTGCGAAATGAACCTACTCGACATCAATTACTCTGTGCGAGGGGACGAAGGCGTGACGACAGATTGGTGCACGCTGACTCGTCAACCCCCCCACCGAAGGGAAGAAACGATCGTCCAGCTCGCTCATATTACCTGGTTTAGATGGAAGGTCCAAGAGCCATTTTTATGTGTTGCCGAAGAGTTGATACGTGTGGGCTTGATTTCGCTGGATGCGATGTATACTCCAATGAATCTCTCCCAGCAGACGCCGTCGACATCAGCTGTCATGAAAGCCCTTAATTGTTTCTCGATCCCTAGATCGTGCATGGACTTTCAAGAACTGATTTTTGGCACGCATTTCTTCGCACCACCGCTCTGGCTTGCAACTCTTATCGTCAGATCCTGTACGGATTGGACACGCATTGTCAACCGCCTGACAACTGTACCGCTTCTGGGTGAATTGGATTCAGAACTGGTGTTGAAAGTCGTGCAGCAGCGTCCCAAGTTCACAGTCAATCCGGATGAAGGAAAAATAACTGGAGATCCTTCTAAGACTTCCTCCTATGGTTTTTGGCTTCCTCAAGGGACCCGGCTTAAATTTTTCCTGCCGACATGGACCAAAAGGTATTCACAGGTAATGGAAGCTTATTATATTGCTACCGGAAAGCGCTGGGAGGACTTTGAGGATGTTGAGAAACGCATGGGCAATTTGTTGACAATGGAGATGGGGTTGTACAATTAAACCTTGCGAAAAAAAAAATGCTTATTCGTACTTGCAGGAATAGGATTTCACGTCTTAAACAACCTCCTAGTGTGTGTGAGTGTCAGCACCGGGCGCTGGTAACTGTTGCTATAACACGTGTCGGGAAGGGACCTTGGCGGTTAGCCTCGGCAACATCTGGTGGCTGAGTGTACGCCGCAAGGCGCATAACATAAACACGCCCTTTCCCACTTGCTGTCACTTGTCACTTGTCTCTTTTTCTTTTGCTCTGTCGATACCACACTTCTTAGTGGCTCTACTAGTAAATCAATACACTTTTATTGTCTTTATCATAAGACCGTGACATCAGACTTGACGTATCAATCATATCGACTGAGGATATCGAGCCACCAACGCCTTCAAATGCAGTGAAAGTGTCAGGACTACGGTAAGCCCTTGGAGGTTTTATATGGATATCCATATCCGGGTAAAATATTCCATATCCGTATCCGTTATGCATACCCCTAGGGCCAGATAGGGGTGGACACGAATGACGAATAAATTCGCAATTATATTCGAATATTTGGGCATTTCAGGGCTACGGTATTGTCATATGGGATCGGGGAAGTTCTGGGCCAACTATCTTGGGCAGCAGTTATAAGAATGAATCGCAAAATCTCAAGGTGCACAGGTACAGCTGCCATTACACAAGTCGCCGATGCGATACGCCTGCGTTGTTGTGCATTAAATCTTGCCATGTTGTCACGGTCGCGTTCACTGCTCGTATTCGCGAGGAGATGGACGCGTTGTTTTTGTAGATAAACTTAGCGCGTTGAACAGGTTTAACTTTCATAGCAAAAGTTTATCCGCATTAGGAAATATTGCGCTAGGGCCAGGAATTACTTAGTTAGGCAGGTTCACGATAAAGGATAAGTTAAGAAACTTTGTGGCAAAATTTCTCTGTTATTGACCCACAAATGCACTTGTTAATCCAAACAAGGAAGCTAGTGTGGAATAATTCTAAGCCGACATTGCCTTTTTTGGCGAAGGGCTCATAACTATGTCAAGCTCATTCACGAATTAAGATTGGTGACCCAGGCCTGAGAGGCGTTGTTTCCGGCAGAGAGCCCGGCAGATCAAAAGTCGAAGTAAAAATTTCATTGCATTTTGCGTAGAAGCTGATGGTCACACATGTTCAACTAAACTCAGGATCTCGTTTGCATTTCGGCTGGATATACCCAAAACGTTACGGCATTAGGATTTCATCATTCGGTGTTTGGTTGGACTATTGCTGCCCTCTATTGCATCTCGTGACCTTGGCAAAGCTGGCAGAGCCGTTTATGATCCACTGCACTGGCCTGAGCCTTTGAGTCGGGGGAATCCGCAGGTTTTGTTTATTCGGAGTTACGACGTAATTGGCAAGTCCGCGTCGGAGGAAATCATTCCCCGGCAGTTAGTTATATATAGTGTAGCAAGCTAAATCCCGCACGATGGCTGCAACAACTTGATATCGACTAACCTTGCTCTTAAGGTTAATGAGAAATAAGGTTCTCCTCATATGCCTGAGGCTGATCTTATTGCTAAGGTTTCTGAATTTTTTGTGCTAAGTTAACCAAGCTTTCTCTCTTTTCCAATGCACGTGTCCCACTTAGGCTGCCTAAAATTGTGGCTGCCTCTCCAGAATCAAATTATGCGGGATTTCACTCGTCATCGACCATCTTTCACATCTTTTGCCGCTTTCGGCATTCGGCATTTTGAATTACTGTTGTTCTCGTTTTTATTGTTTATTCCCATCAGTTGATGGCGGCTATGGCCATAATGGAAGACTGCTTAGTTGTCCACCCTGCTTGCAAGTCAGCAGCACAGTTCTTGGCCGACGCTTACACTCTTTACATCAAATTTCTATCGTGCGTCATAATTGGCTTCACAAATGATGATGGATGCCACTGTACGCAACCAACCAACTCCGGTTAGAGATGGTTTCAAAAGTACAACAAGACTCAGTATGACTGCATCGTCTAGGATTAATACATCTCTTCTTCTTGATTCTATCTATTTGGAAAGATACTAGGTACATTATCTGACGTGCCTGTTATGGATCTGACGTCGCTCATTACAGCGAATTGGCACAAAGAGTTGACAGTCCCGACTGCCGGGTTTGCCTCTGATCTTCTAGAGCAGCTACAGGAAAACTCAGTGACAGTCACTAACAGGACTGGTCGCATGAGACCAGTCGTGCTTAAAATCGGTTTATGCTAGGATTCCAGAATGTTTGGTGTCCGACTTAAGGCTCGTAATGATCGTGGAAATTGATTTGACTTCGCCAAGAGTCTGTTTGGCTTAAACTTTATATACGGCAAACCTCCCAAGACCCATCGGAGCCCCGCACCAACCGTGAAATTTGCAAATTCGACCTGCAGCAGCTGCAAAAAATTTCAACCTAGGTGAGACTTCATTTCCACCTTGTTCGGTGGAGATGAGCGAAAAAATTACTGACCTTAAGTAACAGCACCCAATTGCTGCCGCGCATGAGCACCCGTGCCGTTACCGATCGAGCTATCAACCTATTTGTCTACTCTTCTTACTTGGCAGAAAGGATCATTCGTTAGACTAACGTCAAACTGTTAGGTGAGCGCCAACCACATGAGCACGTTGTGCGATGCCGACACAGATATGGCCCGTCATGATTCCATTTGCTATTATTCAGTACAGAGATGAGCCTCTCGAGCTGCTAAGCCTTCACGATCTGCAAGGAGATATATAACGGATCATCGAGATCGAGATCTCACCTTGCCCGATAGTTTCGACGCAGCAGTCTATCCAGTGTTCAGCCCTCAACTTCCTTTGTGAATAACATGCGATTCAACCGAGCTGCGAATGTCGCCGCTTTCGCGGCCCTGCTTGGCACCTCATCAGCACAGAGCGTCCTACCGGCCAGCATGGTGCCTAACGTCGGTGGCGGTGTCTACCAAAGCAGCGACTCCGCTCTAGCCAACTATACTTTCGAATACAAAGTGCCGTTTGATCCTGCTACTTACGGTGGCTACTACAGCTGGGATGTGAGCAATGAGACTGTCGTTATCTATAACGTCACTGCCTCTGGCGACCCAGGACTGAACAATGACTTGGGCAATGTTGAAACTGTGTACCCGTTCTTTGTTATCAATGAAGCCACGCCTAAGAAGATTACTCCCTCGGGTGTCGGCAAATTTAAGAAAATTTTGCACATCATTTTCGAAAATGAGGTCTACGGCTGGACCATGAATGATACGTACTGGAAGTTGTTGGCCACCCGCGGCAAGCTCTTGACCAACAGTCACGGAATTACCCACCCATCCTTGCCCAACTACGCCGCCATCGTCGCCGGTGACTTCTTCGGCGCCGCGGCCGAGGACTGGTACAATTTCAATGTTTCCACCATCTTCGACTTGCTCGACCAAGCAGGTCTTGACTATGCCACCTATGCGGAATGGTACACACCTATCGCCACCGCTCGTGGCCCCAACGACTGCAACAATTTCCCATTCCCGGGTCCTCTTGACGGTACCAACCTTGACTGGAGCGGTCCCGTTTACCGACGTCTGGATTTGTCAGCACTCTTGTTCTCAACTTACACCTCCAACTACACTCGGTGCAGCAAGATCTTCAACGCCACGGCGCAGTTCGATGCCGACGTCTTTTCCCACAACTTGCCTCCTTACTCGTTCTACGTGCCAGACATGCTCCACAACGCCCACGACCCTGAATCCGACAGCGACTATGTCCACCAGCCGACCACCGGTGGCATCTGGTTCAACGCTTTCTTGGACTTGTATTTGCCGGCTTTGACCGCACAGGGAACATTGGTCGTCGCCACATTTGACGAGGCCACTTGGCAAAACGACAGTGATTCCGTGCCAAACAACGACAACCACATCGCCACTTTGTTGTTCGGTGCCGGTATCACTCCCAACACTACCGATGACTCCTACATCACTCACTACGGTGTTCTTCGCGGTTCTATCACCAACTTCGGTCTCGGATCCCTTGGACGCAACGATACCAACGCCACCAATGGAGACCTGACCACGTTCATCAGCTAAAGGGTGTCTACAAACGTAGCACTTGGACTAATAGCTATCTACCACCTCGAAAATATACCAGGGATATAGAGGGTACTCCGTCTTTAATCTTTCCTTATCCACCCCTTATGTCCTGTCTTTGTAATTTTAATTCTGGAAAAATACAGCCTTTTTAATATCCGTAAACACCTTCGATTAAGGATGTTCAAGTTCGCCCAGTATTGGCCCGAAGGTATTATTATTCGAACTACGAAGTGCATTCAAGCTATCGTAGATGATTTCGTCAGTGGCGTAGGGAGATATAGCCGACGCCCCACAATCCAAACTATCCTTCCCTATAGTGAACCATTGATTAGTACACAAGCCGACATTTAGAGTATAATATGCATAAGCCCACAGCTCAAGCTCGCGCTGCCAATTAACTAGCGATTAATGATTAAAATAAACGCTGGTCCGATGACGTTTTTGCGAATTGATCTCCCGCGGAACCTTCTGAGGGGAGAAGACGGTCTGAAGACCTAACCTGATGCGCAACACGCATCTCAGGCGACTCAATTGTGAAAACAACTCTGTGCTTTTTAAGACAGTTGGAAACTAATATGCAATCCAGATCTGGGATTTACTCGAAGGGAGTGGGCCCTTTGATGTGGCACAATCTGAGATGCCAACGTTCTCCAATGACAGACATTTGGCACATATCATCGCCTTACTAGGTCCTCCGTCAACCGGATATTCTCAAGCAGGGACAAGAAAGTTCTAGATATTTTGACGGTGAAGGTACTCAATCGAATGTCACATCCTTTTGCAAGTCTTCTCGCCTGCTAATGATTGACTCTCGCACGACCCTGAGCTGGGTCGCAACGTGCTAGGGTATCCTCCGCAGTGGTGGGTGGAACCGCATTATTAACGATAAATTGCAAGAGAGACTGGCTCGCTCATATCGCTCATTAAGTCAGAGGAATTGTTAAGAGAATTCATTATGATAGCTAATGACGGATATGTGGTTGAAGTTAGTATCAGTATCTCATTAATTGTGAACGCGGACTTTGAGCTCTGCGTACGAATAATCACACTCCGCCCTAGCCTCTCGTTCCGCATTTGTGTTGTGCGATGATGCTTGGGATGCGGGACAGAAAGGTGTCGACATTGTCGACGAAAACTCTTGTAGACTCCATGGATATATTGGAACTCTTACTAATGAACTTCATACTTTGTGTGAGGCAGGGAGGACAAACACCTCTATTTATGCTTCCCTCGGCTAACCTTCATGTACTGACCGGGTTAGCTAGCTTCCTCCTTGTGAGAGATCGGTGTTTTTCCGAGGTAGATCAGTCTCCACTTCCAGTGTGGTGGGACTATTTCTCGGTTTCTTCCGAGGTAGAGCTACCCCGCTTTTCTGGTCACTGGAGATTGGTTGATCCTAGAGTTAGGTTGGTGAAGAGCTGGCCACTCTCCACTTTCCTGCCCGATCTGGTTAGCGGCTCTGCCGTGACTCCACTTCACAAGATCATGAGCTCTGATCTTGTGGTTGCTGTGTTCTGAGATAGTCGAATGAAGCTAGTTCATTCGGCGGCATTGGTGGGCGAGCGGGGAGTTCTGAGTTTAGTTCGTCACCTCGGTTTGAGGTGTTGTTCGTGTATATATAGACTAGAATAGTCGTGAGACTGGTCATCATCGAGATCAGAGTCTCAGCCTCCCCTCCATTGTTCACTTCAGATTCATCGTCCATATTCACACTCATAGCCATTTCTCACACGTATCGTCAATATCGCTAATGGCCCCTTAATGCAGGCTAGATCGTTATGCCTGCATGCGATTTATTAGCGTGCATGGCATTTGCAACTATGTGATTAGAACAATACAATCTGGCATTTTAATATCTAGGCTACACGCATGGATAGATGGAATCAGTTGTGCGGGCTCTCCACTAGAGCCACCAGCGCTTCACGAAAACCTACCAACTCATGTCCCAACCCCAACTCCTCCCTCCCCATCCACTTCTCACTACCCCAGCTCTCCGCTCCGAACTCATCCCAGCACCTCAGGTCCCTTCCGACCTCCATTCCCCACATCGGCCAAAGACGATCGTACTCCTCCAACGAGATCTGCAAGTACTCCGTTTCCTTGCCAGTAATCTCACTCCAATGATCCAGGAGTTTCCCCATAGTGGTGGTTTCCGTAGTGGCGAACACGTATTTCCCGGAGAGAGTCAGGTTTGGCTGCTGAATTATGGCGTGAACGAAGTGGCCGATGTTGATGGTGTGGTCTCCGATAGTAAAGACAGGGGTAGAGGGAGGAGCAGGCTGCAGCCAGATGCGTTTACCAGAGGATTGCTAACAAGATTTAGCATAATCTCATTCTTTTTACTCCCTGAAAGTACCGGGGAAGCAGTCACATACCAGCAAGTTAGGCACAAACATTGGATGATGCAGTGTCTCCGCAAAGAACCCGGTCCACAAGAACGTCGTCTTTGCAAGCAGCGCCTTGTCTTTCTTGATAAAAATATCAACTTGGGCCTTTGCATCACAATGCGGGACTGTCCATTTTCCATTGGAGATAGCTTTTCTATCAGGGAGCGTACTCCAGACGAAGTGCTCCAAACTTCTTGTCGCTGACGCGGCTTTGGCGAGGTTGACGCCTTGAGTGTATTCAACCTGCATGGCTACTTCTGGTCCAGAGGTCGCGAATGGTTCGAAGAAGTTTGTGAAGGCAAAAATTATGTTGGCGTCCTGAGGTATGATTAGCCCTAATTTGAGTGAATGTGATCAACGTGTCTAGAAGCTCATGATTGCAATACCTTGAAAGCAGCTATAACAGACTCTGCGTCGTTGAGGTCAGCTGTGACCATCTCAACGCCTTTTGTAGTCAGAGCTTGAGAGCTCTTGCTCTGGGCATTGCGAGTTATTCCTCGAAGCCGGTAAGATCCATCAGCGAGGAGGCGGCTTATGACAGATCCTCCTTGTCCACCAGTGGCGCCGACGACCACTACGAGCTTCCGCGGAAGACCTGATTCCAGTTGGGTACTCATTAGGACGTGTTAACAGATATTGATCATGTGAGATTGTATGAGAAATGCCAGGTGAGCGTGGTTAAATAGACAGTGTTTACTGCTGGTAACGCAACATAGCAGCAAGTATAGGACCGGGTTTTATATACCAGCAATATACCCTGATATGGGCTTTATGTTAGTCTTGCTTTGAAATCATCATGTCAAGAGCAGTCTTGCTTTCAAATCATCAAGTCGACAGCCGGGTGGCGCTTCTCCACTCAGCGCAATCTAGCATGGCCCAAGTGAGCGGAACTCCGCCCACTAGCAGCGGAAGTCAACGTATGGGCGTTCGTGGATCATTTTTGACGTCACATCCAATAAGCCCTCACAGAAACCGGCAAAAAGCCTATTCCAAGAAATTGCTGGAGGGTCAACGTTTCAGATACGAAAATGTTCAGAACAAGAACAACGTGAAGTTGGTCAGGATCAAAATGGAATCAGACCCTGAGCGCCGATTGGCTTGAGGCGCACCCTCTTCGGGTAAGGTTCTCGCCACTAGCGTCAATCCCTGAAAGTCTGTGGACGGGAACGCATGCCACTCCCCCACATCTCACCCCCTACTCTGAGATATTGGCACATTGTTAGTTGCTTGGCCATTGGCGTTTGCGAAACCTAGTTCCATCAAGCTACTCATGATGGTCCGCAAGAAGTCGCTCCTCATCGGCATCAACTACACGGGCAGCCAGAATCAACTGCAGGGATGCCACCACGACGTCGAGAACGCGGCAGAGTACCTTAGCTATCGAGGTTACTCCAACGATCCACGTTGCCAAGTCATTATTCGAGCTCCCCTACTATCTTAGTGGCCATAACATTCTTGTAAAACGCGCCAAGGTGCCGTCTCCTTGACATCCGCTGACTCGCGGCAGGCGCCTATTGATTGGCTGGTGAGCGAGCCCGGTACCTGCAACTTCTTGCATCACTCCGGTCATGGAAGCCAGGTTAGAGATCCAACGAGGAATCACCCTTCAGGTGTTCTTGATACCATTTATCCGGTGGACTTCCGGACACGCGGCCAGATTGATAGCGATACCCTGCACATACACTTAGTATCACAATTCTCGCCGACTGCTGCCACTCAGGATCAGCATTAGAGTTGCCATTTTGTGTACCGCAGCGATGATGATGGAAATGTGAATCTCGTGGACAACGTCAAGGATGGATTTCATCTCTTAGGTGAAGCCAAAGTACTCTTTAGGGGAGGATTCAGCTTCAACAAGCTGATCTCTACGCTGGCGCGGCGTCATTCTTTCGAAGTTTCAAAACTGACGTGATAACCTCTTTGTTGTATTCGAATAAAATATTCTAAAATATCTGATCTTTGGTTTCCCACCTCATAAGGTTGTTAGTACCGAACTCGAACGTCCCCGAGTTCTTACATGAAGAGGATTCCATATCCAACATATCTTCAGGTGAGAAATTCCTCCATTTCCCTGTACTGACTATGATTTTACTGACCAAACCAAGGCGTTACAAGATACACGGAATACTTTGCGGCAGTCTGATTACACACAAGTGCCTCAGCTTTCAGTTGGGCTACAGATGGACCTGAATCAAGGGCTTGTTTTGAGAGTTCATCACCATAGACAAAATTCAAACAGTTCAAAAATCAGCTAAAATAAACGAGGGGGGATGTTATAAGTGCACAATTAACTTGCTTCGAGGCATGCCCTCCCATTTCGACGCCGTCTTGAAAGGCTCGACCTTGATTAGAATGGAAGAAAACTCGCCGACGTCTCGAAGCTTTGACAATGCTGTGCGGGCTGGCGAAGCTTCAAGTGTGCTTGCCCGGACCTGGAAGAATACTTAGTAATTGAGATCCAAGTCCATCCATGTCTACATACCTCAAGACTCTTCCACCCAATTGTTCCCATGAATACCCCATCCTTTAGATTCAGACTCGTCCCACTGGTGACAGGCACAGCACTGCCCTGGGCTTTTACCAAAACTGTCCAGGCGTCTTTGGTCACGACTGCCGACTCTGCATCATCCTTGAGTTGAATACGAATAATCTCCGTTAAAGGCGCCGACACGACCCCCAAAAGTCCTACATCAGTGTCGAAGACCTGAATTTCCGCAGGACCATCCGCAAGCGGCTTAATCGGGCCGATGAACGCCGCGAAATCCTCTGAGGTAAGGAAGAAATTGAATGCCGCTTCTTCGGTCCATTCTAGAGCTTATGTTAGCATTGGCCTGCCGGGTTGGAGTGACTTTCTCGCACCAATGACAATAATTGGCTTGTTCTCTTCTTCAGTACTGATTTCATTCTCTCTGATCACCGATCCGAAAAATGCTCGGATTATAGTTGGCTGGGAAGCAAGGATCTTGGCTGAAGTCGGCCTTTGCGCGGCGAAGGCGGCTTTGACTTCGGGGCCAGCCTTTAGCTTTGGGAGGGCGAGTTCTGTGAATGGCATGGTCTTGGTGAGTGGGAGTGAATGTCTGAAGTTACGAAGGGCAAGTCTGGCAAGGTAGGAAGTCCGAGAAGAGAACATTTTGTGATGCGGAGGATGTCCATAGCTATGTATTTTATTCGCAATATTTTCTGGCTTACGACTGACTCCATGTCGATTACCAATGACACGTCAAACTGACTTGACAATGTCCTTGTCGGCACCGACTAAGGCCCGAGGAGCATACTGTGGTAGGGCTTGGAGTTCCACGCGCTAATGCAAGGAACTCCGCCAGCCTATTCCTACTTCGGCCTAGACTGCGGACTTGACGATCTTATTAGATTTAATGGAGATTCAGGACCCGAACTTTGGAATTAGCACCACTTCCCGAGTTGAAGGGAGTCATGGGGCAATGAAGGGTGGGCTAACTTCGTCTTCTGGTACACTATACACAGCTGCAAAAACTAAACCGCCGGGGCATTGACAGGGCACAACAGCTCAGTGTCATCGGGTCGAACGAGACGTTGTTTGTGCGACTTGAAATTAGGAACCAGATCGAGACGCCAAAGTTGTGCACTACCATTTCCCGATCTGCGCTCGAGCTTGTATACGCTGAAGTTGTGAAGAAACTGCATCAGCAAGAGGAGGAAAGCTCAAGAGAAAACTGCGGGTGCTCAACTTGGAATCGTTATCTTCTGCCTTGCTCTCATCGGATCGAGCTAGGCGTTTCGATTTCCATCACAGATATTCATCCTCGCTGGTGGGTACATCCTAAGGTCTCCCCCCTCAACGTCGCGTTTCAGCATATCGATACTGAAATGCTCTTACACCTCAAGGATCCCCCAGCTGCACTTCCGAGGAAAGGTCGTCCTAGAGGAACGCGGCGGCTTTAGACATCAGCTGAGGCTGTCCAAATAGCCACGGACCAGATAGAGAAAGTGAGGCGATGCGGATCTTGTAAAAATACCGGTCATAATAGGCGAAAATGTCCAAAACTCTTGAGTAACCTGACAACTACTGAAAATGGGACGACGGCAAAAGATCAAGAAGAAGGTATATCGCAGCAGCTAGTTACGAGCAACGATGCAGACTTTCTGGGAGATGAAGGGACTGCCGGGTACGACCACGATTATCGCGATGAAGAATTCGCCGAAATGTGGTCTGACGTATTCTCCCTTATTTAGGACGGAAACTGAAGATGAGTGGGTGGTGTGACTATGTGTAGATGACGGGGTGGAAATTTTGACTATGTGTAGATGACCGGGTGGAAATTGGAATCTCCCAGTTTTCAAAGCCGAAGATCGAGATAATAATATGTTAATAGAATGGCTTGTTGTGGTTAAAAGGAATAGATGTGACGGTGTAGCAGAGGTACTGACTCTCGGCGGATGCTGTACTTACGCTAGTCCCAAAGAGGAATGGTCGATTTACTCTCCATGAGTCTCCTAGATTTATTAAATCCCTCCCTCCGTCGTCATTTCCGGCGTACATTGGTCGCAATGCACCAGAACTCCAACCATGATGGAGAAGTCATCATCACAACAGATGTCCACTCGTCGCAAATCATGCGTCGCTTGCGTCAAGGCCAAGCGACGGTGTGATCTGCAGAAACCGTACTGCACTCGCTGCAGCACTCGAGGCCTACTTTGTAATTATGTAAGTCTGGATCTTGACCTCGAGACGAAAGTGGCGGAGGGTGGCTAACATCTCCACAAGCCTAGAACCAATCCCGGTGGCATAGAGAACCTTCAGTCCTTTGATCTGGCGTTCGAATACCCACCCTACACCAACATCCCCACCATCACCTACCAATTCGACGACCTTCTCAACCCCGCCCTGATCCCCTCAAAGAATATATACCTAAGCAAAGAGAGGCTCGACTCTTGTGTCCAATACTTCAAGAACTATCTCACAAACATAGTCCAGTACGGGCGAACTCCATTCATCAACCCTCACCTCTACAACGACGCACTGCCTCCCTGCTTGCAAGACGTGTACTGCATCTGCGCCGCCTACCTTTCCAAAACCGCGACAAACGAGACCCTGATCTTTCGCATCCTGTCTAGCAAATTCGACGAACTGGTTTCAAAGCGCCAATATTGCTCTTTTGAAGACGAGTTGGCTTCCGTGCAGGCGCTTAATATGTACCAGATCATCCGGCTCTTCGATGGCGATATACGTCAGCGGGGCATTGCAGAGGCACAGTTCCAAGTCTTGGACGCATGGGCGATACACCTGCGTCAGCGGGGTGAACTCGAACTCCCTCCCTCGATACAGTCGTCGCCGTATCGGGAATGGCTATTCATCGAAAGCGTGCGACGAACCGTACTCATGTCGATCTTCCTCCGGGCAATCTACTACGCTATCAAAAACGGCTTCTGTGACAACGTGGCCGACATGGCGGGCCTACCTCTAACGGTCCGGGGCGAGTTGTGGGAGGCCAAGTCGGAAGGCGAGTGGATGCAGGCCACGCGCGGGGGCCAGCCGGACGTACTGACTTATCACGAGTTCGTTGATGTGTGGGATGGAGGCTCTGCCGGGGGCGATGTGGAGAATTTTCAAAAAATGTTGCTGGTGGGTTGTATTGGGGAGGAGGGGCTACGGACGAGGTTTTTGGAGTCTTTGACGAGGGGTGTGGGATGGACGTAAGGGAAGGGATATTGCAGGCTGTTGGGGGCCATACGCCACGAGCAGTGTACCATAACTACCGGTGCGGATTTAAAAGGCACAGCCCAGGATGACCGGATTGTTGTGATGTCGATAGAGATGAGCGAAATCGAACACCTTGGGATGCGGTCAGTGTGTGCAGTAGTATGAGTCATATTGTAATACATATTACCATATATGATATCATATCATATGGGTTCGTGCAAACTCATATCATATAATATCAAACCCATATGATATGATATAACCCTATGGCCTTTGGTGATATGACCATATATGACCATATGAGACTTAGAGACCCTTAACCTTATCTCAGGTTCAACCTTAAGATAACCTTGATTTGTATGGCTATGAGGATGAAAGAAGCCTTACATATGGACATCAGATTATATATCAACGTGATTATCAATCTCACCTCATATAATATGCGTATTGGTTTGTTCCAACAGAGGAGGTGTTGAAAATCGTTCGCGAGGCGGAAGAGAAACCTAAGGCAAAACGACCGCGTGGGCGGCCACGTAAGCGCCCAATTGAAGAAGTAGATAAAGTAGAAGAAGAGGAAGAAGTAGAGAATAGTTCGAGCGAGTCGGAGTTGGATTTGGTCAATTGTGTGGCGCCTAGGACAAGGTCAAAGTGAGGAGAGTGAATTTAGTGGCCAGGTTCCCCATATCGCCAGTATCCCCATAAGTTACGTTATAACTATCGCACGACAGTATAGATAAATTCAGGCCGGAAGCTTCGCACGCCACCGGTATGGTTCGTGGATGCAAACATCTGGACACCTGCAAGTACGCGAGATTCTCCATCTTGGCATTACCAACCCGCTGGCCGAGTCGATTCTCGTACAATGAATCAGCTGCTCTTTGCGAGATTTCCCAGTAGTTTGAGCCCTTGCCGTTCAGAGTCGGTGGCTCTAGATAAGAATGGCACAATTCACGTCAGGGCGATAACGCTGTCTCTGCTGTTGATATTAAACAAGTTGTGGTAGCTTTGGTGGACAAACCCATGCTGCATATCATTTCGACCAAGTACTCAGCATTATAAAATATATAGCTGAAACTAAAATTTACTTAATTATCAGATTTGTAAATTAAGAAATAAATAAAATAAAATAATACTTAAAAATTAAAAAAGGTGATGCAAACAATAACTAAAGCACGAATATAATATTAAGGAGTTCTAGTACAATACTATTAAAAGGTGATAAAAGTGATAAAGTCCAGGCGCAGTTCTGCTGGTCCGACGGTTGAACTCAGAAGATGCACTACGAATGCTGGACGACATTACTACCCCCTCGAAAACCTACTGCGTAAACCTGGTGGGTTCGTTCTGTCCACTAACTTGCTGGCGAATTGGCGCTCAACATTTCTTGTCGCTGCTCTTCTGGATTATGATGTACGACAGCAAGCCGAGGATGAACAGGATGGGAATACCGAACCTTGACGACGACAAAACTTGCCGCTGGCCCAGGAACGCGAACAGCCATTAAATGCGGCCGCAACATCATTTGGCAGACACATATCGCCAACCAATCATATTATCATGGTCGCCTGAGTCATGAGGGCTAGGGTTTGGCCACACCGAGCACAAGCCCAATCAAGATTCGGGGGGGGGGGGGGGGGGGGGGGGGTTAACCAGTCAGGTGGCCACGGTAGCAATAATTTAAATACCTCGCTGGGTGTTAAAAATACGCCAAGGAAGGAAGTTCTGCAATTAAGCGAAAAGCCCGATATAGATGACTTAGTCTAGGCGTCAGCCCATCAGCAACTGCCAAGGGCAAATCGGCAGATGACCGCCGACTGACTCGGCGGCGCAGCCCATTAATGCAAATATATAACATAACAAGCAATCCCACACAAACAGAAATGGGCAAATTCTTTCTCGGAACAGCACCTACTAAAGAGGATTGGAAATGTCGCACGTATTTCGAGCCATAGTCTCCGGGTGGAATCGTTGTTTTGCCCCTATTATGATGGTATTGGTCCTATACCTGCTACAGGTCGTCTCAGCCTATAAAAAAGGTGTACTGTGCGTCAGTGCAGTGATGTGGACATATGACGTTTTTGTCGACGGTAGTGTCCAGCAAGTAACAGAAGCAAGTGGTTTAGTTGTATACCAAGACGGTGTCGATCTCACAAAAGAGATGGCGCCGAATTACTTACTGATTCAGGACCTGGCTGGGTCTGCTAAGGTCCTCACGCTCTTCAAGGTTGGTGGTCGCTTCTGCACACTCCATGGACAATGGAATTCACAACCTAGCCCACCGGTCGCACCGGATGTTTCGCATGTTACATGTCCCGGCACGGATCGAGTTTGGACTTTAACTTCGTCAGATCCAATCTACCGCAAAATTTTTGGCATTGGCAGTACTTCGCCTTTTCCTCAGGATTACTATATGAATTCCTATTCTCTGTATGGAAAATATTGCGGATCATACTAAAGTGATTGCAAGGAAGCTTAGCTAAAAGGTTAGTGTGGCAAGTGTTTGACTAAAAATCTGGTTTGTATCTTGCATGCTGTATCTGCAATGAATGAAATCTGTACGCCATCGTAGCAAGACTAATGAATAGCACGTCAAGTCGTATGAAGATGTTCATTCCTTCGACCCGACGAGTCGAACTTCCAACCTGCACGGCGTTCTTCACCTAGCTGTGTGTATAAAGAACTGCGGCCCTGCGTCTCGGCAATAATATTCGGCTGAATGAGAAGAAGACATATTCGGTGGGTGTCGTACCTGATTTCAATTTTGACAGCGGAAGTTTAATTCCAACACGTGCAGCTGACTTGTGCGGTTGGATCTGCCAAGGAAAACCCCGTGTCGCGGTCTTCGTCCGCACATCGTCGGCGACGTTTACGAATCTCCAGAACAACCGCACACACACTCATGTATGAATTGGGTAGCGAGCCCTAGCCCCATCAGGCCCACGCATCATTGGTTGATTTTAGCAGGGAGACGGCAGCACTTTGTAGCCAGCTTTTTGCAACTCATGATGGGAATTGATGATTGTCGTTCACTGCTAGCCGCCAGGCATGCTTTCCAATATGCAATATTCAATATTGCATTCAATTTTCGTATCGTATATTGCGTATTGCAATAACCTATTGCAATAATGAGTAGTAATCGATTTCTAGTGATAATTTCTATAGAAGGACGTAGAGCATACAATTAAATATGTTAATTGGTTCAGGCGGAGTTGTTCTTTTATGTTCCATGTCTGCCTTCGCCCACTCGTTTGGATGGCATTGCCGAAAGCCCGATTCTAGGCATACCCTTCTACAATTTCGTCTGAGCCATCTACGGTCTCAGCGCTATGCCCTTTCTTAAGTAGACTCTCAGCGTCCTCTTCCCGTATGATGGAACCCCTGCGCGTTATACCTAACCTAGTCCAGTTTTTAAGGCACTCTGTACGTTCAATGTAAGACGAAGTTGCTTCGGGTGATTCCGCGCGAGAGAAGCGCTCGGAATCAAGGCTAGAGAATGCAGTTGTCTCTTCGTTATCGTCAATGATATATTGTAAGTGTTTCGATGCCATCTCGGTAGAAAGCGTAGCTATACAGTTACTTGTCGAACTGAACCGTAACGCGTATAACAGAGAAAAGATAGGAGAAGACGGAAAGAAAACAAGTAAATTACACGCGCTTGCCGGGTAACACACTCCATGCAGGGCAATGAACAAGAAAATCAACGCCCCGACAGGTTTAGAATGTAAGATACCCGGGGTATGCCATTGTTACACATTTACATATGCAATATGCAAGTTTATATTGTATTGCATATTGCAGCTATAAGCAATAAGCAATAAATACAATATTGGAAACCATCGCCTGGTCAATGATAAGAATATTAACATTCTTGCCGGACGCAATAATATTGTGAACACCAGAGGTACCAAAATCGTAAGACCAAGCGTCAGAGCCAATGATCCACAAACTACTACCAAGAAGGAAAGCCTTGTCATTAAGCAATTCGTTCGCAATTTCCGAGCTATCAATTTCCAACTTCGAGATCAACTCAGCACCGACGTCGGAAAGTTTGCTCGAGCCTTCACTGTAGAGGAGCAGTCAGCGTAGTACAAGGTCGTTGATCAAGAAGCTGCTGCAAGCATACGCTAAAAACCACTGCGCCTTAGTGTCGGTCGAGGATCTGTATGCAGGTACTAGATACTGGTCCAAGAATGTTACGACAAAGTCAATGTCTTCAGCGTCCTCCTCGAACTCGTACACGATAACAGTTCCTTGAATATCAGAATGATCGTTCAGTATGCTTGCATCCGGCGAGCCAAGCCATCCAATGGGCATTCCGCTGCCAATTTTCTATTTTGATTTCTGAATCTGAGTATCGGTGACCCAAGTTCAAAAGCGTTTGACATATGTCGGTTATGTTCGCATCGGATGAATCGAGTAGCGACACGGAATACAACGATAACTTTTTTTTATCAGAAAAGACCAAAGTTCCAGTCAGGGACAACCGAAAAATTTTCATGTCTGCATCTCTCTGCAAGACCCCGCAAGTGACTGAGATCGCCAGACACTGGTCGTAATTTCTGTTTCATGTTGGAGAGTATGTCTTTCAGTTCCGGAACCGACTCTGATCGAAACGGAATCTCTGTAATTCTGATGGGCTGTAGAACGCCCGATTGAATAACAAGCTCAAGCATATTCCTCGCGACCGTCTTTGATCTTGGAGAAAACGTGTCTGAGTAGTTGAAAGTAACAGACACTGTCAGCTGCAATAATTTACTCACAGTAGGAGGAAGGTTCCGTGGGCCCCTTTATTGAAGATTCTTGATTGAACACCAGGGTGTTTCGGCATGCCAAGGAACCGCTAAGGATGAAGCTAGGTAGCGGTAATCAGGTATGTAGTTATTAGAACTGAACCGTTTGCACTTCTCAACTCCACATGAAACCAAAAAGTCACTACTTCCTGCTCTTCCTCCTCTTAGCCGCCCCGGGACCCATAAATGAAGTGCCTGAAGTACCCCGTTTCTGCCCCGTATCGCTCGACTGGCCGTCGTGCTCAACAGGTAGTGACACGGTGTCAGCGTCCGACTGCGGCAAATGATGGCTCTCCAAGTCCTGGGAAAGGCCTGTCTCTGGAAGCGACGGTACGTCGAAGTCCAAGTTGGCCGGCAACTGGTCGATAGCCGAGCAGATCTTCTTGAAGTGAGCGGGCATCCATGTGTGGTAGACGTTTTTCGTGAAACGATACGCTGTCCACTTCTCCTTGCCATCTAGTGCTGTGAAAGAAAACTCATGTATTGGATGGCGGTAATACATGGTGTTCTTCCCATCCATCACCGGATAGTGACCGTAGAGCCGCACCGACCTGTGGTCATGTGAGATGGAGAAGCCAAGGATCTCCCGGTGAACTTCGCTGTCGCGCTTCACGGCACGGAAGAGCTCGGCGACGGCCCGTACCGCAATGGTCATGCTATGGGCGTTCTGGCGGTCTGCCACGTCCAGCGCTGCCGCGCCGCAATTTACCTCGCACGTCAGGAACGGGAAGTACATGTAGTACGTGCCCATGAAGAAGGATTGGTCTCCAGCGATAAAGTCGCCAAGGAATGGTGACAGCTTGGCTAGCTGGTCGTCGGTGAATGCCTCGCGTCTAAAGCCCACAGAGTAGTCGGGTTGCGGACGAGTCCCAGTCAACGGGATAGAGTTGTTCCAGCCCTCGTTGACGCTCTCTATCAAGATGTCAAGGTGCTTGGCGCCGAATGTGGCAAGACTCTCGGCCGAGGGAACGATTAGCCGAGTGATATCTTGAATGACTCGTGCCTCATTTCTGTTGTGGACCTTTTGGCAGGTGGATTCGAAAACATCGTCGCGGAATAGTGAATCCTCCGGAACAGCCTGGATCGTCTCAAAAAAAGTCCTAGCAAAAGTTTTGCTTGCGCTGGTAATATCCAGGTTGGATTTAACCATGAAACTGCCTTTGGTCTCGAGTAGAGTCTCATAGCGCGGATCTCGGTAAGGTGCACTCTTCTCTTCCCTCGGCTTCTGATCGCTGGGCGTCTTGGACGTGGTAGAATTTGATTGCTTGCGGACAAGAGACGGCAGGGACCTCTTTCGGGCAAGTAAATGCTCCATGTCGAGTTCAAAGTATTCTTGCGGCCACCGCGCTTCTCTCGCCCAAAATTCGATCGGGTTGATCGGCTCGTATGTGCCACCGTTGTTGCTCGCGGGTCTGTCGGAAGTATTCTCCACAAGAGACAGTCTAGGAGATCGCCGAAACCCCTTCTGAGGGGAGTCAAGGCCACGATCGAGTGCGTCGACGGGTCGTTTCGTACCACGCTTGCCAGGTGTCGCGGAACACTTCGATGACTTAGTTTCGGTGCCTGCATAGAGGTGAAGATAGGAATGCCGTACCTGTCGAAATAGAATCTCCTTGGTTAGAGATGGATGCGGTTGATCGCATTCAGTGGGCTCGGGAGCTAGTCGGTGTTGGAGACGTGTCGTGCGATGAGTGCTTCTGTGCTTCTGGATGCCCTGGGGTCGCTTTCCTGTTTATTGTCAGCGAGGATATCGCTCGGCGCTTCATGAAATAAGTACCTTGATCTTTTGGCGCCGACGATGTGTGCCCCTTCTGGGTGGCCAACTGTGCTCGAGTGCGAGCCATGTCGACTGAGAATGCTGGTGAGCGACGAGGTGTTTAATTTAGGGCAAAAGTCCAAAATACCAGTAGGCTCTACCCTCCGTACCCAGTAATTTTTCTAGTCCTTGACTACCTGTACCCAGTATTATTTACCCTCCTTTCGCTCTCGAAGGCGCTTCTCTTATCCAATCAACCAAAACGCGTTTTTGGTTAATACATGCGTCAAGACAGCTCGAGTACGATCTACAACCGCGGCCAGACGCTAAATGTCCATGATATTGGCGACGGCGAGGTTGACAAGCTAGTTCTTTTGCCGAAGACGTCGATGTTCGAGTCGGCTTCGAAATGTAGGTTAGTACGGATTTAAATGTCTAATTTTGTTTGCATTGCTCTAAATCTCACAATGTTGAGTACACATTGACCTGACCCGATTACCCCAATTACTTGGGTACGATGAATATGCCGGCACAAGTATTTTGGACAGGTTAATATTACTTGGGGGGGGGGACATGTCGCACTCGACCATCCTGGATGGGCTAGGGTAGAGCTAGCAAGGGTTTGGGCTTGAACGCGGTCCAGGCTTAGGGCTTTTGGGTGTTTTTGGCACCATCATTACTCCCGCAGAATCAAATTTCGAGATAGCGGCTGTGCAGACTTCCAAGGTTCATACTGCCGTGCAGATTAAAGTTCGGCCTAAGTATTGGTTTTGCGTTAATTGAGAAATACAAAAGTTTCCAGACCCATCAAACATCGGGTCAGCTAGTCTCCAAACAACCACGGGCTGCATGTATTCAAAAAACTATCACCTCGATGCAATAGTGAGATGCAACATCAATAATGGTGCCCATCACAAGATTGCTGCGGACCGCATGTTTAGCTGTTCGGATGAGTTGCGACGGTTGTGGAATACCATGACTCTGGACTATCCAAAGTAGCTTGATTCTATTATATTCTTTAGACCGTGGCTCTGTAGACACAGGCCGAGCATTTTACGGATTGACGCGCTTAATTCAAGTAGCAAGGTACAGACCACAAAAAATGCCACCGTGTTAACCTTCACTCAACCGGGCGTCAAACGGCGTCAAACGGCGTTAAACGCAGTCTCGCATTTAATTCACCTTGAAACCAATCCTATCAAAGAGTATTAGACTGCTCACTAACTCATGAATGTCTATGGCCTTCGGATATTATATTCATAAATCTTATTTGCCAGCACAGGCTTATCCGACAATTGCTGAATCACTCGCAGCGCGCACCAGAAAATAGGTCGACAGTTGGAAAACGGGATCAACCGCTGCTGATACTGCCTTATCGGATATATTGACCCAATTCTCTGGAAAGTTAGTTAGTCACAGTCACTGATGAGAAGAGAGTTCGATAGCCCCATACGGCATGGATTCCCATTCTAAGCCACGGGCCTAGGACAACGGGGCCACAACAATAGCAGACCTTCCACACGGCGGCGTCTAGTGTCCCGGTAAGTCAGCGGTCACCACGCAAGTATTAGCCAACAAAAATTGCAATTGAAACCAATTTGGACATAATTCTGAAAGCATTGTGTCACAAAATGTGTTTGCACTGGCAGCAACCAATTAATCGCGTTGGTCACAGGATGCAGTGTAGCGCACATTCATGAAAGTGGAAATATTCCTAAATAGCTAGAACAGTTGCGAAAGTATAATCTTCAACTTGTTGTTGAGCGGCGGAAGGAGTCGGGTGCGATGTCTCTTCAGAGGAGGATAAGTTGCACAAAGACTGTTCTGGACTGTATAGCCGTCCTTTGACTAGCGCACTCAAGTCGGATTCGGAAGCTTCCATGGCCGACTATAGCATCAAAAAAGTATATAAGGCACTGTCCCGCCCCTCGAATCCTCCGATCCTTCTCTCATTTGGCCGGCTGCTGTAAAGTACACAAGTGCCGCTTCCAGTATCCTTCAAGTAAGATGGCTCCCAATGTGGTCCCCGGACTCCCTGAGCCAGTTCCACAGGGAAGTGACAGGTTGTCAATCACTTGTCCTGTTTGCGGCCAAATTCTCACCGGTCACAAAGGCACGCAATCTGACCTTGAGCACAAAGGTAGGATGCGCGTGAGACTTGTATCGCACACCAAGAATCTAGCCCGAACCGACGTGGCACATCGAGAATTCCTAGATAATTACCACCTGAATAAAGCAAGCGTTAAGCTGCCAGGAACTGCTCAGGAAATACACCGTGAAGTCGAAAGAAAGAGGAAGCAAAGGAAGCGTAATGAGGCGGCGGTATCGGAGGTGATTGCGCGGCAGAAGGCTATCAAGGCGTTCAACACCGACAATATTGGCAGAGGTACTTGCCTGGCACCGCTATGGCAGCATCCAGGATTGTCCAAGCATGGCTGACAAATTACTACAAGAACGCTCCTTCCTTGCCGCCTTTGCCAGAATCGGTCTTAGCACAACCAATGAAGAACGGGGAAAACCCGTTTGCTTTGCTTGAATCCTCCGGATTCACCCTATTAGCTAGCCTCCCGGCCAGAACGAGACATAGTATACGCGAAATCAACGACCATTTGGACGCAATCACGAAAACTTGGCCGTGGGACGGAACTTTTGAGCAGTTTTTCCAGAAGGTAACTTTGTGATAATTAGTCTGAACCAAACGGAGACTAATAGCATACGATAGCTCGCTGCAAATGGTTGCTTGTTACCGGATTTGGATGCCAATTTAGCCACAGCATGGCGCGATGCATCTAAACGTATCGAGAATGAACGATACCGACGCGACGCAGCTTTGGAACATGTCAAGTACCATGCAGAGTATCACGAATACCGGAAAGCTGTCACGAAGCTGGCCGAGCAGCGTAATATGGTGCAGGCGGAAAGAGCGACAAGGGAAGCTGTAATGCGAGACATTGTTTCGCACACTGAAATGACAATTCTTCGCTGGCAAGGCGGAGAAGACTTGCTGACGATCTTGAGGAGTATCACCAACGACAGCGACTAAGATGCCGTGCCAATCTAATATTTGTTGATGCTGGAATCGGTTAATTGATTGTTAAAAGCATTCTCGTGGTTCGATTCATACTTATTTGTAATGATTGCCAATCTATATTGGAGACTAGCTCGTAACTAATAGACTATCATAAGTCGAGAATATTCAATGGCGGTAGAAGTAAGTTCTGGCGTTGTGTTTGTCCTAGAATTGCTTCAGATGATTCATAGGAATGGAAACAAACCCCGCCATGCAACGTCATAATTTCACGTGTCGAGACAGCGCTCAAACCGTGAATCTTAAGACGCCGAGAGCCCCTACACGCAAGACTTATTTGTCTTTCGATTAATGTCTATACAGGGCAGTTGATTTGTCCAGGCTTGTTCGGGTAAAGTGACTTGTCGATTTGTTTTCACGCAATTCGTCACAGCGGTAGCATTCAGTAAGCCAAATATATCAAATATTTATGCAAATAATGGGGACGGATATTTATGAACCATTATCCATCCGTCGACAGAATAACAAATTCAGTCTGCCTACAACAGCAAAGCCATCTGCTCGTTCGTAATGACGAAATAATCACAGAAATGACAATATATAATTGGTACGAGGGCTTCTCAGAATTCATCATGAGACGAGAGTAGCTCCATCCCGACTGCGAACTGTTAGGCATGACAAAGTTGTTTTTGAAAAACGGTCTCTCAATTTTTTTCCTCCGACTGGTCACAAAGGTGCCATTCAGTATCTGGCAGCAATAGCGTTAGGTCACTCCCGCTGGAAGTGACTATTAGTGAGTGGCATTTTGTATTAGCAATTGAGCTTCTAGGACATGTTAGTAACGATGTGAACATTTGTATGCGAAGACCAAAAAGTTTGCACACGTGCCGAGAGTCAACGAAAGGTATCCTTACCCAGGGACCGTATGTCAACACAAAACGGACGATCTGACTAGTGGACACATAGTCACCAACCCCTTGTGGTCAACGAATTAGTGCGGTCAATGAGTTAATTGGTCACAAGGCGATCATATGTATGTGACGTGAATACTTGGTCACGCTTTCTCCAAGAGTATTTACTTCGAAAGGTATTGTCGTAACGTGACTGAATGTCGGGACCAAAATATTGCAACTATGACTACTCAAAATTAGTGAATCTATTATCACAGTTGGGTTTGACTAAATGTCAACACAACTAGATACGATAGTATCTGATCAAGTAGCGATTAGCCACGTGACCAACGAATTAGTATCGATTCGCGGCATCGTCGGTCGCATCGCGATGATAAGTTTGTAAGAAGGTAATCGGTCCATGGAGTTCTCGAACGATAAGATTTCCGAACCACAAATGGCGCCTCGCATGGTATTATTATCAGCCAGGATATTCGCCCTACAGTAAGTTGACGATTTTGGTTTTGATTAAGCAGAAGTAACTAGATATTAATTAGGCGTGGGGATTTGCAGTAACATGTTAACTAGAAAATAACAGTGACCCAGAATCTCTACATGAATTGATGATCATATCAGTGCGATAGCAAGAGTCTAATATACATATGGCAACGAGTGACAATACCTTGCTCCAGGATACGAAGACATAATCAAGCATTGACAATTTGTATATAGGCTGAGGACTGTCCCGAGGAAAGTGTCTGAGGTATTGATCGTCGTGAGAGTTGTACAACGGTTGACTGGCTCCCGAGTTCTGTGTGTCAATGCCTCTAGGTCATTGTCATTCGGTATGTGCCAGGGAATCACCACCAAATGACAATATTCGTTTTTGGTGCGAAATTGGTAAGGGTCAGTTGGCCAATTTAGTTATTATCACCAAGTGACAATCTGTGTGGGTCACAATCAAGTGATAATGTTCCATATGGCAATTAGTCACTGTCACCAAGTGACCTAATGAGAATCAGCATGTCCCAACGATGGCTGCACTGTGGTTCTAACTTAACTCGTCTCTCTTAATATGCTGGGAATATCGAGCAGAACATCCGCTCTTTTATTATATAGCGGTGTCGATAGCATTATCTCAATCAAATCGTACTGAAGGTGGACAAAATTGGTGGATGACTACGCCAACATGGATTATGTCACCGTGCCGTTCTGTATCGGCGGCACTCAGTTACGCTCGTCTTATTTGACGTGGAGTGAATTACATTATTATTATCACAAATTCCAGAGATGATACGAGTAGGCTAAGTTTTGCGCCAGATTAGAGTCAACGATGCAGTTTGCAAGTCGCAACAAGGATATAAGGCTTCAGTCAGTCATGCGAATGAAGGTATCATCACTTGTCATCCGCGGAGTGACTATATGTCTCCGACGTTTATCGATCACCACTTGTCAATGAATAAGCAATGCGTGGATAGAACTGTCTTGCACACTAACAGGCTCCACAGTAATAATGTTAGAACAAGAGTGATCATCTATCTACGTTTAAAATGGTTGCTGAAACCAATTTCTTAAATATATTGACAATAACGCTGCTAAACCACAGAAAATAGTTATTTTTTGACCATAAGTCGCAATTTCATCTTGCTCCCAATAAATTGCAGCTTGCAATTTCTGATCCAGGACCCGTTCCTTTCCTTTTCGACTCGTAATCGCAGCTTTCTGGACTGCTTGATTCCCTTTGGACACTTGTAAGCGGGCTAAGGTGATATCCCTGCATGTGGAATCACTAGCACCGCTCTCTAGAAGCGTCTCACAGCATATCAGAGACAAACTACCCCGATGTGTGAGAAATCTGATGCGTAAGCAGCGACTTTCTCGCTCTTCGACTTCATCAATGATCTGCGCAAGGATTTCCCTCTCGAGAGGAGACGACGCTATAGTCGTTCTTTCGCCAAGCTCGGGCTTTCCACTGTCGAGAGTTTTCGCAGGCTACTTGTATGTTAGAACGGAGTAAGATTACTCGTGCTCGAGGATTCAAAAGAAGCATACCATCCTTCGCAGATTTGTGGCGCAAGTATACCGTAAGGTCCCTAAAGCGGGGAGCCCTCTGCAATGCCGTGCGAACTCCATAGAGCTCCGCTGTCTGCTTGGTGTGCTTGTCAGCGTCAAGCGCCTGCCGGAAATTTCTAGGAATAAACCTCGTTAAAATTATAGGACAACAGTCTCAATAAACAGACATACCGACAGTCACCGTCTCCAAAGTATGCCGCGCATGCAACCGCTGGCCGCGGCTGACCGATTGAGTCTCGTTTTCTTCCGCCTTTGTCATCGGCATGCGCTGCTACGCCGACTATGACAGGTCGCCAAGGAAAAGGAATGTCGGATTCGGCCCTGTAGGCTTGATCCTGCCGGTCCAACCACTCTATCGCATCGTTGAAGGTCAGAAAGCATCCGGAAGATACATGACCTCTTCGATCGGTGTGATTGTTTCCGACCTGAGCGAATTCCTTGAGCTGACAAAGATCGCTTTCGAAGTCGCGAAAGTGAGCGAAGTCATAAATTCGCTGACCGTCGTCAACATCGATTCTGGCAATTGCAAAGTACACAGGTGACGTAGAGACGATCGACGATGAACTAGTGCCTGCCAACGAAGTCATGCTGATCAATAAAGTAGCGGTATATTGAGAAATTGAGGAGGCTTGACTTCACATGTAAAGTTCAACAGCATTCATTGTTCGCTAATGCTCGGAATAACCTGGTGGTATCCAAGAGAGCGTTTAAGTTTAAAGATCGGAAACTTTATTTAGCAAGGGGCTCCATCCGTAGCAGTCATTTGCGGAGCATTGCACCTGTATCTCCACATTTTACTACACCCTATATATATTAGTGGCGTATCAGGGGGGTAAGTACGGTAGGGGAGTAGGGGGACCGCCATACAAAAAAGGTTACCGATAAATTCAATCGCATTCCACCGAGGGGCTTCTCAGACTCTGAAAAGAGGTAAAAGTGAACATCTCGACCTGTAGCCCTGCTACCGGCCAAGAAATGCCGAGCTTATTTTAATAGAAGACGACGTCTCTATCCGTTCGAGCTTACACCCAGCCAATTCCCCAGCCAATTGCGGACGTGCGGCACTCGACCATCCTTGAGACGGACATCCTGATGAAGCTCCTCGAGTGAGCGAGAGGATATCAACATATCGTCCAGATAAACTACCACAATTTGTCTAGGAAGGGACGAATGTATCATTGATGAACCGCTGAACGGTAGCAGGAGCATTAGTCAGCCCATAGGGCAGGACTAGATACTCATAATGGTTATGGGTTTGATTCCTGCTCATTGGGAAACCGCTGACTCTGTGACCAGCGAGAAGATAAGGAGGCTCAAATATCGAGTGACGGCGTCATACATATCACGGCCAAGTGTAGGTTGGCGCGTTTGGGGCAACATCTGGACACGAAAGTCTGAATGCTGTTGCAAGCAAATATTCGTTCATTAACCAGCGACAACCGCAACAAGTACCGTTACGACGCGCATTGACAGCAGGAATTCAGAAATAATCAAGGGCCGTTGCCAGGCACTCTGTCTGCAAAGGAGTCTCCTCTTAACATTATATCGCGCTAACGCAAGCTTCGCGCCGACGTCTTCATTTTCGGCACCTGACAAGCAGTCGCGTCAAAAAAATGTCAGTACTTCTGCATTTTCGATAGCTTATGAATAGCTGATGGGTGATATAGGGTCATAGATTTAGACCGAGGCCTGTCGATATTGGAAAGCTCGCCCCGAGCATGGGCACCCGGATTTTACCAAATTTGGGTACCGCATGTATTGGGCTGCCAGATACTCCTCTCTTTGGTCGCATTCATCTCTAGATGTATATTGAGTCACACAAAGACAAGGGTGTCGTGTCGGGGCAAATGTCGCCAGGTTAGGGTGAGTTGTTCAATGTCAGGACTGTCTGTTCGAGGTCATCCCAAAAAAAAGTATTGTGCGGCAACAAAAGCAAGCCTGCAACCGGAAACCGCTGGTGGTGTCTGTGCCAAGTATCCCTCAACTTTACTACTGGAACTAGTCGCCCAACGTGCAACCAGATCTTGGGGAGTCACAGCTCCTTAGTTGGGTGATAGCGGCTGTCAGCCTCTTGGATGAACTCGGTGTCATATCTACGAATAATTTGGGGCAGTGCTAGAAGATGGAAACGTCTACCCCGCCGAGGCATTGTCCACCCCGGGGCAGATCCTCTTCATCGGCACTCTCTGCACAGCCATGTTCACCAACCAGGTCGTCTTGGGAAACACGCTGTGCACCGTCGGCGTGATCGGGGAGTCCTTCGGGATCTCCAACCAGGGCCAGCTGTCCTGACTGATCGCCGGCTACAGTCTCACCATCGGCACCTTCATCCTCATCGGCGGCCGTCTGGGCGATGGTTTGGTAACAAGAGGGTCTTCGTCATCGGCATGACCTGGTACGCCTTGTGGTCCCTCGTCGCCGGTCTCGCCGTCTACTCCACGCATGTGTTCTTCGTCTTTGCACGGGTCTTCCAGGGCATGGGCCCCGCGCTGACCTTGCCCAACGGCCTGGCCATCTTGGGCCAGTCGTACTCGCCCGGCCAGCGCAAGAATATATCGTTCTCCTGGTTCGCGGATCCGCCCCCTTTGGCGCCATTGCCGGTTTCTTGTTCGGCGGCCTATTTGCGCTGGCTGGTGGTCGTGGATCTACTGGAGCCCGGCCATTGCGATGGCCGGCGTCGCAGCCTTCGCCGCCTGGACCACCCGCCTCTGCCGGTGCAGCCGGAACGGAATCGGTCGTTGCGTAAGAAGCTCGAGGGTTTGGACATCCCGGGCGGACTGACGGGTGTAACAGCCCTGTTGTTGTTCAACTTTGCATGGAACCAGGCCGTGGTGGCCGGTTGGCAGCAGCCATACGTTTATGTGTGCCTGATTCTCGGTGTCCACTTCGGGGCGGCCTTCTTCTGTATTGAGGTCTATTTGGCCAAGGCACCCATTCTGCCCCTCGCTGCTTTCAATTCGGATATTGCGTTCGTCTTTGCGTGCACGGCAACCGGCTGGGCGTGCTTTGGTATCTGGGTGAGTTCCACTCTTGACCCAACAAAAACATCAAAACTAATGCCGAACATAGGTCTTCTACATCGGACAAGTCGCGCTCAACATCAGTGGTACGACTGCCGTCCAAATGGCGGCGTGGTTTACTCCTGTCATTCCTTCCGGTTTGATCTCCGCTCTGGCCGTTGGCAAGTTGGTTGGCAAGGTTCCTGCGTCGTGGATCATGGTTGTTGGACAGGTCGCCTACCTTGTTGGATCCATCCTCGCCGCGGCTCGACCCCCGCACACAATTTACTGGACATACTACTTCTTCAGCGTCTTCATTATTACCGTCGGTATGGACACCTCGTTCCCCGCGGCAGCCATGATCTTCTACGCTCTGGCTTTCACCGGCGTCCAGGGACATTTCAGAACCCGCGCCACTTGCGTCGTCTTCGAGTGATGGCGTGAGCTCTGGGAGCTCAGCCGCGACCCCTCCATCACCCTCGACCTCGCTCGCACTCGTCCGCGTACTGGGCGAATATCCTTCATTGCTAATGAAGGGTTCCTTCGTTTCTCCAATTCTCCACCTGTCGCTCTATTCCTCTATAGTAATGTTGTTCCTGACATGACTTATTTACCTCTGACCCCGATGGCGATCTGCTGCAGCAGCGGTATAAATTTTCCGGACGTAATCGATTCTTCAGGCGGACCATGGACGCTGCACGGGAGAGATTGATTGGAAGTTTGTGCGTGCTGCTGAAGCCTAATTATGCCCAACCCAAATGCTGACCCACCAATTAGCCGTCCTACCATTGTATGCAGCAATGGGATGCATTGCATGCCATGCTGATATACGAGAGCTTGGAGCTGAGGGACAGCGTTAGCGATGAATCCGATGCATGGAAGCATACTCCGCGAGTTTATTTCACCTTTTCTTCTGAAGGTACGGCGCTCCTTCTACCCGTTCCCCTCCCTCTTGTCTCTTTCTATTCTCCTCTTTCCTTCTCGGTCTCATTCGATTTTCCCGGATGGTACTAAACTCGCATTTACTTCGCAGATGACAGAACGCTATCTTCGATCATATCCTGAGATTCGCAACCCGATGTCAATGTTTTCTCAGAGCCGAATTCGGCCCCATGTCGGACAGCCACATCAATATGGGCCAGGTGGAGGATCACCGAGACAGCAAGGAGAATATTTTTCTTCGCCAACATTCTCAATTTCTACAGCAATCGTGATCATAGTACAGGAAAGCAATTGCCGTACTATGAACCACTTAATGAGTAATGACGTACTCATCCTTAACATGCCATTGCCCTGCAGCCAAGCCGCGTGGTTAGCGCGTGATGAGGAAGATTGGAGCCTTGCAATGAAGAGGCATCCACCTCCGACAAACCATCTTTCATCCGGCTTCAATAGCCGTGGACGTGACGCACTATCTTCGGGAATATTTTTGAAGACCATTTTGTCCAAGTTCACTAAAGAGGATCTCCTAGTCGAAATCGGTACAGGTGTTGGCTTTGTGGATTCCGACGAACTGAGACGCCTCATAATTCTCTGCGCTAGCGAGCAATTTGCTTGATTCTTACGGCTTAACTCAGGTGGCAAAAGACCCTCTCGGGTGCTCACAGAACGGTCCGTTCGCGATGAGATATATGATTTGCGGCAGCTCAAGATATAACTATACCGGCAGGGCGCCGGCATATCATGGAATCGACTCTCGCATGATCGCAAAGCTGCCATACAATGATTTCGTGCCTAGCTCCCGCCGACTTTGCTAACTACGATTTCTCGTGGGTCATCTACTATATATGAACGCGTAGTCAGATATGTAACTCTCGGATACACTTTCTCCCTTCCTGTGCCGAATACTGTGGCTTGTAAGGTCCAGTTGTCGGGCCCTCTCTTTACGTGCTCTTCGGCAAGCACCGGATCGAATTTAGGGGGTCTTGACATAAAAAGCGTTGCCAGTGTTGTAAACGATATGCGATACGCGATAACAGCTTTATTGCATATCGCATAGCCTGTTTATCCATTATCGCGCGATGTCGCAACGTATCGCGCTAAAACGATACGCATAACGGAAAAATCTATATTTACAAACAAGTATCTGTATCTAAATCACTCTGCCCATCTTCCATCGTTTCCTCATGGATAATTCCAAGCCCCGACGTTATGTTCCAGTCGGTGACGTAGGGTCGTTTCACTAATACCATATATCTTTGCTGCAGTCCTAACGCTTAGTTTTTTGGACCTTTGGAGTGCTTCGATGGCAAGGATAATCTTGCTTTCATTAGAAGAAGATTCCATGTTTTGATGTGGAGGGAAATAGGGTCAAGTGTGGAGGGGGGGCGTCGCGTGGAAAGTGCGCCGCTCGTTATACATTTACGTTAAGCATGAGCACAATTCTACAACAAGAATAATGTTCATTTCAAGATAATTCATCATTCCTCTTCCTAGGGCTGTTGCGAATACGAATATTCGCAGATATCAGCAATATTCGTTATTCGTATTCGCAATTCACAAACAGTGCGAATATGTACAAAAGTATATCGAAGAGCACACACGCCTCGCCCCGCGACTAATTTATCAGAACTTAATCCAACTGGCGGGTAGACCTCAGTTTAAGAAGACAGAATTGCACACGATCACAAGGCAGCAAGTTTATAACATCTGGCTCTCACTTACAAGAAAGCAGTGGGAAAGAGATGCTACGGACGACTTCAGATCTGCGCAGCTGCTGGTGGAAGGACAAGAGGGCTATCGATTAATTGAAGGACTTCAAGAACCTGGAGTCTTATTAGCATTCATAACTCCTTGTTTCAGCGATAGCGTTAAGTATATCCGTGCCAAAATGACAGAGATATTTGTTGATTCAACATTTGGTACTAATAAGCATGGATATGAGCTCTACTGTCTTCTTACGGAATTTGATCTGGTCTCCCTACCTCTGTCCTACCTTCTGTTAGATACGCCGTGGTGTCCAGGAGGAAGATAAGAGGGGAACCCGGTTGACAGCCTGGTTTACCGCATTACGAGCAGCAGGGTTAAATCCGAATGTTGTTCATACTGACAAAGACTTCGCAGGTAAAAACCTTAATTTCACATTGATATTTCAGATTCCAATTGATTTTTGGTAGAAGTGACAGCTGCTAGCATAGCCTTTAAAAGAAACAACGACGGATATAATCATCATCTATGTATATGGCACAGCCTACGAGCCATTGACCAGTATATCACAGGTAAACTAAAAGCAAGGGTTTTGATTCCATTCATAATACTAGGAATTCTACCCGATTGACAGCTTTGCCTCAGTATCTGCATTTTTTGTCGCACGAGTCTGACTGGATCCTATCAAATGCCCAAGTCAAAACAATGTACCCAGGACCTTTGCGCGCCATGATTAAGAGGCATTTACTAAGACATCCATTATTGCCAATGCCTGTTATTGATAGAGAAGGCGCGCCGGCGCCGGAAGCACTGCAGTATCAGACCTATGAAGAAATTCATAGCAGCTCGGTCAAAGAAATGCTTGAATATTGCAAGTCCATTGATCAGCCGAAACTTTTCAGGTAGTTTTGGAGTAATTGGTACCGGCCAAGCCAAGCTTCAGAAACGTTGGCTCGCGATGGGATGGCTCGCGATGGGAAATTGCTTCACTTTGTGGTAGACCAGACTCCAATGCAGCAATACCAGTTTCGCGCACGACAATGCGCCTGGAAAGCCATTGGAGAATCCTCAAAAAGGATTATGGCTCACGATTCATTAAGCCCAGACTTGATGTTCTTGTTTATATTATCTGCACTGGATTAGTACGCTCTCGAATTCAGGGCCATTTACAAGTAGAAGCCGGCCGCGAGAAACCCAGCACGTACAATGTAACGATGGACTTGGACTTGGACTTGGGCCGGGGAACTACTCTGCTCTGCTCTGAATGGACTAGAAAGGACTCGGAAACTAGAATACAGGACTTTCTGACTGACTGACCAGCAGGCACAAGCGCCTCTTTATGTATTCTGTTTTCATAATTCCACTCGTCGACTTAGGGATCGGCACGGATAATATCCAGGCCAAATTTTCCTTATCCGTATCCGTATCCGTATCCGCGTAAAATATCTATTTCCGTATCCGTATCCATATCCAGATATATTGGCTTTATCCGTATCCGTATCCGCAGTATCCACGGATACGACTCACGTGACTTTGAAGGGGCTTTTGCTCGGTCGTTTTTGGTTTGGAGCCCAGGACTATTGGAAAGAGGATGATTCTACGATACTAACTGACTATATTGACCACTCAATTGGGCTTCAAACCGCTATCTATCCGGCACTCAATAATGGACAGACACCCTAACCCAGTACACAATCAGTTCAGATCCATGTTCTGATTCAAGTCCCTCCGCTCACAGCCAAGCGCGCACCAAATTCTGGATTCATTGGACTTCCGTTCCCTATACAACTGATATTTCGCAAATCGCAACTCATTTAAACTCTCCCAGTATTATTAGTTTACACATTTGTATTTGTTACTCGTATCCGTGGATATATCCGCGGATATCACTAATCAATATTACCTTATCCGTATCCGTATCCATATCCGCATATTCTCTATCCGTATCCGTATCCGCGACGGATATCCACGGATATATCCGTTATCCGTGTATCCGTGCCGATCCCTACTCGTCGTCGACGAAGTCGCCGACTATATAGAAAGCTTATTCAGAAATCTTGTATATTTAAAGACTGCTTAATTCCCTCGAGGACAATGAAGTGTGAATTCCATGAGTCTCCAGCCCCCCTCTAGTTTCCAGAACTTCAGTCCTGTGCACACAACAGCTATACACTTGTGCCATAGCATTGATACTTATACACTTGTGCCATGGTATTGATACTTATACACCTGTGCCATAGTATTGATACTTATACACTTGTGTGGAACTGGTCTTTTGAGTGCTGTATTCCAGGAATTCATACAGCCCTATAGCTCGGCACTCATTCGCTACCATGTAGTTCGGGAGAAATACAAAGACAAGAGAATCAAATTTGTTCAGCATGCAATGCATTTGACATAATAAATTAGCACCCGGTCGTTGTCGTCATACTATGGAGAAAAGAAATTATTGGTCGGAGAGGAGAGCCTTTGTTGCGTGATATGGCTTCCAAATACCGAAAGAGGTCATGCTATATTGGGCTTGTTGGTTCGGAGACAGAGCGATGCGAGGTGCGCGGATGTACGCATAAGGACTTAAGGAGTTACATCGTTAACCTTTCTCTGCAAGGACGCAGCATGCGGGATAAGACGCCCTGCAAACTACGTATAGTGAGCGACATTCCCTCTGTTCCTTCTCTCTCTCCGCAATGGATCCCCCCCTCGTACCACCATCGTCGTTGCTAGATGCCTGGCCTTGTGCTTACCACAACACTCAGTGGCCTGGACCTTTGGCGTCGAACCATGCGTCTCCTTCTTCTCAGACGTAGTCCTGTTCGACACCGACGGAGACTACCCCTGCGACGAGACCTTTGTCCTGGACGGGGTGACGTGGTCACTCATCTGCGACGATTTCGGGCTGCCTGACTATGCCACGTTGGAGGACTCGTGCTGCTTCTACTGCCAGACGTACTTGGGGATGCAACCTCAGCTACGACGATTCACTCATAACGCAGTATTATGCTTGTGGCCTTTGATCCTGGGTTGGATAGGGGGCATTCCAGCTTACAAGATTGGCCGGGTACCTAATTTAGTAGTAAGAATTCATCAAGGACTGTCTCTGCCTGGGGTCATTGAGCCGCTGCCGCCTTTGCCTCGTGGAGATTTCGGCTGAGGCTGTACCGTGCCCGTAGATCTAAAAGTTGAGGTACTCCTACAGCAAATATAAATCCGCAGTCCAATCCTTTGTACAAGTTCAAGGCTTTTCAAGCAAGCCGCGGCAACGTATGTCCTCCATTAGAAACACAAAAAAAAGAGAGTGTCGAGTGTTCCTCTCGCCGTTGCGTGGGTTCCGTAGTGGTGCTCGGCGTCGACTCCGTAACACCCGCCGCTCCACTCCGCTCCGTCTTATATTCGCCGCCTAAGTTATTTATTTATTATAATTTATATTATAAATTATTAAAATTACCATAAAAAGAAAGTGTCCGACGTCATCCGCACTCTGACGCCAACTTTCTGGTTGCTGTCCAAACGCTGCAAGATACAGGGCCATTGGTGTTTATTCCTCCACCTCGTCCCCCGAGAGCGCGTCCCCTGAGAGCGTCAGCATTCGTGTATGCTGGAATGCTGTATCTGGCTTTCATGGCCAATCGCAACCACCGTATAGAAAATAGCTGTAGCTGATGTCCGTGGGTAGTATGGGGTCGTGTTGACACCATATCAGCACACTGGGGGGGTTCATTGCGACTTGGTGGTAGATTTGCCGTCGTTGCGTTGAGATGAGGCCATCACTGATATGATAGCACTGTACATCATCCAAGAACATCTAAAGACCAAGTAGCCCAGTCCCTTCTACTACCGCCAAGCTTTCTACAGACCGTCCCTTGCCGGTCAAAGTAGTACGGCTATATAAGCTTCATGTTGCCACACCAACATCAACGACAACACTGTCACTACAAAACTATTACGTCTGGAGGAGCTCTGTCCTTAAGAAGCCCAAAATTCCTTTTCCTGGTATCCATGGAATCACTGCTCCGCGAAGTCTTTTTCATAAGCCTTCAATGCAAACGAACAGATACCCCTTCCTCTACGTTGACACAACAGAATTGGTTCTTTTCTAGTCGTGCGTGCCCCCCAATAGAGCGGAGGCGTCACGTCTCAAAAAGGTTCTCAATTGCGTAAGGGTTTTAGGTTTGCCAGCGTGGCCTCGAAACCCTCAAGCCATTTGGGGGAAGAGAACTGTACTTGATAAATAAGTCGATTACCCTCGAGGCGTTTGCTAGTGGTGCAAACCTGCATCTGCTATCATCAAACTAGCGAGCCCCGCCTCTAGGTGCAATCCTCAGTGGCCGGATTTCGGCAGCTGCAAAAGTTGCTACCTCAGCTTCATTTGCCACCAACAGAGAGCCTGCCGGTGAGGCCTAATCGTGAGACCTGTAGTACAGAGTATATATACCACCACCCTGAATAAGCCCATCTGCATAGCTCCAGTAATTTGAGCTAGAGTGAACCTCAGGACACAGCTCACTTCTGCCGGGAAGAGCTCCTAATTAATTTTGCCAGACATTGTCCAAAAGAAGAGCCTCGGACTTCGCATTGTATACACCACGTCGTCCAGGACAACAGCATTAGTTCCCCCTCAGTGACTCTGTATTGGCCAATAGCTACTTGTCGCTGCCCGCATGATTCCATACCCAAGCAGACGTCCCGTATCGCCCAGTTGCAATCTGAACCAATTTGCATACTCCGTTTGACACTGTCACACGTGGAAGCAATGAGCACCGGGCCCGCCATAAGCTCCGCGACAAACAGCCTCCTGTCCTCGTCTGATTTGATGCTAATGTGGTCGCCAAACGCGCCGGGATCTTCTGATATTTTGATTCTGTCGAGGCCGAAGGGCGTGAGCGATGCCAGATCCTCAAGCAGTTCGTCAATCGTGCGTTGACACTCAGCCAAAGGTTTGCGTGGCTGGCAAGGTGAATATGTCCCTAGCAGCTTGAGGGTGCAGATGCGTAGATGGTTGACCAGAATTCGGTACCCGTAGTAGTGAGCACAGTGTGCGGTCTCTGCATAACTTCGGTGGCTGTATACGCGTGGGAGAAGAAAATGCTGCTTGGAGTAGACGCGCTGTGCTGCCAATGTATGCTGTGTGCAGCGTGAGACATCTGCGTGTAGAGCTTTGCACTCAGTCAACGCCCCATCGATTGACATTGTTTCTCGTTCCATCGCCTGGAGAGTCGAGATGGATTCAGTGACGCTCAATTCGGATTGTCTCTGTGGAAAGGACATTAGCTGGCGACGGGCGCTGATGAGTCGAATAAGTATGCGATCAAGGTCCCGCATAAAGTCTTGCTCGCCGAACAGAGCTCCATCTTGCAGCCAGTCAGGGAGATCAATCTGACCAAAGATGGCTGCTTTTCTCAGAATGCGCCTAGCATATTTGATGGCGTCGCTTGGTGCTTTGGTGCCGCCGGGACTGTTCACCCAGTATTCCAGTAAGGCGACAGCGCCCTTGAGATGCCTTCGATTGTGCAGAGTGTCCAGAAATGGAATGTCGCTCTTAGGAGGAGTGTAGACCGCGTCTTCGTATCTTCCCAGCATGCATACTGCCAGCAGACAGGCGTCAATATCGATATAGTCTGGGGCTGAGAGAGCCGTTCGCAGAGTCCTCAGAGACTTTTGGTAGCTATCAAAGGCCAAATTTGCCGCCGGTGAGCACATTTTAGCGTTTGAGAAAAGTGCCAGAGCAGTTGACGACGCGGCAAGCTCCAGCACTGGACTTGAGTTCCAGTTGGACAGCAAGGCTTTTGTCGGGGGCCCCATCATGAGCGGCCGATTGGTTGTCGGCTCCAGGTGAAAGTGAGCAAAGTAAGCAACCGCCTCGGAATGCAGATCACGAGGTAAGGAGACGCTCATGAGGCTTGCCGTCGACTCTGCCGTTGCCCGGGGTCCTTGGGGCCGCTTCCGATGTCCACTTGCGTAAATGTTTTCGTCATGGACGACTGAAAATGCCTGTCGATAGCCATAGCATTCCCTGCCGTTTCTTGCGCATCGTTGGCAGATCGGTTTGGTCTCATCGCACTGCATCTGATAAGCGAGTCGCCAATATGCCTTCTCTTGGGTTTCTAACCTTCTTTCGGGCCTGCCGGCACGGCTGACATCCGCTCCCCGAGAAACGCATGATGACTGGAGTGAAGACGGGGCCGGGCCCGCGGAGTCTGGCGCCGCGTGTCGCTGGAAGCCTTGATGTCTTGCTGCGTGTTGCTTGGAGACAGGCCTGCACGTCTCCAGCGAGTGGCTAATAAAAGTTTGTCGGTCAACTGTGGCCCTCACGGCAGAGGTGCGCGCTTGATGAAAGGGATATGGAGGCTCGAAATGTCGTTGAAATCAATGAAAGAGGACAGCCAGGGGGGCCGGCGTCGGGATTCATGACCTGGCCGGGCGCGAATATCCCCCAAAGCGGACTAGCGCTTCCGGTCTAGACTTCTCACGGTGTTCTCCCGGCCGCCGAAATCTCCTCTTCTGATGACGGTCCGCGCCTGAGAACATCAAGCAGCACGATGGCGCCAACGAATAGAGTAAGCTCACATTTCTGTCTCGGACATAGGATTCAAAGTCCGCACCGAAAGAGATGGAAATGAGGACGAGAGCACTGTACATGTATATGTATAAAAGTATAAAAAGGAGTCTTGTCAAGGCTCTATCGTCGCTGCGCCTTGTCAGTGAGACAACCCAGGGAGACGCTTTGAGTCTTGCATAAAACACCATCTTGCTTCTCAGCTATTGATTTCACAGACCTGTATCTGCTTTGAGCAACACGTTGCAAAATCCTACGCCGATCTTTTCGCAGCCATGAGCGTTACGGAGTTCGCCCGAAACTTATTCTACGAGCAGTACTGCCTCTCTATACCGAAGCCCACGGACTCGTTTTCCCACAAGACAGTCATCATCACCGGTGCAAACACGGGCCTAGGCAAAGAAGCTGCTCGTCACATTTCTCGACTGGGATGTACGCGCCTCATCCTGGGGGTGCGGAATACGACTGCCGGCGAGGAGGCTCGCAAGGAGATTCTCGCAACGACATCCGCTCCGGAATCAGGCATTGCTGTCTGGAAAGTGGATCTGGGCAGCTTTGATTCCGTAGCTGAATTTGTCAAGCGGGCTTTCCGCGAGCTGGACCGTCTCGATGTCCTCATCTGCAACGCCGGCATAAACACCAAGCAGTTTGCCGAGGCGGAGGGCCACGAACGCATGCTCACCGTTAATGTTCTCAGCACCTACTTGATGGCATCTCGTCTTCTCCCTCTTCTCGAGAAAACAGCTGCTGTAGGACCAGTGGCCGGTGACCCCGACCCGCGCCCTCCGCATCTAAGCATTGTTTGCTCCGACACGCATCTGTTGTCGAAGTTCCCAGAGCGTAACGAGTCGCCAGACAAGATTCTTGCAGCCATCACCGCGAACTGCAAAAATGACTCATCCCGCTTCGGCAGGCAATACCCAACGTCCAAGCTCCTCGTCATTCTTCTGGTACGCGATATGGTCTATCGGCAGAAGCGCTCCGGGCCCAGCACTGGCATCAATGCTGCGGCCAAGCCCCAAGAGAAATGCCCAGTCATCATCAACGCACCCAACCCCGGCCTCTGTCACAGTAATTTGACACGCGAGATGCCTGGGTTTGCAGTACGTGTTATAAAGACAATTTTTCGCGCTCGGCCGACTGAGATGGGTGGCGGTGCTCTTGTAAATGCTGCCAGCGCGGGCTGGGAAACCAACGGCCAGTATCTGAGCAGTAGCATAGTACAGAAAGGCGGTGCTTCGACCTGGGACAGCGCTCTTGGCGAAAAGCTCTGTACAGCGGTCGAGGAGTACTTGAAGACGGTGGATACCACAGGGCATTGAGAGGACGACTACAGAGAGAAGTGGCTTTTTGCAAATGTTTCTGTGAAGGCTTTTTGTGGTCGAATGATGGATTTTTGTAGTTTGTATACAAGTTGCTTTTTTTCTGGCCCAACATGCGTCGAATAATACCTTCAGATTTGTAGCATAATCGAGCCTGCATTCAATGTCGCGGAAAGGCTGTCGGACATAAGTAGGCGACGAGAAAACAGCGCCGGGTCGGTGACGATCAGCGAACACCGGCTGTTGTATGTTTTTTTGTTCTATTTTTGCTCTTCATTGAGGCTTGGTAGCTTCTATTTCTTATGTCGTGTCCTTAAAATCTAGATTTGTCCGTCGTCTTTAAATATACAAGATTTCTGAATAAGCTTTCTATAGTCGGCGACTTCGTCGACGACGAGCGGAATTATGAAGTAATTAAGACCTGATGAGCCCTATAAGAAATATTCCCAACCTCACTACGCAAAACCGGGTAAGCTACTCGCTTGCCGTGAGGCGCTCTGGCAAATGTCGAGGCTCTCTCTAATAAGCACGCTAACATAGTCACTCAGCGAATCTCTAATTGTGAGTCACTTGTTCGGTCCGTCATAGCGAGTCTCTAAGAGTTGGCGGCTATGAGAGCGCTGTAGAGTGACTCGCTCTAAGGAAGACACTTCTACAATATATAGGAGGCACTTGTGGTAGTTTCTCTACATCAACAGAAACAGAGCTGTCGAATCTCAAGCGAGCGGAAAGCAATCTATCATGTGCATTGCCTCGATCTTCTGACTACATTACACGTAGCGTTGCTGTTACTATCGTATGGTCACTAGCTATATATTAATCAGAGGACTACTTCAACAGAAAGCAAGACCAAAAACCAAGCAATTATCAGGTGCCAAACCATCAAAGCAAATTAGACGATTCGTCTCCGTACGGATCAAAATCGATCCAATTACGGTCTAAAATATATTCCTTATTGGTAAACATGTTCGCAATTATACCAATAGTGCACTCGATTTCGGAGACAGGGATGCACATCAGGCATGCGGTCCTATCTCTCAACTCTTGAACCAGATTCCTCAAAATAGCAGATATTCTCAAAACCTTTACCAGAGCAAGATGTTGAGTCCTCCCTTGCCATTGTACGGACAAAAAGCGATCGATCTCACCGAAGAACCGCTGCAGTTTGTCATTTAGACAGCGCACATACCGGCGGCTTCTACCTTGTGACGCAAAGGATTCGAGAGATGAGCTGACGATATCCTCGCTATTAGGACAGTACTTTCTAAATTCATCTGACTCCCTCAGAGCCTGTCTGACTAGCTCACGATCCACTGTTGACCCAGACTGACTAGAAATGTAGTCTATCACGGCAGCCACCTGCTCACTCGCAAACACTGGCCCACGTTTTACTTGATCAGAAAATGTGGCGACTGAAGGACCTAATTTCTTTTGCATGAGCATTGCTTCCCAGGTCAGGCACTGGTCCGGGTTAATCCACCGCAACAGATTCGCCTGTTCGTTGAGCAGAATGGCATTTGCCAAGTTCTCGTCCTTTAACTTCTTCCCTCGTAACCAAGCAACAACATTCCTGTTGAAGATCGGTTATGTCAGAGGTAGGTCAGTCTCCACTTCCAGGTTGTTGGAACTCTGTTCTCCACTATTTAGAGCTGGAGATCGGTTCTCCACTTTTCAGGTGACTGGAGATTGGCTAATCCTTTTTGTGCAGGTTGCTGGAGATCGGCCAATCTCCACGTCTTGTCCCGATCTGGTCATCGGCTGTGCCGTGACCCACTCCATGTGGATCTTGAGCTCGGATCCGGGTACAGTCAGTTCTTAGGTTGCCGAATGTAGTAGAGTACATTCGGCGGTAGTGATGGGCGAGTGGGGTTGCTTGAGAAGTTTGTTTCTCCTCTTTTGAGGAGTATTCTTGTGTATATATAGACGTGAATGTCCGTGAGACTGGTCATTATCGAGACTTGACTCTCAGCACCCATCTCTTTAGTCCACTATATCTTTTCAGTCATATATACCCATCTCTCACAGGTTATGAGCCCTGCTAGCGACATGTCTTCCACTAGCAATCCATTGACGTTGGCGGCTACTGCCACGGCCGTTCAAATCCCTGTATACGACGGCAAGAACTTTCTAATCTGGGAAGCAAGGGTGCGTTCCTATCTTGCGGCTATGAACGCCCTCTCAGCCATCGACGAGGATATTACTGTTGAACAAATGGATGGCAAAGCATTGCAAGCCGACAACGTTGCGAAAGGAATTATTATCGGCCACGTGAGTAACCTTATGATGCTCACTTTGACGATGTTCGAACGAGCGTACGACATGTACGCATACCTTCGGGAACGATACACAGCCAAGGCCGCGGATCGACAGGCGGAGCTAGTTTCCAAACTTTATTCTACGAAGATGTCGAACAATGGGTCTCTCCAAACGCATCTTGAAACAATGTTGCTCCTTCGCAAGCAACTTCAATTGGGCAACGCCAATCTCACGGATACTATGTTTCTTCAAGCGTTGTACAAATCATTAGCACCGAAATTTTTGGACTACAAAAATTCTCTTCGTGCGCGTGACCTGACAGTTCAGGAGGTCATCACAGCCTTGACTACTTACGATGATGAACTGGCCAAAGACAAAGAGGAGCATACGGCGTACATGACCGAAGCAACAACTGGCAAAAGTGGGACGGCAGCTTACCGAAAGGGAAGAGTGGCAAAATACGGTACCAAGGGCAAGGGTCGTGAGAAAAATTTTCCCAGGTGCGGGAATTGTGGAGGTCGTTACCACGACAGCTCGGTCTGCCTGAAGCCTCCGGTTAAATGTTACAAGTGTGGCAAAGAAGGCCATAAAAGGTCTAATTGTCCGGATCGCCAGGAACAGGCGAACATGATCACTGAGATTTCGGATCCAGTGTCTCCTCTCTCTGATCACAGAGCAAGTGCAAACGTGACGGAGGCAGATACAGAAATGTATATAGATAATCAAGAGACTGAAGTTGCCTGGTACTTGGATTCGGGAGCTACATCCCACGTGTGCAATGATAGTAAGCTCTTCAAGTCCTATGTGCGTTTAGCTACACCCCAGACAATTGCATTTGCGGGGCAGCACTTCGGTCTTGTGTATGGTCATGGCGAAATTGCGTTAAAGTTAAAGACACCACGTGGTTGCGCCACCACATTGCACCTGCGTCGAGTTCTGCATGTCCCTGAGGTTCGCAAGAACTTAGTTTCCACTTTCCGGCTCGCCACAGACAATATTCGGACAGAAATTACTGCACAGATACTGAGACGCCACCGTCACATTATTGGTACGGCACAATTACATGACTATCTATTACGACTTAATGTGCTCAACAAATTTCCTGCACGTCATCAAGCTATGTTAGCTCACACCGGACCTAAGGACATTTCTCTCTGGCATCAGCGGCTGGGACACTTGAGCCTATCCAACGTGCGACTTTTGAAGAATCGCGAAATGGCTCATGATTTCAACTACAGAGACACTACCCCCGACGAGCTGTGCGAAGCATGTGTGAAAGGCAAATCTCACCAGCTCCCATTCACCAGGCGCACTGAGCGGTCCACACAGCCGCTTGAATTAGTACACTCGGATGTTTGCGGACCACTGGATAAGAGAACACATCAAGGTTTTCGCTACTTTCTCACGTTCATCGATGACTATTCCGGCATGAGCTTCGTTTATTTGTTAAAGCGCAAGTCGGAAGCCTTTCATCACTTTCAAGAATTTCTTGCCATGACTGAGCGTTACACGGGGAATAAGCTGAAAATTCTACGTTCAGATAATGGGGGAGAATACATATCTGGCGCATTCGGCGGTTCTCTAAAGTCTACGGGAATTATTCACCACTCTACACTTACTGATACACCACAACAGAATGGTGTGGCTGAACGCCTCAATCGCACACTTATGGAACGAACGCGATGCATGTTGGGCCATGCAGGACTGCCCAAAGTTTTCTGGGGTGAAGCTGTACTCACGGCTAACTATTTACGGAATACCAGTCCAGTACGTCAATCAGCCACTCAGACACCATACCAATTGTGGCATAAGCGCAAACCTACTCTGAAGCACTTGAAAGTTTTTGGCTGCTTAGCCTATTATTTTATTGGACCTGACAAAAGGAAAAAGCTGGATACGCGTGCGAATCTCGCGATAGTTATCGGCTATGCGCAAAACAAGAAGGCGTATCGTCTGTATGATTTCCAGAAGCACATCGTGGTGTTATCGAGGAATGTTGTCTTCGACGAGTCTAAGCTATACAAAGATCGTTTTCAGGTTACCGACAATGGCTTCTCGTTAGATACAGTCACGGATAGTGAGCCTCAAGGCGATAGTGAGACTCAAGGCGACGCGAGTACTCGTGAACTAAGGAACCTATAGATGTAAGCTGGCGTTCAGGGGGCTGAACCGTGTCCGAATGTCCGAATTCCCATACTAATGAGCCGCATTGCCGCAGGTACTTTTCGGACATGGTTCAGGGGGGGTGGTTCTGTATACTAATCTGTGTCCGAAATTTCAAATATGGGAATTTCACGTCGACAAGGGCACCATTCGAATCGGTAATTTTGCTAGAATTTTAACAAATTTACCCCCAATTTTTGTCACGCGAACTGAGCGAGTTAATTTTTTGGTGTTGTCGGCCAGTTTGTGCGAGGGTTAGGGCTCAGTGTCCGAAAGTCCAGCGATGGGTTATGTTCTGTGTCCGAAATTGGGGTGACAGAAGTGGTTGTGTCCGAAATTGGGGTGACATCCCAGCCACTCTTTGGGAGGCCCAGCAGGTGTGAGACCCCGCGTCAGAGTCAGAGTACTCACACTGCCTGCGGTCGGACGAGCCTGTTCAGCCCATTAACCACGGGCGATTACAATAATAATTTTGCCAATAGAATTGCTGTAAATAATTCCAACTGAAGGTTCTGTCATTGATCATGTCTCACCTAAGCACTGAATTTTTTTGTCCTGAGTGTAGTCGCGCGGCGTTCCACAGCAGAACTGCCCTCTCGAAGCACATTTCCGACAATCATCGGAGACTCACATCTATCGATTATAATGGCCAGAGTTATACGCTCGCTGTTACTGAGGATGGTACCAAGTACTTGTGTCCCAAGTGTGAGGCGCAGATGACTTCATTGCGTAGCTTGAAGCGCCATATGGCTCAATTCTGTAGAGCTTCCGATCATGAGCGAGTGCACTCCGAGGCTAACCCTGCCGTTGCTCAAGCCAACGATAACGCACCGCAGGACCGCGATACGGTGACACTTACTCTTAACCTTGCGGGTAATATTCCCTATGACTTGCGATACCCTTCTTAGGTCCACTGGAGAGCTAACAATTACAGAACCGCGCACGCTCGACGACATTGGGTTGGTGTACGAGAATACGTGGCATGTTGCGATTTGCAAGCTTTGTCACTTTGTCGTCGACAAAGCCATAGTCGTTAAGCATTTGAAGAGCGTGCACAGGCTCGTCGTGCCTAATGATAACGCTGTATTGCTAGTGCTACGGATGTACAAACTTCGGCCGCATCTAGCTGTCATTTGGAACGACACGGTGGAAAATCAGCTAGACGAGTCAGACGATGAGGGCCCTGGCCCTGCATTGTTCACTGAACCGGCGTTTCGACCGGGGTCCAAAGCCCTTGAGGATATTCCCATTCTTAATGGCTACAAATGCGCTCTCTGCGACCAGAAGCTCATCCACGTCTGCGTCGCAACGAAAGAGGGCATGAGGACCCACTACAAACGCAGGCACACAGGCCAGGCTGTTGAATACAATGAAGTCAAAGTCCAGGCCTTCTATGGCAGGTCAAAAGTTTTTTCACAGCTACGCTATGTTCAGGTCATGCAGGGACCGGAGGAGATGGTGCCCCCAATCACATCATTCGGAATCCCTGGTGATATTCATTCAGTCCCTGACGCTAATAGCACAATAAATGAGAAAAGGGATCTGAACCAGTTCGGGGTGAAGTTCCAAGTATATCCTTTACTGGAAAAACTGGACTTAAGCGAGCTTGGGCCCCTCCTGCATGCGCCGCAGGACAAGTCGTTTGAGTTGCTCAAAGATTTGTGCCTTAAGATGCTGCAGGCGTCAAGGGAGGATACAAGAGCAGGCTTCCAGCCCATGCTGGGTAAGGTCATGATTGGGGAGCGAGACAAGTACGGCCGAACGGCTTTTTGATGCTGAGCTACATGTTTTTGCGCCGTAACTAATCCAATATTGCAGGGATTTCTTCTATGAAGTACAAGAGCAGGCGACATTAGAAAACTACTCAACAATATGGGGGAAAGTGTTGTGGATCGCATGCCTAGCGATTACAAGCACCGGAACTCTGCATGACGGGCTCGAGCTCACACAAGAGCAGACAGGATCAGCTAATGATCTTGTTCATGACTGTCAGGAACCGCTCCTGAGGTTTCGTACCTTCGTTCCTGTCTCGGCGCTTGGCGCCCCACCGAGGCCCCACCGAGGCCCCACCTAGGCTCCACCGACTCGAGGCCGACACGTCGTCCGCGGATACGAAAAGTTTTGCTTATTTGTTTTGTAATTATTTAGTGCTTATTGGTTGTAGAGGCTCGGACCGGGCCGAGGGAGGAGTAATAAGAAACGCTCGTTCCCCGTCCGAGTCCTCATTGATAATACTCTAAAATATATCGTTACAAGCCATCCAGCTCCACGTAACATATAGTGCAATTCCCGTCAACCCTTACATTATATTATCAATCCGTGGCCGTGATAAACACAACACGTTAACCGACCGACGAAATGGACCCTACCGACATGACTAGTTACCTCCAGCTCCTCCAGCAGACGATCGAGCAACAGAAGGAGATGATCGCGCAACAGAATGTAGCTCTGGTTCGACAGCAGGAGCAGACAGAAAAATTGCAGGCAATGTTTACGGAAAACATGCTGCAGCCGATGACGCAACAGGCTGGGGAGGGAAACCCGGAGCCTAAGGCGACAGAGAAAGAGACACCCACGACCCAAGGCCGGAAGGCCAAAGAACCGGACACCTTCAGCTCGGGGCCCGAGAAAGTCGATCGCTTCCTCTCCGAATTCTCCACTTACATGGAACTTACGGGGTTCGACAAGGAGTCCCAGCGCCGCAAGCTGCTTCGCTTTAAGAGCTACCTTCGTGGACCAGCTCACGACTGGGTTAAGCCGTTTGTCGACCAGACGAATGAGGACTTTAATGAGTTCGAAGGTTTAGTCGCGGAGTTCGCGAAAACCTTCGGCGACCCTGACAAACCGGGAACGTCCTTGCGCAAGATCCGACGGCTGAAGCAGAAGACCTCGGTGTCTGTGTACGTAGCGCAATTTGGAGCGCTGATGGTGCATTTGGGTTGGAACGACAAGGCCCTTTGCGACCAATTTTATGACGGACTGAAGGACCACATTAAGGACGAGTTATCCAGAATTGGCAAACCGACAACTTTACCTGAGATGCGCGCGTTAGCACTTAGGGTCGACTCGCGACACATGGAACGACAAATGGAAAAGGGGCGGCCCAATTCGTTTATATCACAGACATACCATCCGACAGCGGACCCTGCTGAACCCGAACCTATGCAGCTTGACTTAGCCAAGCTCGGAAATCAGGACCGAATCGACAAACAGGAGCGAGATCGCCGTTTACGACTTGGACTCTGCTTTATCTGCGCAGAGAGGGGACCCCTGAGTGCTGCATGCCCGAAGAAGCCAAAAAACGACTACGCTCAGTAGCTCTGGACGCGTTACTGAGCAGCGATAAGGCGTCCAATCTCCTCAACGTTCATGTCAAGGTGTTGAACAGGGGCGAGCCGATTCTGCTTTCGGCACAGATTGACTCGGGGGCGTCTCACAGCTTTGTCGATAAGGGGTTCGTGGAAGGGAGGAATTGGCAGACGAAAACAAGAGGAAATATTAGGGTCGAACTGGCGGACGGTACAACGATAAGAACAACACAGGTTGTCGAAGTAGTGGTTGACGTTAATCGAACCGGTATGACATTAGAACTAATTGTCATCCCACTACAACATGCGGACATTATCCTGGGATTCGATTGGTTGGAACGATACAACCCTGACATCGATTGGCGAAACAAGACGGTAGATCTCACGCGGACAGTGTTGGGAAACATCGTAACTGATAGGAAGAGTGAATTGGAAAACGTACCGGCGGAGTACCACGATCTGGAAGCAGCCTTCCTGAAACAAAATGCCGACAAGTTACCGCCGACGAAACCTTACGATCACAAGATAGAACTCGAACCCGGAGCAACAGTGCCGAAGGCGCGAATCTACGCTCTGTCCGACCCCGAACTCGCAACGTTGAAAGAATACTTGGAAGAGAACTTAGCGAAGGGATTCATCAGGAAGTCATCGTCACCAATGAGCGCACCGCTGTTCTTCGTCGCGAAAAAGGATCTGACTTTGAGACCGGTAATCGACTATCGAGCGTTAAATAAAGTGACGGTTAAGAACGGATACCCACTGCCGCTGATAGGGGATCTGTTAGATCGGGTACGAGGAGCAATAATATTCACAAGGTTGGACCTTCGTGGAGCGTATAATCTGGTGAGGATCGCGGTGGGCCATGAGTGGAAAACAGCCTTCAAGACTCGGTTCGGTCAATACGAATATTTGGTGATGCCGTTTGGATTAACCAATGCCCCTGCCACATTCCAAAGCCTCATGAATGACGTCCTCCATGAGTTCCTGGATGTGTGCGCAATCGTGTACCTCGACGATATTTTGATATTCTCCCCCGACCTAGAGACGCATAAACAACAAGTTCGACAGATTCTTCAGACACTAATTGCCAATCATCTGTACGTCAAGGGCGAGAAGAGCGAGTTTCATGTGAAAAAGACCGATTTCCTAGGCTACACAGTGTCGACCGAAGGCGTGGAAATGAATGACGACAAGGTTAGTGCTATCAAAGACTGGCCCGCTCCGAAGAACTTGAGGGCGTTGCAACGCTTTCTGGGATTTGCAAACTTCTACCGGCAATTCATCAGTGATTATTCGACAAAGCATCAAAAGTTTGCACCGCTGCTAAAGAAGGGCGCACCATTCGTATGGACAGACGCGATCGAAGAGGCTTTCCAAAATTTCAAGAACGCGTTTACATCTGCACCGCTGTTGCGGCACTTCGACCCCGCGCGAGAGACCATCATCGAAACTGACGCATCAGGGACAACCATTGCAGCAATATTGAGTCAGCGAGACCACGAACAGGACAGATTTCGACCGGTAGCCTACTTTAGCCGCTCACTTAAAACTGCGGAACGAAACTACCACGTACACGACCAAGAGTTGTTGGCTATCATTGAAGCCATGAAGACCTGGCGGCACTATATCCTTAGCCTCACGACGAAATGCAAGGTGTATACCGACCATAAGAATCTAGAATACTTCACGACGCGCCACGACATTTCCAAACGACAATTGCGATGGTCCGAGCTATTGGGCAACTTCAGCATTATTGTGGTTTTCCGCAAGGGACAAGAGAATAGTCGCGCTGATGCATTATCTAGGATGATTGAGACGAATGAGGAGAAGGTGGAGGGTGTGTTGATGGCGCAGGATATTGAAATTGAGACGGCGACGCAGTTAAGTATTGTACAATTGATGATGGAAACAGAAGGCGATCTAGAGACAAGAATCAGAGAGAACATGTACAATGACGAATGGTTGAGTGGATTGGTTAAGAGGTTGGATGAACGGAAGGACGACGGGTCGACTGAGAAGAGGGACGAGCAGGGGTACTCTCTGGTGGAAGGGTTGGTGTATCACAATAGCCGACTGTGTGTACCAAACGACGAGGCTCTACGCACGGATATTCTTTCCTCTTACCACGACAGCATAACGGCGGGGCACCCGGGACGAGCGCGGACTTATGACCTGGTTGGTCGCGACTTCTTCTGGCCAGGAATGCGGCGATTCATCAACAAATTCGTGGACTCCTGTGAACGATGTCAACGCACGAAGATTTCTCGCCGACTGCCATTCGGAACCTTGCAGTCTCTACCTGTGCCGGAGCGACCGTGGACGTCATTATCCATGGACTTCATAGTGGGCCTACCGGTATCTGATGGCTATGACTCCATTCTCGTCGTGGTAGATCGCCTCACGAAAATGGCACACTTCATTGCAGTAACCAAGACAATCACAGCTATCGATTTGGCGGATCTCTTTATCATGCACATCTTCGCGAATCACGGTGTCCCAACGGATATCGTCTCGGACCGAGGCTCGGTCTTCCTGTCCAGGTTCTGGACAACATTCCTAGAGACGACTCAAACCAATGGGAAATATTCAACAGCGTTTCACCCTCAAACCGACGGACAGACTGAGCGAGTCAACCAATCGTTAGAACAATACTTGCGACTGTATACGACGCGGCGACAGGACAATTGGGTTGAACTGTTGCCGTTCGCCCAGTTCACCTATAATAACACGGTCAATGCTTCCATTCAGACGACACCATTTTTCGCGAACTATGGCTACCATCCCACATACCACTTTGATGTTCCCGCGGGGGCAGCCATGACGACGGAAGGTCATGAACGTCTCGAAAGATTGGAGGAGCTACATACCGAAGTTCGAAGTTGTATGCTGGCAGCACAGCAGGAACATGCACGCTATTTCGATAAACACCATCGGGATCACTCTTTCAAAATCGGTACTAGAGTCTTGTTGTCACGACGAAATTTGAAAACCAAGAGTCCTGTTGCGATGTTTGAAAGTTTTATGAGCGAGTGGAAGTTGTGAACAACAATGAGGGGTTTGTGGTGATCCGTTGATCTTATTGATCATCCGGTCCCAAGGGAATTAAGAGGTCTTTAAATATACAAGAATTTGCACTTCAGAAAAATAGGCTTTCTGTGACCCAAATCTGGACGTCACCGATGATTGATCATTTGACAATCCATGTCGTAACTGCTGATCTTTAACTAGTAATGATTTTCAATTACATCAGCAGGTGATGTTACCAAGCAATGTATCAGGTAACGATGATCAATCATCAGACTCTTTCTGACGTCAGTCAAAAAGAAATAAAGTCTCATGTCCAAAAGCACATTATCATGAGACCGGACTGGTAACTGTATTATCCCATCGTTCTGCAGAATTGTCTCGGTCATTGTTTGTGAGGCCGTGGCCTTTCTTACGATGGTGCGGCTCAAGTGTGGTTCAGAGTCAATGTTCAATAGGCTTCAAATGCCCAACTCGTGCTTTCCCACACGACGTTCAAGGTTTAGCCACATGCCATCAGCAAAGCTTCGATCGTCAGATCTGTCTTTGCAGTACCGAGTTATTCTTTAGTCACTGCAGAGTGTTACTCTCCTTATGTGCACCTATATTACCCTATTGAGTATATAGTTGATATTTCAACACTCCCCCACAACTGTATACTCATAGGTATTTATATTGAGTATAAAATGTTGTTCAGAGAAAGAGTGTATTGCATAAGGATTGACGTAACACATTTATCATGATGGTTTGTTCCCAAGATCATTGTGATAGACATTAGTCATTATCACAAAGCAATTTATAACCCCTTATTCTGCTTTTTATCGTCCAGCCGTAATGGCTTGATGTTGACGTGCAGAATATTTCTTAGGTATTCGAATGTCGGATAGGCTAGACCTTTCGTAAAAATGTCTGCAGCCATTTCTTTTGTGGGACAATATGTAATCTTGAGTTCTTGCTGTTGAACATGCTCCCTGGTAAAGTTATATGCTATGTCAATATGTTTCACCTGTTCGTGATGAACAGGATTGTTTACCATGGCGATGCAGCTCTGATTGTCTTCGAAGATCTCTGTAGGCTCAGACTGCTTGTAACCAAGTTCAGTCATAAACTTACGAAGATATATTCCCTCCTGAGCTGCATTGCTTAAAGCCACGTATTCTGCCTCAGCAGTGGACCGGGAGACAGATCGTTGTCGTGCCGACTTCCAGCTAACGAGTCCAGTGGGAAGTAGGAAGGCGTATCCGAGCGTTGACCGTTTGGTATCCGCACAGCCTGCCCAGTCTGAATCGCTATAACCATGAAGCTGCATGCTAGAGCCCAGCAGAGAGCTGTCACGTTGGTATACCTGGCCGTAGCTTAGTGTGTGACGTAGATAACGGAAGATTCTCTTGACGGCAACCCAATGTGCCCATCCTGGGTTTTGCATATACCTGCTGACGACGCCCACGGCTGTGGCAATGTCAGAGCGAGTATGAGTGGCAGCATATATTAAGCTACCGACGGCGTTGCTGTAGGGAATCTTCTTCATTAAATCAATCTCAGCTTGATCTTTAGGGCATTGGTCCATGCTTAGCTTATGAGTGGGATCCAGTGGAGTACTGATAGGATTGGCCGTCGTCATGCCATAGCGGTTGAGCATGTTCTGTATGTATCCTGTTTGTGACAAGAACAGCGTCCCTGTTGAACGATTGTATCCGACTTCGATACCTAAATAGTAGTTCAGTTCACCCATATCCGTCATTTGGAAACGTCGTCGCAAGCTGGATTTGACTTGATCGAGCGTTGGTCCCCGGTCGGCAGCAACAATTAGATCGTCAACATAAACTATTAGGATGACCATATCTTTAGTTGCAGGCTGCCTGATAAAGACACACCAGTCCGACTGGAGACGGCTAAAGCCTTCCTCGCGCAAGACAGCAGTCAAGGTGTTATTCCAACAGCGAGGTGCCTGTTTAAGCCCATAGAGGCTTCGATTCAGCTTGCAAACGTACCCTTTCTGGGCCTCAAACCCAGGGGGTTGTCGCATGTATATCACTTCATTAAGTGTTCCGTTGAGAAAGGCAGTCTTGACATCCATCTGGTGGATAAACATTCGTCGTTGGGCTGCGACGGCAAGGATAAGTCTAATAGAGCTGGCGCGAGCGACAGGAGCGAACGTCTCGTCATAATCGAAGCCTGGACGTTGCGCGAAACCTTGAGCCACAAGGCGTGCCTTATATCGATCCAAAGATCCGTCGGCCTTTCTCTTGATTCTGAATACCCAGCGACAGCCAATTGGCTTTGTATCTGCAGGCAGATCTTGCTCGCGTACCAGAATCCAAGTTTTATGTTGTTCCAAGGAATCCAGTTCTTCTCGGCACGCGGACATCCACTGTCGAGCATCGGCCCGAGTGAGTGCCTGTTTCACGGTCTGCGGATCAGACATAACAAGATCTACCGCATTGCATGCGTCTAAAACGCGCTCCGGTTGTCTGAAGATTGGAACGACAATGCGAAAGTTGGACGGTATTGGTGTGGGTCTGGATACCTCCTGGTATTGCACCACATCTGATCCAGATTCCAAGGCACGGCTCTTGGACCGTGTGAGTGGCCCCATTGACTCCTCTGTAGGATTGTCAGAGCAAGAAGGCTTGACTTGAGATTTGTGAAGTGAAGGTTCAAGCAGATCTTTATAGAACCGTCCCTCGTCGAACACGACATTGCGCGAAACAAGAAAGGATCTTGTCTTGAGATCATAGAGACGATATCCGGCTTGATCAGGTGGAAATCCAACAAAAATGGCTGGTGCCGCCTTCTTCTGTAGTTTGTTTCTGTCAGTGACAAGATAATGAGCGACACAACCAAAGACACGCAATTTAGCCACACTTGGTTTTCGATTAAACCACAATTCGAATGGCGTCTTAGAGCCCGTGGTTGCAGTTGGACTAATGTTGTGCAGATGTGTCGCAAGCAACACGGCTACACTCCAAAATATAGGAGGCATGCCTGCGTGTGCTCGCATGCTCCGTTCCTTGTCGCATAACGTTCGATTCATTCGCTCAGCCAATCCGTTCTGCTGATGAATGTACGGAAGAGAACGTCGCAGGTGCAGTCCATTGCTCCGGCAATATGTGACGAATTCTTCTTTTTCATACTCGCCGCCGTTGTCGCTTTGCAGTTCTTTAAGTTTTCTGCCAGTTTGCCTTTCTGTCATGGCCACAAAGATCTTGAATTGTGCAAATACCTCTGACTTGTGCTTAAGGAGGTAGGCAAAGCACATTGAGGTGGCATCGTCAATGAACGTCACAAAGTATTTGAAGCCTTCTAAGGATTGGACTGGAAGAGGGCAAACATCGCTGTGAACACGATCAAGTGGACCGTCGCAACGTGACACACGACTTGTGAACGGCTGAGCATGTGCTTTGCCTTGCTGACATGCATCACAAAATGACAATTCTTTAATCGGAAACTGCAAATCTGTTGTCATTTGTTGAGTACGCATCTTGTTGATATTCTGTTCGCCAAGATGACCGAGTCTAGCATGCCACAAATTAATATCCGATCTCTTGATATAGCTAGCAAGGGTGGCTTGAGCCTTCTGAGCGGATCGATGAACGCGACATGATAGATACATTAGTCGATTGCGGACGAAACATTCGCCTATACATTCCTTATGACGAAATAAGCGAAACCTATTTTTGTGAATACCCACATCGATGCCATCTTCGCCAAGAGAATAAGTCGCGATCAGATTCTGTCGAAGCGTGGGAATACATAAGACGTTGCGGAGGAGAAGCAACTTAGGAGGATGATTATCGATAGCGTGCAAGCGAAGAAGAACTTCGCCAGATCCAATAACACTTCCTCTGGTATCCTCGCCGCCAAAGTTCACGTGCGCAGACCATCTCGTGAACGACCGAAAAGATGTAATATCATTGCACATGTGTTGTGTCGCGCCGGTGTCAAGCATCCAGGAGTCCGAACTGGACCCTCCGAAGGAAGAATAATAAGCCGAGGCGATATCCTGATTGTCCGCATTTGTATTCGGAAGCTCGTCAGTGTCTGACTGAGCATGATCTGTAAAGACGGATGGCATCTCATTTTCTCCTGACGCAAGTGTTTGGTCATTGGTTCCAAACAACTTAAGCATCGCAGTATTGACTGAGTTTCGTTGTTGAAGTTTTCTGAGCTGAAACTTTTTGATTCGACAATCTTTCTCTTCGTGCCACTTCATTCCACAATGACTGCATGTCACTGGATTTGTTGATTTATTGTTGAATTTTTTCATTCTGTTGAATTTATTTTCCTTTTGCTTTTGTCCAGCAAAACGAGTGACTGATCTTTTAGTGTTATCCCCGGACGCTGTATAAGCGGAGTTGACCAAACTCTTAGACAGAGTCTCTCTCTGCAATCTGAAATGAGTTAAGGTAGAAAACATGTTTTCAATAGTCATGTCTTTTGCTGTTACCAGCGCAGGTAACGCATCACTGTAAAACGGTGTGAGAGAACGAGCAAATGCTGCCATGAACATGGCTGTATCGATGTCAACCTTGGCTACCTTTAGTTGGTCCCTAAGGTGCAGCATGTAATAAAAATGTTTTTCGAGTGTCTCTTTTTCCTTCATCTTAGCAGTATAAAACTTGCACATTAACTGTGGTTTATCTGCCGCCCATATCAAGGAGAACTGGTGCTCTAGATATTGCCAGATATCTCTCGCTTTTTCATATTTGAAGAACACCCTCTTATATGTATTGTCCATGTTCACTAATAGCGCTGCAACAGCATTCTCATTCTTAAGTTTCTCGTCAGGTGACAATTCGCCGACCGACTTCTCATAGTTCAGCGCTTCAGCTAGGCGGAGGGTTCGCAAATGTATGTGGACGTCTTGTTTCCAAGACAAGTAGTTGTCCTCTCCACGTAGCTTTGCAAAGTCGCCATAATAAGTTGACTTGGCTGTTGAAGCAATATTCGTTTCGGTAGACGTATTCATTGTTGTAGAGAACCCTCAGGGCTCATAACCTGTTGCGATGTTTGAAAGTTTTATGAGCGAGTGGAAGTTGTGAACAACAATGAGGGGTTTGTGGTGATCCGTTGATCTTATTGATCATCCGGTCCCAAGGGAATTAAGAGGTCTTTAAATATACAAGAATTTGCACTTCAGAAAAATAGGCTTTCTGTGACCCAAATCTGGACGTCACCGATGATTGATCATTTGACAATCCATGTCGTAACTGCTGATCTTTAACTAGTAATGATTTTCAATTACATCAGCAGGTGATGTTACCAAGCAATGTATCAGGTAACGATGATCAATCATCAGACTCTTTCTGACGTCAGTCAAAAAGAAATAAAGTCTCATGTCCAAAAGCACATTATCATGAGACCGGACTGGTAACTGTATTATCCCATCGTTCTGCAGAATTGTCTCGGTCATTGTTTGTGAGGCCGTGGCCTTTCTTACGATGGTGCGGCTCAAGTGTGGTTCAGAGTCAATGTTCAATAGGCTTCAAATGCCCAACTCGTGCTTTCCCACACGACGTTCAAGGTTTAGCCACATGCCATCAGCAAAGCTTCGATCGTCAGATCTGTCTTTGCAGTACCGAGTTATTCTTTAGTCACTGCAGAGTGTTACTCTCCTTATGTGCACCTATATTACCCTATTGAGTATATAGTTGATATTTCAACAGAGTCCGTCCGCAAAGCTCGACGAGAGATACCTGGGACCATTCACCGTGACGGAGCGTATCGGTAGGACCGCTTATCGATTAGATCTACCAACCAATATGCGGATCCATAACGTCTTTCATGTCTCGTTACTGAAAGAGTTTGTGGAGTCCGATCTCCCGCGTCGCCCGGTGCCACCACCGCCTCCAATCGAAATCGACTCCGAGTTCGAGTACGAGGTCGATGAGATTATCAACAGCCGCCGGACAAAGAAGGGTGTGGAATACCGCGTTACGTGGCTAGGGTACGATGAACAGACCTGGGAACCACTCTCGCACTTGACACGTTGTGTTAACTTGGTTCGTGAATTTCACCGTCGTTATCCCCGGAAGCCGCGACCGGCTGATCTGGACTCTTACTTGCAGCCGAGCCCTTGACGAGGGGAGAATGTCAGGAACCGCTCCTGAGGTTTCGTACCTTCGTTCCTGTCTCGGCGCTTGGCGCCCCACCGAGGCCCCACCGAGGCCCCACCTAGGCTCCACCGACTCGAGGCCGACACGTCGTCCGCGGATACGAAAAGTTTTGCTTATTTGTTTTGTAATTATTTAGTGCTTATTGGTTGTAGAGGCTCGGACCGGGCCGAGGGAGGAGTAATAAGAAACGCTCGTTCCCCGTCCGAGTCCTCATTGATAATACTCTAAAATATATCGTTACAAGCCATCCAGCTCCACGTAACATATAGTGCAATTCCCGTCAACCCTTACAATGACCTCGAGAGACTGAAGGCTACTCCTGACGTCGTTGACTTGCCTACTCAGACTGCAGCCCTGGGAAATGTCGTAGCCCTAATTGTTAACTCAGTGCATAATCAGAGGAACCTATACTGTCATGCTAGAGGGTTAATAGTCCTGGGATTGTACAATAAGACAACATCTCTGACAGGAATGGAGCGATTCATTATCCACTTACTTCCAGCGAGATTAGAGAAGCTCCTTTTGTGCTACCTTATTTACATAAGGCCATTCGAGAAGTATGGTGCGGTTTAGAGAAATTGCTGATTACTGACCAAGGCTAGGCTACTGGCTGGTGGCCTATACAAAGTGAACAATTCTATTATTGAAGGCTACCAGCAGTACCTCTTTACCGGACATAATGGCCGATTTGGTGCGGAACGACTTCGACAAATTATCCAGCAAAAGACATCCCTGTCAACCAAGTTGCACACTAAGGTTAATGCTCAAGAACTAAGACAGGCATTAGTCGCCTTTCTGGACCAGTTCGCGGGCCACAGCAAAGCCGTTGATTCATTCAACGAGGACTATGCCCACGACATCCAGAGTGGCCACTCTAGCCGAATGGCGGTTACTCACTACGCCATAAGTGATCAGGATTTGCCGTCGACCAATAGGTATGATGTACATGTCTTTATGCTAGTCAGTGAAGCCTGGTTCGAGTTGCTCGGTGAGGAGTCGCCAGGAAAGGGTCTTAAGAAGATGCTACAGGCCGCACAGCCATCAGAAACAGGCCAGTCAATCGAACAACCCATTCCAGCCATACGCCAGATAGACAGCGATACAGTCGAGAGAGCTACGATAATCAGGGAAGTATATAGTTGATATTTCAACACTCCCCCACAACTGTATACTCATAGGTATTTATATTGAGTATAAAATGTTGTTCAGAGAAAGAGTGTATTGCATAAGGATTGACGTAACACATTTATCATGATGGTTTGTTCCCAAGATCATTGTGATAGACATTAGTCATTATCACAAAGCAATTTATAACCCCTTATTCTGCTTTTTATCGTCCAGCCGTAATGGCTTGATGTTGACGTGCAGAATATTTCTTAGGTATTCGAATGTCGGATAGGCTAGACCTTTCGTAAAAATGTCTGCAGCCATTTCTTTTGTGGGACAATATGTAATCTTGAGTTCTTGCTGTTGAACATGCTCCCTGGTAAAGTTATATGCTATGTCAATATGTTTCACCTGTTCGTGATGAACAGGATTGTTTACCATGGCGATGCAGCTCTGATTGTCTTCGAAGATCTCTGTAGGCTCAGACTGCTTGTAACCAAGTTCAGTCATAAACTTACGAAGATATATTCCCTCCTGAGCTGCATTGCTTAAAGCCACGTATTCTGCCTCAGCAGTGGACCGGGAGACAGATCGTTGTCGTGCCGACTTCCAGCTAACGAGTCCAGTGGGAAGTAGGAAGGCGTATCCGAGCGTTGACCGTTTGGTATCCGCACAGCCTGCCCAGTCTGAATCGCTATAACCATGAAGCTGCATGCTAGAGCCCAGCAGAGAGCTGTCACGTTGGTATACCTGGCCGTAGCTTAGTGTGTGACGTAGATAACGGAAGATTCTCTTGACGGCAACCCAATGTGCCCATCCTGGGTTTTGCATATACCTGCTGACGACGCCCACGGCTGTGGCAATGTCAGAGCGAGTATGAGTGGCAGCATATATTAAGCTACCGACGGCGTTGCTGTAGGGAATCTTCTTCATTAAATCAATCTCAGCTTGATCTTTAGGGCATTGGTCCATGCTTAGCTTATGAGTGGGATCCAGTGGAGTACTGATAGGATTGGCCGTCGTCATGCCATAGCGGTTGAGCATGTTCTGTATGTATCCTGTTTGTGACAAGAACAGCGTCCCTGTTGAACGATTGTATCCGACTTCGATACCTAAATAGTAGTTCAGTTCACCCATATCCGTCATTTGGAAACGTCGTCGCAAGCTGGATTTGACTTGATCGAGCGTTGGTCCCCGGTCGGCAGCAACAATTAGATCGTCAACATAAACTATTAGGATGACCATATCTTTAGTTGCAGGCTGCCTGATAAAGACACACCAGTCCGACTGGAGACGGCTAAAGCCTTCCTCGCGCAAGACAGCAGTCAAGGTGTTATTCCAACAGCGAGGTGCCTGTTTAAGCCCATAGAGGCTTCGATTCAGCTTGCAAACGTACCCTTTCTGGGCCTCAAACCCAGGGGGTTGTCGCATGTATATCACTTCATTAAGTGTTCCGTTGAGAAAGGCAGTCTTGACATCCATCTGGTGGATAAACATTCGTCGTTGGGCTGCGACGGCAAGGATAAGTCTAATAGAGCTGGCGCGAGCGACAGGAGCGAACGTCTCGTCATAATCGAAGCCTGGACGTTGCGCGAAACCTTGAGCCACAAGGCGTGCCTTATATCGATCCAAAGATCCGTCGGCCTTTCTCTTGATTCTGAATACCCAGCGACAGCCAATTGGCTTTGTATCTGCAGGCAGATCTTGCTCGCGTACCAGAATCCAAGTTTTATGTTGTTCCAAGGAATCCAGTTCTTCTCGGCACGCGGACATCCACTGTCGAGCATCGGCCCGAGTGAGTGCCTGTTTCACGGTCTGCGGATCAGACATAACAAGATCTACCGCATTGCATGCGTCTAAAACGCGCTCCGGTTGTCTGAAGATTGGAACGACAATGCGAAAGTTGGACGGTATTGGTGTGGGTCTGGATACCTCCTGGTATTGCACCACATCTGATCCAGATTCCAAGGCACGGCTCTTGGACCGTGTGAGTGGCCCCATTGACTCCTCTGTAGGATTGTCAGAGCAAGAAGGCTTGACTTGAGATTTGTGAAGTGAAGGTTCAAGCAGATCTTTATAGAACCGTCCCTCGTCGAACACGACATTGCGCGAAACAAGAAAGGATCTTGTCTTGAGATCATAGAGACGATATCCGGCTTGATCAGGTGGAAATCCAACAAAAATGGCTGGTGCCGCCTTCTTCTGTAGTTTGTTTCTGTCAGTGACAAGATAATGAGCGACACAACCAAAGACACGCAATTTAGCCACACTTGGTTTTCGATTAAACCACAATTCGAATGGCGTCTTAGAGCCCGTGGTTGCAGTTGGACTAATGTTGTGCAGATGTGTCGCAAGCAACACGGCTACACTCCAAAATATAGGAGGCATGCCTGCGTGTGCTCGCATGCTCCGTTCCTTGTCGCATAACGTTCGATTCATTCGCTCAGCCAATCCGTTCTGCTGATGAATGTACGGAAGAGAACGTCGCAGGTGCAGTCCATTGCTCCGGCAATATGTGACGAATTCTTCTTTTTCATACTCGCCGCCGTTGTCGCTTTGCAGTTCTTTAAGTTTTCTGCCAGTTTGCCTTTCTGTCATGGCCACAAAGATCTTGAATTGTGCAAATACCTCTGACTTGTGCTTAAGGAGGTAGGCAAAGCACATTGAGGTGGCATCGTCAATGAACGTCACAAAGTATTTGAAGCCTTCTAAGGATTGGACTGGAAGAGGGCAAACATCGCTGTGAACACGATCAAGTGGACCGTCGCAACGTGACACACGACTTGTGAACGGCTGAGCATGTGCTTTGCCTTGCTGACATGCATCACAAAATGACAATTCTTTAATCGGAAACTGCAAATCTGTTGTCATTTGTTGAGTACGCATCTTGTTGATATTCTGTTCGCCAAGATGACCGAGTCTAGCATGCCACAAATTAATATCCGATCTCTTGATATAGCTAGCAAGGGTGGCTTGAGCCTTCTGAGCGGATCGATGAACGCGACATGATAGATACATTAGTCGATTGCGGACGAAACATTCGCCTATACATTCCTTATGACGAAATAAGCGAAACCTATTTTTGTGAATACCCACATCGATGCCATCTTCGCCAAGAGAATAAGTCGCGATCAGATTCTGTCGAAGCGTGGGAATACATAAGACGTTGCGGAGGAGAAGCAACTTAGGAGGATGATTATCGATAGCGTGCAAGCGAAGAAGAACTTCGCCAGATCCAATAACACTTCCTCTGGTATCCTCGCCGCCAAAGTTCACGTGCGCAGACCATCTCGTGAACGACCGAAAAGATGTAATATCATTGCACATGTGTTGTGTCGCGCCGGTGTCAAGCATCCAGGAGTCCGAACTGGACCCTCCGAAGGAAGAATAATAAGCCGAGGCGATATCCTGATTGTCCGCATTTGTATTCGGAAGCTCGTCAGTGTCTGACTGAGCATGATCTGTAAAGACGGATGGCATCTCATTTTCTCCTGACGCAAGTGTTTGGTCATTGGTTCCAAACAACTTAAGCATCGCAGTATTGACTGAGTTTCGTTGTTGAAGTTTTCTGAGCTGAAACTTTTTGATTCGACAATCTTTCTCTTCGTGCCACTTCATTCCACAATGACTGCATGTCACTGGATTTGTTGATTTATTGTTGAATTTTTTCATTCTGTTGAATTTATTTTCCTTTTGCTTTTGTCCAGCAAAACGAGTGACTGATCTTTTAGTGTTATCCCCGGACGCTGTATAAGCGGAGTTGACCAAACTCTTAGACAGAGTCTCTCTCTGCAATCTGAAATGAGTTAAGGTAGAAAACATGTTTTCAATAGTCATGTCTTTTGCTGTTACCAGCGCAGGTAACGCATCACTGTAAAACGGTGTGAGAGAACGAGCAAATGCTGCCATGAACATGGCTGTATCGATGTCAACCTTGGCTACCTTTAGTTGGTCCCTAAGGTGCAGCATGTAATAAAAATGTTTTTCGAGTGTCTCTTTTTCCTTCATCTTAGCAGTATAAAACTTGCACATTAACTGTGGTTTATCTGCCGCCCATATCAAGGAGAACTGGTGCTCTAGATATTGCCAGATATCTCTCGCTTTTTCATATTTGAAGAACACCCTCTTATATGTATTGTCCATGTTCACTAATAGCGCTGCAACAGCATTCTCATTCTTAAGTTTCTCGTCAGGTGACAATTCGCCGACCGACTTCTCATAGTTCAGCGCTTCAGCTAGGCGGAGGGTTCGCAAATGTATGTGGACGTCTTGTTTCCAAGACAAGTAGTTGTCCTCTCCACGTAGCTTTGCAAAGTCGCCATAATAAGTTGACTTGGCTGTTGAAGCAATATTCGTTTCGGTAGACGTATTCATTGTTGTAGAGAACCCTCAGGGCTCATAACCTGTTGCGATGTTTGAAAGTTTTATGAGCGAGTGGAAGTTGTGAACAACAATGAGGGGTTTGTGGTGATCCGTTGATCTTATTGATCATCCGGTCCCAAGGGAATTAAGAGGTCTTTAAATACTATCGAAGTGTATCCCGAATCAGTCGATGCAAAGTTATTGCCGGTAGCCCCAGCGACTTTTCAGCTACTTTATGAATTAAGGGGCACTAACGCTAGGTTTCTCTCCCCTCTACAAGCCGCCGCAATACAGACAATCGTATCAAATCCTGGACATTCATTCCTTGTTGTACTTCCAACTGGCAGCGGAAAGTCAGATATTGTATACTTGACTTCGCTATACGAGTTTAAGAATCGCAGGGTGACAATTCTGGTAGTGCCTTTTGTGGCTCTACGATATGATATCATTGACAGAGGGATAAAACTGGGTCTCCGGATAGTCCAATGGTCTCCGAGCATTACGACTTCTGAGATTACAGGCGCCCATATACTGGTAGTTTCAGTTGAGAACTTAGATGGCAACCATTTTCGGCGACTATTCTCAGAGCTCTTAGTCACTAAAGAGTGTCATTCCTTAGTTGCAAGGGTAATATTCGATGAGGCTCATACAATCAGGGTCAGGGTCAGGGTCAGGGTTTAGGGTCAGGGTCAGGGTCAGGGTTAGGGTCAGGGTTAGGGTTAGGGTCAGGGTTAGGGTTAGGGTTAGGGTTAGGGTTAGGGTTAGGG